>NW_027555958.1:37892154-38394654 GCF_003287225.1 Phascolarctos cinereus
CTAGTTCTTTGCCACTACAAAAAGAGTTGCTATAAATATTTTTGTATAGCTGGGTCCTTTCTTTTAATCTCCTTGGGATACAGACTTGGTGGCAGTATTGCTGGGCCAATGGGTGTGTACAGTTTTGAAGCCCTCTGGGTATAGTTTCAAATTGCTCTTCAGACTGGTTGGATGAGTTCACCACTCCACTAACAGTACTTTGGTGTCCCAATTTTCTCACATCCCTTCCAACATTTATCATTTTCATTTTCTGTCATATTAGCCAATCTGATAGTTGTGAGGGAGTACCTCAGAGTTGTTTTAATTTGCATTTCTCTAATCAATAGTGATTTAGGGCATTTTTCATATGGCTATAGATAACTTTGATTTCTTCTTCTAAAAACCACCTGTTTATACTCTATGACCATCTATCAATTGGGGAATGTTTTGCATTCTCATAAATTTGATTGAGTTCTCCATACAGTTGGGAAATTAGGCCTTTATCAGAGAAACTTGCTGTAAAAATTTCCTCCATTTCTTGCTTTCCTTCCAATCTTGGCTGCATTGGTTTTGTTTATGCAAAACCTTTTTGGTTTAATGTAATCAAACGTAACAAAATTATCCTATAATGCTTTCCATCTCTTGTTTATAAATTCTTCCCTTATGCAGAGATCTGACAGGCAACTGTTCTGTGCTGTCCTAATTTGCTTAAGCCATCACCCTTTATGTCTAAATTATATACCCATTTTGACTTTGCCTTGATACACAGTGTGAAATCTTGATCTATACCTAGTTTTTACCAAATTGCTTTCCAGTTTTCCCAGCAATTTTTGTTACATAGTGAGTTCTTGCCCTCAAAGTTTGGATCTTCAAGTTTATAAAACACTACATGACTATGGTCATTTACTACTGTGAATTGTGTACCTAATCTATTCCACTGATCTACCACTCTATTTCTTAGCCAGTATCAGATCGTTTTGATGAATACTGCTTTGTAATACTGTTTCAGATCTGGTACTGTCAGACCAGCTTCCTTCACACTTTTTTTTTTCATCGATTCCCTTGATGCTCTTGACCTTTGGTTCTTCCAGATGAAGTTAGTTATTAATTTTTCTAGCTCTATAAAATATTTTTTGGTAGTTTGGTTGGTATGGCCTTGAATAAGCAAATTAATTTAGTTAGCATTGTAATTTTAATTTGTTGGCTCAACTTATGAGCAATTAACATTTCTCAATTGTTTAGATCTGACTTTGTATGAAAAGTGTTTTGTAATTGTGTACATACAGTTCTTGAGTTTATCTTAGCAGGTGGACTCTTAAGTATTTTATATTGCCTGCAGTTATTTTAAATGGAGTTTCTCTTCCTATCTCTTGCTGCTGGACTTTGCTGGTAATATAAAGAAATGTTGATGATTTATGTTAGTTTATTTTATACCCTGCAACTTTGCTGAAGTGGTTAATTATTTCAACTAGTTTTTTTAGTTGATTCTTTAGGACTCTCTAAGTATACCATCATATTATTTGCAAAGAGTGGTAGTTTTGTTTCTTCATTGCCTGTTTTTATTCCTTCAATTTCTTTTTCTTCTCTTGTTGCGATAGCTAGCATTTCTAGTACAACATTGAATAGCGGTGATAATGGGAATCATTGCTTCACCCTTGATCTTATTGGGAAGGCTTCTAGCTTATATCCATTACAGATAATGCTTGCTGATGGTTTTAGATAGATATTACTTATCATTTTAAGAAAAGCTCCATTTATTGCTGTGCTTTGTAGTGTTTTTAATAGGAATGAGTGTTGTACTTTGTCAAAAGTAATTTCTGCATTTATTGAGATAATCATACAATTTTTGTTGTTTTTGTTATTGATATGGTCAATTATGGTGATAGTTTTCCTAATATTGAACCAGCCAGCCCTGCATTCCTGGTATAAATCCCATATGGTATATTTTTAAAAAAGTTATATTGATGCTTTGAAAATATTACTGGCATTTCCCTTTTTTCTTTCTTCCCTCTTAATAGTATTTTATTTTTTCCAATTACATGTAAAGACAGTTTTCAACATTCATTTCTACAAGATTTTGATTTCCAAAATTTTCTCCCCCCTCCTTAAGTCAGCAAGCAATCTGATATAAGTTATACATGTACAATCATATTAAATATATTTCCACATTAATCATATTGTGAGAGAAGAATCAGAGCACAAGGGAAAAACCACAAGAAAGAAGAAAACCCCCAAATCAATAAAAAAGTGATAATAGTCTGCTTTAATCTGTATCCAGACCCCATAGTTCTTTCTCTGGATGTGGACAGCATTTTCTATCATGAGTCTTTCAGAATTGTCTTGGATCATTGTATTGCTGAGAAGAGGTAAGTATCATAGTTGATCATCTCACAACGTTTCTGTTCTGTGTACAATGTTCTCCTGGTTCTGCTCACTTCACTCGGTATCAATTCATGTAAGTCTTTCCAGGTTTTTCTGAAATCCGTTTATTGGCTTATCATTTCTTACAGCACAATAGTATTCCAATACATTTATATACCACAACTTGTTCAGCCATTCCCCAATTGATGGGCATCCCCTCAATTTCCAATTCTTGGCCACCACAGAAAGAGCTGCTATGAATATTTTTTTTGTACATGTGAGTCCTTTCCCCTTTTTATGGTCTCTTGGGGACTAGAAGTGGTATTGCTGGATCAAAGTGGTATGCACGGTTTTATAGGCCTTTGGGCATAGTTCCAAATTGCTCTCTAGAATGGTTGGATCAGTTCACAACTCCACCAACAAAGCATTAGTGTTCCAATTTTCCCTTATTTTCTTCAACATTTATACTTTTCCTTTTCTGACATATTAGCCAATCTGATAGGTGTGAGGCACTTTCCAATGATCCCTTCTTCCCTCAAACCATAGAACCTTCCTTTGCAACAAAGAAGTGCATTTGTATAAAATAAATAAACACATTGGCCATATCTATCAAAATATGTCTCACTCTGCACTTGTAGTTCACCATCTCTTCACTTCACCAACAGTTTATTGAAGTCATGATTAGGCCTGTGGGAATCAGAATTCGAACGTTGTTCGTGGTGGTTTTTCTGGTACTCTTCTCATTACATTAGGCTGGCAAAATAGTTTCTTTCCAAGTAAGATGTGAAGGCATGCTGACTTTTTTCATTGTGCCTTGTAGTGAATTCATGACATTAGAAGGGTAGACATAACCCTTTGATGTCCCCTTCCCGCCTTTGTCTCCTTCTCAATCTATCACTCTTCCCCTTTTCCACTGTCTTCCTCCATGTTCTTTTCCCTAGGTAGGCAGCCAGCCTAGACAAGCTAGCTTAGACCCAGGGCCTTTTTCAGCTTGGTGTTGTTAATCTACCCCGTGGTGTCTTATTGCTGAATGAATGAATGTTAATAAGATACTTGGAGGTCTCTCACAGACCTTGTTTTTAGGACTATTGATTTAGAATGCGAGTCTCACATGAATTGAAAAAAGCCCCCAACAACTTTCTTTTCTGAATTGGATCCACATTGGCAGACAGTACACATTCCTCCCCGAGTGATAATAGTTGATCTTCTTGCACCATGAGCAGGTGCAAGGAGCACCTTAGAAGAAGGAGTCCGCACATATTAGCCTGGCATGAGGTACATCATGCCATAGCATGGAATCTGGCCTGACTCTTCTCAGATAACCTTTGGTTTATGTACTCAGACAAGGCCGGGACAAACAAGCCCAGGTTTGACTTTCCAAGATTTAAGCAACCTTGTTTCAGGGCCAGTGAATAGAGCTTCTAGTGAAATGTCAGCCCACAAACTCCTCAGTGTGCAATCTCATAAAAAAGAGAGCTCTGCATCTGTGTCCATCTCTAACAGGTCAGGCAGACATTGTGCTTTGGGTGACTTTGGGAGGTTGATTGTATTTCTATCAAGTTATATGTAAGTCAGGAGCAAGACCAAGGAACAGAACTCCCTCTTCATATTGGGGGTGGTGATGGTTGTGCTGCTGACCAAAGGAGAGTCCAGAGGGGTCGAGGCTTTCAAAACATTTCTAAAGCCCAGTGCCACAGGGGATGCTGAGAGAACACAGAACTACCAGGAGGGCTGAGGGCTTGGTGCAGCTGGAACGAGAGGACACAGCCTGGGGCAGCTCTCGGCTTGCCAGAGCTGGGCACACTCCTCTGGGTTGCAATGCCAGAGGCCATAGCCAACAGTGCAGGACATCAGCATATCTGGAAAACAGATTGCATGGAGAGATTGCTCTGGGGGCTAAGGGAGAGGGAGTGTGAAACTGGATCCAGCTGGAGAGGAAATGGTCAACCTAGGATGGGATTCATTGCCAAGGAGGCAAAGACATGAAATGTGGCTTGGCATTTCTTGGAGAGCATTTGCTCTACATGTTTACACAGAGGTGTGACGAATGACTTTAGGCAGGCCATGAAGATTCATTCTCAACAGAAAATCTTTTTAACAAAATCAGAGAATATTCAACGATGTCATTTTTGAATATTATGGAAAAAGAATGACTCCCCCTGCCTAATTTCTTTGTATTTACTTATAAGTTTATATATTACTTCCCCAACAAACTGCATGTTTCAGCTTAAATAGGACTTCAGTTTCTTAAGGGCAGGGGTTGTTTCATTTTTTATTTTGCATCCCTAGAACCTAACACAGGGCTTGTCACATTACAACTGCTTAATAAATGTTTGGTGAGTGGACTCCCTTCTCCCTTCTCCTATTATTGCCTACTTGCTCTCCTCAAAGGAAAAAAAGAAGCAAACAACTCTCTACTCCAACCACCTGAAAAACCCAACATGGGCACAAAGAAATCAGTAAGAGGGATGGAGAGTAAAAGAGACATTTGCAAAGAGAATATTTTATAGGTGAATTAAAATGATCTCTCCCCATGTATACAACAGTAATCCCTCATATAGGCAAAAAGCTGAGCAATGTTCCAAGGAATTTCCACATATACTATCTCATTTGAGTCTCACAACGACCCTAAGGAAGGCAGAGCTTATTACCCCCATTTTAGTGAGAGGAAAATGGAGGTTCAGAATGGTGAAATGATTTCCCCAAGATCACATTGTGAGGAGACCAGACTGTGAGTTCAGTATTCTTTCCAATGCATTGAGCTGTCTCTGAAACAGTTTTGGCAACAAAACTCTCTGATTCAACACCACCAATTTCGTGAACCTGGCTAGTATCGACAGCAGCCCATGGGATGTAGTTGAGGCTTTCATTTTCTGTGGGACCACTGTATATTGCCAAGTTAGAATGTGTAATCCTTGAAGATAAAAGTGATTTCTTTCTTGTTGTTCAATCTTCAGGGCTTAGCACAGCATCTGATACATAGTAGGTGCTTAATAAATGCTTGTTGATTAATAAAAAGACATGATTGATGAGCATGTGTTGGAGGATGAAACTACAGATATGGCAGTGGGGCAGGGTGTCAAAATGTAGAGGCTACTAACAAAACTTACACTCCTTTAGCAGCAAGAAACAACAGGAAACTAGCAGAAGTTTCTTTCCCTTGACTTCCCTTTCCCAGGTGAACTCCTGTCCTGTTTGCCCCTTCTCCTATTGTGGACCACCCTTACTGTGTCCTGTAGTCTCTGTTTTCCTTGCTTTAAATGAATTTGTTAAAAAAAAGTTGGGGTGAGGTCATTTTCCATGCTACTCTTCTCTGGCCTGCTTTGTTAAACTTTTCCTGGAGACATACATGCAAAAATATGCTTGTTAAGGCTCTGTTTTGAAGGCCAGGTCATGCTGTATCAAAATATTAGTGAAGGATAAAGGTTAGTACACAGGTTGTATATTACAGTGAAAATGTTACCATGTGGCATGTCCCAAAAGTCTTAGCGCAGTTTAAAGCCTTAATAGCTTAAATGGTTTTAAGCTTTAATTACTTAAGGCTTTTTGGGACACCCCGTATAGCTCTTAGTGTAGAAAGTCCCAAATAGCACTCTCAGTTCTGGTGCCTGAAATTTATGAGAGAAAGCTTGTGATTTTGATTTGGAGAGAAACCTTAATTATAGATTATACATGGATTAATTATAGATATAGAGCCGGAAGAGATCTCAGAGGTCAGCTGGTCTAGGCCCCCTATTTTCCAGATGAGGAAACAGGTCCAGAGGAGTGGAATGACTTGTCTAAGGTCACGCAGGTATTAAGTAATAGAGGTGGAATTTTGAACCCCAAAGCCATAACTTCTCCCACTGTATCATGTTGCCTCTTGATCACTGAACACATGCCTGGAGCAGAGGTATGGTCATTGTGGGGTTATCAGCATTTCTTTTCTCATAATTAAGATACTTGGAGGTCCCTATTGTGGACCATACTTTGAAAACTGACACTTTGGGGTTAGTGCCCAACATCAGTAAAAGATTTCTTGTCGTTATCGGATCCAGGCTGCCCCAACCCATATACTCCATGTTATAATGTGGAATAAGGCATTGAAAGCCTAGGCTAAAATGCAAATGCTACCAAGGTGGCGCTATACCTATAGTTGGCTATGAAGACCTTAATCTGATTTAGTTTATCCAAGTAGTTAGTTAATAGTGGGATCCTAAGGGAATAAGACACAGGTGAAATAGTTTGGATGAGCAAAGATCTTAGGGTCACCTAGAGAGTGCCAGAAGAGATTTTTGAAGTCATTGAGGCCAAAATCTTCATTTTACAGATGAGAGAGCTACAGCTCAGAGAGATGAATCATGTTTCCCCAAGGTCACACAGTGGAGAAGGAGAAGAGCTAGGATTCAAACTCAATGGTTATTCCATCATACTAGGCTGAAGGTTCAAGGCATATGGCTCTGGTCAGGCATCATAGAATCACAGACTGAGAGTTAGAAGAGGCCTTAGATGGCCATCAAGTCCATTGCCTCACTTTACACATGAGGAAATTGAGGCTGATTGGTGAGTGGATTCCCTTTCCAAGGTCACATACCTAGTTAGTATCTGAGGCTGGATTTGAACCCAGGTCTTCCTGATTCCAAGTCCAATGTTCTATCTACTATTCCATATTACCCCCAAAGACAGGACAAGACAGTGGAGGATCATGAATAATATGAGGATGTGGGTGCCTTTTAGTACAAGGTGGGGTGCTTTGAGGCCCATGGAAAGTCCAAAGCAGAGGGGTTGACAAATTTTGCCTTTTGAGTACAGTTCTTGCTGAAATCTCATTTACTGTGAAATAGGCAATGAAAGCCCTCATCAACAGGCCTGCCAAGTAGGGCTGGTTTAAATTCTGGGCTCCTGAAACAAATGTTTTTCTAAACTGCATCTCCTCGGTCAGCTTCCAGCCCACCAGCCCCCTTGATGTGATAGCCACAGTCTGTCCCAGCTGAGAAAGTGACTAGGATTTGGAGACAAGGCAGAAAGAACACAGACTGGCCATTTCCACAAGACCAGCTTTAATA
Organism: Phascolarctos cinereus; assembly: GCF_003287225.1. Classification (NCBI taxonomy): domain Eukaryota; kingdom Metazoa; phylum Chordata; class Mammalia; order Diprotodontia; family Phascolarctidae; genus Phascolarctos; species Phascolarctos cinereus. The sequence continues at coordinate 37,899,540 of NW_027555958.1, forward strand.
TGATTGTAGTTTGAAGCACAGAATAAATTAATGGTAAAGAAAATTCCAAACAAACAAAATCCCATGAAAGCTTTAAACAAAAAATGAAGAGAAACAAAGAAAAACCAACCAACCTTTTCCTCCCCCATTTCAAAGAAAAAGGACCAGAGTGTACGAGCTACATGACAATAGAAATACAACAGAGGAGTCATGAATAGATCTTCCAGGTCACTGAGTCTGTCCCAGGCTCCCTGGGCAGTTGGGAGCTGGTCCCCTTTGGTGCTAAGGACCCCATGGGGCCAGCTGGGGTTTAGGGAGGAGGGCGTGGCCGTCACAATGCCTGGCCCTTTCTTGGAAGAACCAGTGAAAACTACACAAGGACAAAAATGCACTCGAGGGTCGGTCAGATTCATACTCGGTGGCTTGGTTTTTATTCTCATTCAGGCCGGCAGAGTTAGTAATGGTGGTTTTTGTCATCGGGGAAAGAGGTCAGGACTGTGATCTCGTCCCGCCAGCACTCGGGCCTCGGAGTGAAAACCAGAAACCGCAAAGAGAGGAATGTGGCTTATAAAGACAGAGATGGACACGGCGCAGTAAAAAGGGCAGGCATGCAAGTGTTTTATACATTTGGCAGTAAAGTAGGAGAAATGGCCAGCTTTGTTTACGCACAGTTCCAGAATTGGAATTCTCTTCCGGAGAAGAGAGTCACACCCCATGGGGAACGAGGACGGAATCAAGTCAAAGGTGGCTCTTGCTAGGTTTTGGCAGATTGTTTTGTTTTGTTTTGTTGTGTGTATGTGTGGTGTACATAGAGATACATCTTTAAATGCATAGCGATTGACTCTTTTCATCGGGTTCAGCCCTGAGCTTGCCGTCCCCTTTCCTTGGGTCTCAGGGTCTCAAAGTTCTGGTTTGTTTCGTTGGGGTGGGGGACGGGACCGTCCTCGGGGTGGGGGGTGTCAGCAGGCAATCTCCTCCAGGGTCCCCAGAGTCGTCTGCAGGGGCACGTTCACAGTGTGGCTGATGGTTTCAGAGTGGTTTGGCATCGTGTCACAGGTACTCTGAGGAAGAAGAGCAGTGGAGCAGACTTATTGCACGACCCACCACTGTGTTTCCCTGAGGCCTCCTTTGATTGGGAGGGCACTGGGCAATATACTGGCCATAGCCTGTGTCCAGGGAAGTCTCAGCCTGGGGAGGGTCTTGGAAAGGTCACAGAACCAGAGTCCAGTTCAACTCTAGTTGGAGTCTAGTCCAACTCTAGAATCAACTCTAGGCCAACTCTTTCATTTTTCACATGAGGAAATGGAAGCACTAAGAAGTTTGGTGACTTGCCCAGGACCATACAGGTAGTGAAGGTCTCAAGCAGGACTTGACCTCAGGCCAAAGAGTCAGAAAACTAGAGCTAGAAAGGGCCTCAGAGGCTAGCTGACCCAATCAACCCATTTTACAGATGATGAAACTGAGATTAAGTGTCTTTCCCAAGGTCACACAAGTAGTAAATCATAGAGGTGGGATTTGTTTTTTTTTTTTTTTTTTTGGCTAGGCAATGGGGTTAAGGGACTCGCCCAGGGTCACACATCTAGTAAGTGTTATGTGTCTGAGGCTGGATTTGAACTCAGGTCCTCCTGAATCCAAGGCCAGTGCTCTATCCACTGCGCCACCTAGCTGCCCCTATAGAGGTGGGATTTGAACCCATGTTTTCTGACTATATTTCTTTCTGCCACACCATTCTGCTTCCCCCTATGTTGTTAGATAATATGACAGAACTCTCAGGTGGTGCCACAGTGCACAGAGTGCTGGGTCTGCAGTCAGGAAGACTCCTCTTCCTGAGTTCAGATCCGGCCACAGACATTAGCTGTGTGACCTTGGGCAAGTAACTTAACCCTGTTTGCCTCAGTTTCCTCATCTGTATAGAGAAGGAAATGGCACACTACTCCAGTATCTTTGCCAGGAAAACCCCAAATAGGGTCACAAAGAGTTGAACATGACTGAAATAACTGGACAACAACAAATACAAAGCAGAGGGAGGAAGGAGGGTCATTCAGGCCCTGGGTAGGGAGAGAGGGCATCACAAATACTCTGATGACACTAAGGCTAGGAAATGCCTGGCACAGAGGAGGTGCTTAAAGAATGCTTGTTGACTTGATTTCATTGGTTGAATTAGAGGCCAATCGAGGCTAATTCTGTCATTTTCCAGATGAAGAAACTGGGGATTAGAAAGTGAATAGGATCATAGGATCATTGTTTTAGAGCTGGAAGGGACCTCAGAGGCCAGCCAGCCTAGTTCCTTTGTTTTTTGTTTTTCAGTCATATCCAACTCTTTATGACCCCATTTGGGGTTTTCTTGATGAAGATACTAGAGTGGTTTGACGTTTCCTTCTCCGGTTCATTTTACAGATGAAGAAATTGAGGCAAATGGGGTTAAGTGACTTTCCCAGAGTCTTACAGCTAGTAAGTGTCTGAGGCCAAATTTAACTCAGGAAGAGGAGTCTGGGTCCAGCACTTTATCCACTGCACCACCTAGCTGCCTCTCTTTATTTTATGGATGAGAAAATTGTGGCTGAGGGAGGTCAAAAAACCAAGGTCACACAGGCAGTGCCAGATTCTCTGACTCCAAATCCAGTCACTTGCTTCACCAACTTGGTCCTCCCTGAGCTTCCCCACCTCCAATTCTATGGAACAAATTGTCCCACTGTTTCTATTTCTAAAGGATTCCTTTGTTTTCAGGCCCCTGTCATCAGGCTTCCATGGCCTGGCTTGTCTCTGTCGTCTTTGGCTGCACTGAGCTTTCCCCTCTGGTCTACTCCCGTCTATCTGCTGAAGGACCTGGGCAGTAACAACCATGGGGTATTGGTGACCCAGCTGCTGTCCATGGTAAAGGGGAAGGATGGGCTGAGCTCACGGCACTCAAGTGCTGAGGTTGGAGACATAAAGTGGGGGGTGCCAGGATGGAAGACAGCCCTGAGCAGAGAAGAAAGTGGTGGGAGGAGAGAATTGGGGAACTGGAACTGTAATCCTCTGCTATTCAGTTTGTTATGAAGGTAACATTGCTGGATTTGGAGTCAAAGGATATGGGATCAAATCTTGGCTCTGCCACTTTAACTATGTGACCTTAGGCTAATCCCCTGACCTCTGTGGGTCTCAGTTTCCTCAGTATAGTACAGTGGAAAAAGTGTAGAGTCAGAGGAACTTGGTTCAGACTCTGATTCTGCACCTGTGTAACTTCAGGCAAGTCACTTAACTGCTTGATGCCTCAGTTTCCCCCTCTGTAAAAACATTGCATTAGACTAGGTAGAATCTGAGATCCTTTACAGCATCTAAGACTCTATGATCATATGACCTAAAGAATGGTATTGAATTAGGTTGCTGGGAGCTGGGATAGGTTGCCCTGAGCTTTGATAGTGTTTCTCTCTCTCTCTCTCTCTTTCTCTCTCTTTGTCTCTCTCTCTCTCTCTCTCTCTCCTTCTCCCTCTCTCTCTCTCCCACACACTTTCTTCTTTCCCCTTTGCTTCCTCTCTCTTCTGTCTCTCTTTCCCCCCCTCTTCTGTCTTTCTCTCTTTCTCTCTCCTGTCTCTTTCTGTCTGTCTCTGTCTCTCTCCTTTCCCCTCTGTCTCTTCTTCCTGTCTATCTCTCCTTTCCCTCCTTTTCCTCTCTCTCTTCCATCTCTCTTCTTTCTGTCTCTCTCCTTTCCCCTCTCTCCTGTCTCTGTCTCTCTATCTCCTTCCCTTCTGTGACAAAAGACATTGTATGTGTGAGATAACTGGGTGGATTGATGGGTACATCCTACAGCCAAACCAGGAGTAGGCTGAATGCAAGTTCCTTCTGGGATTAGAAAAGAGGAAGAGGGCCTAGAGGAGGCACAAGAGGGCATATAACCATAAGAGAATCATGGATCATAGGATTACAGATTTAGAACTAGAAGGGTCCTCAGGGGTCATCTAGTCCAACTCTCTTTTATAGGTGAGGAAAATGAGGCCCACAAGAGTTCACACAGGCCATAAGAAACAGAAGTGGGATTTGAACCTATCATCCTCTAACTCCAAATACAAGATCGTCACCACCCCTCACCCCGCTGCCCTGATCTGTGGTTGTTCTATGAAGAGGAAACAGAAGCCCATGGCGGTGAAGAGATTTGCCTAAGGTCATCCAGTTGGAAGTATTCAAGCCAGGATTTGAACTCCAATATCAAATCCAGCAGTCTTTCCTGTACAGAACTCTGCACGTCTAAAATGAAGACTATGCCAGCAGAAGAGAGGTGATGATGAAGAGAAAAGCAAGAGAGGAGGAAAGAGGGGAAAGTTGAGACCATCAATAGGTCTGGAAGATTGTCTCTAGCTTCCTCTGGTGAACGAGCCCAGATCAGTAGAAGCCAGAGGCGGAAGGGAAGACCATTGGCTATCTCCATGATCTGAACCTAAGCTCACTATAAAGAGGATGTTATTATTATCCAATAATTGCGCATCTGGTGACCTGAGCCAATTTTCTCATCAAAGGGATGTACTGGATGAAGGGCCCTCTGGAAGACCTCTCCAGGAGTCCAGGGATCGCATGAGAAGCAGGTGAACTTGAGTTTCTAGAAGGCAGTGGTAACACATCAGAGTTTTTAGGGAGACTTCAGGGTAATGAATGGTAAACATTTTGCTGGTATGCCTGGGCAGTGGAGCCAGCTGAGAGTGCTGGGCTGGGCTACAATCTACTTGGTTTTAGAATAAAAAAAGCACCCTATGGTTTTATAACACTCCTTAGGTCAACTTTGGATAGAGGGTAGCAGGAGAGATGGGAGGTAAAACCACAGCAAGAGGAAGTGGGCATAAATCATCTAACTGGCCCTGTTCCTCCGCATGCTCACAGAAAACACTGAACAGTTGGGGCAAGTATACTGCTAAAAATAAAGCTTGAGGGAGGGCTGGAGTGCAGAAGGGAACCAAATGAGGTGCTTCAAGGCAGGGGGAGTGGAGGCCAGGTGGTGCAATGCAGCGGCAGACCATGCCTGGAGAATTTAGACAACGCAGAGGGACCCATCTGACTGAGGGGTGAAAGGTGAATGGTATCAATGAAAGGCCTGAGGAAGGCAAGAGGAAGCAGGGAAGGGAAGAATGAAAAGGAGGAGAGGATGGAGGAGGAAGAAGGTAGGAGAGGGAGAAAGGAGAAAAAGAAAATTAGCCAATCAACACACGTTCTTTGAGCCTACTTTGTACATGGTCCTGTGCTAGGCTCTATGGGGAATCCAAAGATGCCTTCATGGAGTCTTTAGTCTAGGAGGGGAGACAGGATGAATATACATGTAGCAGGCCAAATAAGTAAGTGCAATAGGAATTCAGAAAAGGGAGGGGTGTGTGTGTGTGTGTGTGTGTGTGTGTGTGTGTGTGTGTGTGTGTGTGTGTGTACTTGTATGTGTGTTTAAAGCTTCCTTTAAGAAATTCGAGTTGATTGAAGGAACCGGGGATATTTAGAATGGCAGGAAGAAGACCCAGGGGTGGGGCTGTGAGGGTGTGCATGGCTACAATAGCTTTCCTCAGGTATATGAAGGATTGTGGCAGCGAGGTGGCGCAGTGGATAGAGCACGGGTCCTGGAGTCGGGAGGACTTGCATTCAAATTTGACCTCAGACACTTACTAGCTGTGTGACCCTGGGCAAGTCACTTAACCCCAAATGCCTCTAAAACCAAATCCCAACAAAAGTATATGAAAGGTTGTTATATATGTAGCTAGATTAACCTTGTTCTGTTAGGTCACAGAGGACAGAACCAGGAGGAAGAGATGTGAGTTTACAGAGGAAGTTATAGGCTTGAAATCCAACAATGAATGAGAGCCGTCCAAATGTGAAAGAAGAGGCTACCTTAGGAGGTGACAGGCATCATTAGAGATCTTGGTGACTACTTGCCAGGTATGTTGTGGTGGGGGCTCTTTTAGGGTATGAGTTGGACAAAATGAACCCTGAGGTCCTTCCTGCCTCTCAAATTCTCACACTCTGTGATTTGACTTCTGAGGGGGTCTTGAAGGATGGCTAGGATATGGATAGTTGGAGGGGAGAAGGGAGGGCATTCCAGGTTACAAAAATCACTTGAGCAAAGGTATGGGGTCAGGAATGATCACGGGGGAATGTGTAGCTATAAGGAGATCGGCTTAGGTGGAGCAGAGGGTGGATGCTGGAGAGAGGTAAGAAATAGGTTGAACTGATAGAATGAGGGCAGATTATGGAGGTCTTTGGAAGTCAGGCTGAGGGGAAAGGCATGGTGTAGTGGAAAATGCACTGAATCTGGAGTCAGAGAACCTGGGTTTGAATTGCTGCTCTGTATTATAGCATTACAATCATTATATAATTTATAATATGATATAAAATTATCATAAGTATTATAGTTAGAGCTAGAAAGTGACAACATGAACTTTCTTTTGAAGCATTTGCATTTTAGACAAGAAAAGGCTCAAAGAAATGACTTGTCCAAGGTTACACAATCTGGATTTGATTTAGTAGGTGATAAAGGAATCATCATGGGTTCCTGAGCAGGGGAATGATGGGATCATATGGAGGGTGTCTAGTACAACCTTTTATTTTACAGATGGGGAACCTGAGGCCCAGATTTGCTCAAGATCATAGAGGTGGTAAGTGGCAGAATTAAAGTTCATACGCCAGTTCTTTATTTCCAAATCCAATGCTGTAATCCAAACCCCTCATTTTCCAAAGGAGGAAACTAAGGTCCACAGGGGTTATACAAGTACTAAGTCATAGGAAAAAGATTTGGACCCAGGTCCTTTGATTACAAATAGAATCTTTCCATTTTGCTACGCTGCATACATTTGGATTGTTAGGAAGATTAGTTTGGCAGTAGTATATAGGATCGCCAGGGATGGATAGCCAGGAATGGGAAGAGATATGAGTCCAAGAGACTAGCCGTGAGGCTGTTGCAATAATCCAGGCATGAAATGAGGAGAGTCTGGACTACAATGGTGGCAATAGGAATGGAGAGTAAGGGATGAATCTGGAAGATATCCCAAGGAGAAATTAGAGCACTTAGTAACACTGTCTGCAAGGGACAGAGAAAGAACAGTCCAAGATGATTCTTAGGTTTCTAGCTTAGGATTCTGGGTGACACCACTAGCAATGAAATAATTCATAAAAGGGGTCTGGGGTGGAGAGGACGAGGTAAATGAAGATTAATTCAGCTTGGACATATTGAGACTGAGGGAATCATGGTATGACAGGATCACAGGTATATACCTGGAAGGACCTTGGAGGTCATTAAGTTGACCCCACCTTCAATTTACTGATGAGAAAACTGAGGTCCAGAGAGAGAATTTGTCCAGGGTGACAAAGCTGGTGTGAGTCTGAGGAGAGATTTGCATCCAATTATGTCTGAATCCAAGTTCAGTGCCCAATGCATTATGCCATGATGAGACATCTAAGGCTATAATTTAGCTATAACTAGGGCAGGGTGACTGGGTCTTTGTCACAGGCTGCTGCATTTTGAGAGTTCTTTTTAGCACTTGCAGTCATTTAGCAGCCTAGAAATAAGGGAGATAACAATCTATTTTACAAGAATAATAAGTTAATATAGAAAACTATCAGATGGTATAGCTTTCTACTCCAGAGGAGCTCCTTTCCAGCTGTCCCTTTCACACTCATTGCCTCCAGAAGACATTTTTGGTGCAGCTTGCCATGGTCATAATTTATGCTACTTGCCTGAGCTTCAAAAATTTCTAGTTACTGCTCTGGTGATGGTTAAAGTCCTGAAAATGGATTAATTTTCACAAGAAAGTGTACTGACCATTAGATGAGAGAACTGTGGACTGAATCTCGGGGGGAGAGAGAGAGAGAGAGAGAGAGAGAGAGAGAGAGAGAGAGAGAGAGAGAGAGAGAGAGAGAGAGAGAGAGAGAGAGAGAGGGAGAGAGAGAGAAGGAGGGAGAGGTGAGGGAGCATTCATTCCTAGGTAGGTAGGGGGATTAGGATAGGAGGAAAGTAGAGTCATGGAAGTCATGACTCTTTCTTTCTTTTTTCCTTCCTTCTTCCTTTTTCTTTCTTCTTTCTTTCTTTCTTTCTTTCTTTCTTTCTTTCTTTTTCTTTCTTTCTTTCTTTCTTTCTTTCTTTCTTTCTTTCCTCTCTCTCTTTCTTTCTTTCTTTTTCTTTCTTTCTCTCTCTTTCTTTTATCAAGAGAGATCAGAGCATGTTTGAAAGTCAAAAGGAAGAAGGACTAGGAGGGACATAGTCACCAGGGGACAGAAGCCCCAGCTTGCCTGCTCTGGTTCTGTAAAAAAAACCTACCCTATAAGCATATCAGAATGGGAGCTCCTTGAGAGTAAGGATTGTTTTATTCTTCATATTTGCTATCCCAAGCACCCAGGACAGTACCTGTTATACACTAAGTGCCTAATAACTGCTTCTGGATTGATCAGATCAAAGCTTCAGAAGAAGAAAGTCTTAGTTGTTTGAAGTACATGAACAACAATGACTCTTAGCAGTGCATAGCATTATCTAGGATTGAGGCACTCATATATTAAACAGTGGGTGGCTCATTTTCAATACGTACCCTTGGTACGCTATCCTAAGCTTGGGGCCCTTGTGGCCCACTGATCAACGATTTCCCAGTTTGTGGCCTGGAGTGGAATTTGGACACCTCTAGGGCACCTGTTTACTAGGAAGATGGTGGCAGGGGTCATGGGATCATAGAAGGGCCACTAGAGGCCACTGAGTCCTAATCTCTTATTTTACAGATGAAGAAACTTGAGTGACTTGCTCAGAGCTGTACAGTGTCTGGGCAGAATTTGACCTCCAGTCTTCCCGACCCCAAGTTTGGCAGTCATAATAGCTAACTGGCTATTATGCCACTCAGCTGCCTGCAAGGTCCTCATACTGCTTTTTATTTCCAGATAGGAAGAAGGGGGTCTAGGAAGCACCCCCTTATAGTTTGTGCTATAAGGGGAAAGTCAGCTTACTCAGAATCTCCAGGGTTTTCTGTCTCCCATTGTGACTTCCTTGGGTCCTCTTCCAATGCCTCTCCTGGCCTAGTGTGTATGGGGAACTCCATTGATCTCTCAGCTCGTTTGTGGCCTAAGCCTCAGATTTCCTTGAATCTCAAGGATTTGTTGATGGGGGAAGTCAAATTTAGGGCAACTTTGATTTCTATTTGTTTTTCCTGTAAGACACGTCATTCCTCTGGGTGAATGAGCTCGTTCGCTTGCCCCTGCTAACACCTGATTAGCATGAGCTTGTAATGGAAGGCGGCCTGGGAACTGCTCTCTTGGATCTGTTAATTTAGCCACAATCAATGTCGCTGAGGTTTATATGCCAGTGCTCCTCGACTCACAGGGATGCTCACTCAGCTAATTCGTGCACTACCTTTCTGATTTGTCCTACTTTGAGAATGAAATACAGAGGTTCCCAATGGGGACAGACTGGCCTTCCACTTCTGAATGAAGAAGGGGATGTCTAGTGAAGCCTCCTGAGGCCTTGAAGCAACCAGGCTAGGGCTATTTCTGGACAGCTGGTAGGCCTGTTGTCATGGCAGTGTGCCCAGAGATGTCAGCCTATCCCGGCTAAAGAACTTTTCACTGAAGGCATGGAATACTCAAGGATGGGAAGCCTTTACGTTGTTGGGATCTCTGAGCAGTTCTGAACCCACGGGAGGAAATTTGAAGGGCAAGCAGCTCTGGCTGGCTTGATTTTTATGAAAACAAAAAAACCCCAGTCATACCTTAAACCCACAATCCCCTCTTACCACGTTTTCATCGTGACTCCCTTCCTCTTCCTCTTTCCCAAGTAGATCTAACAACTTCTCCTTTATCAGCTGAAAAAGAAACAGACTTGAATGGGCTCAGGTATCAGGACCACACAAAGTCACCACACCATATACAGCAGGAGCAGCAGTTTTATACTCAGGCACACTAAACTTAAAAAAAATATGATACATGCATATATTATGTGTGTTATATATAAATAATGTGCACTATATGTGTGTATAAATAAGTGCATATATACAAGATGGGAACGAATGGACTTAACACACCTGATCTTCTGGCAGGGAACCTCTGAAGGCTGCTCGAGGCTAGAATGGAACTTTTCTCTAGTGTATATTGTTCAGAATAGATAAACTGTTTGCCTGGGGCTTAGAGAGATTCATGCATAAACACAAACATACACACAGCTACATAGATTTGTACACGTAATGCACAGATATTCATGCACATCAATCTATATATGGAATTTTGGTAAGGTGGATATTGTTCAGAATAGGCAGGCTTGGAGATATACACACATTATATATATATGTATATATACATATACATATGCATGTAACATACATATACATACACATATAGATTATATAATAAATAAATGTATATAATCTATATAACTATATCTATATCTATATTCATATCTGTATATGCCAGAAGCCAGGGTTTTCGTTTCTAGATGGTGGTTGAAACCAGAAACAAAGCTAGGCAGGTGTAAGTCAGAGGGTATTGTGGGAAAAAGGAAGGGAATGAGAGTATAGGAAGGAAGAGAGGATAAAAAAAGGAGGGAAAGAGGGAGAGAAAATGAGAGAAGAAAGGAGAGGAAAGAAGGGAAATGAGAAGGAAGAAAAGGGGGAGTATAGAAAACGGAAAACCAGGGGAAAGGAGGAGAGGAGAATAGGACAAAGAGGAAAGGAAAGGTAGGGAGGAAGGGGCGAAAGGATGTTTCATTCTATGTCTTTGGCATAGCCTTGACCTCTAACATGGGTCACTCAATGTCCACCTGATCACACCCTTGATAACTATTTAATGTAAGAGACCATTTCTTTCTTGTCTCCCCATTGTGCCTAGGGCAAAGCTCTGCTCACAGAGAGATTTCAGTAACTCTTATTACTGGTGGGCTCAAGGTCTGGTCACTTGTCTGTAGTCAGTGTTTGGGGGTGGACGTGACTGACAGAGGTAGGAATCTGTGGGGACAGTTTGTCATAATACCCAAGATCAAGAAGTAGAAGGGACCCCAGAGGCTGACTAGTTCAGCTCACACACTTCATAGATGAAGAAGCTGAAGCGTCTTATCCAAGTTTACCCACGTAGTGTCAGGGCCTCTGACACTTGAGCCAACACTCTGTCCACAGAACCACACTCACTTTCCTGTGGTTTGTGGAACAGTACATCTTAGAGATTGGTTCTATAAATTTGAGGACTGGAGTATAGGGAGAGGGCCTCAGGGTCAGAGTCTGAAGAACACATTTCATAGGAATTTAGAAACAACTGTGAATCTTACCTCGTAAATGTAATCAAAGAGCTCTAGGATTGTAAGGATACTAGCACCGATAAACAATCCCATCTGACCACCGATGTCCCCTGTAGAGAGAAGAGAAAAGTCTATTTTTATTTTCCCCAGGGAGCTAGCTTCTGTGGTGTGCATACTCCAAACTCCTCTGAGATAATGTGGTCACGTACCCTGTCTTCTTGGCAAGAATCCCCAAAGTTCTCTCTGGAGATGGAGAAACCATAATATGGAATGAGAAAGAAGGCTTGGGCTATCTCCCAGGCCAGGATGACAGTCAAGATTCGCACACATGACTTGCATGCAATTATGGTTATAGGATCTACATTGCCTCCATTGTTCTCTCATTGAATGAGGGCTAGATGCTCCTTCCTTTGGAATTGACTGAGAATATACGGCAGAAACAAAAAAGGCAAACCAGTCCATCTCTTGCCTCAATTCTTACCTGGCCTTTAATTACTCAATGGGTGTTGCCTCACACAAACTGAGACCTGGGAAAGACTTAAGCTTCAGAAGCCAAGGTCTCCCACTGCATCTGGGGCCATCTTTAGTTGTCCTGATCTATGTCTTGCCACAGGACCCAGATGGCTCTGGAGGAGAAAGTGAGGCTGGTGACTGCACAGCCCTGCCTCACTTAAATCCAATTCACTTGCAAGTCGACATCACTTCCTGATGTCATTGGTCCTCTTCAAGAATGAAGGACAAACAACAAGAAGAACATAAAACTACCAAGTGGCCTGAGATGGATCCATGGGTGGCTGAGATGGTCTTCCAGAGGCTGGTGTCCAGTAGTCACAATGACTCTTCCCTCACGGTGAAATTCTCTTTGTGAATATTTGTACGTATCTCTGTATACATGTGTTCCCTATAGATGGTAAGGTCTTCCAGATGTTCTTGGTTGCAGAAGATAAATCTGCAAATCACTTAACCTCCCTGCCTCAGTTTCCTGATCTGTAAAATGAAGGAGTTGGACTTTATGATCTCCAAGGTCCTTTCTAGCACTAGGGTCTGTGATGTTTCCCCATTCTATGGCTTTTATTTCTAGCCTCTATCAGGGGCAGCTAGGTGGCTCAGTGGATAGAGCACCAGGCCTGATGACAGGAAGATCTGAATTCAAATCTGGCCTCAGATACTTACTAGCTATTTGACCCTGCTCAAGTCACTTCACCCTGCTTGCCTCAGTTTTCTCACTTGTCAAATGAGCTGGCGAAGGAAATGGCGAACCACCCCAGGATCTCTGCCAAGAAACCCCCCACATGGGGTCACAAAGAGTGGGACACAACTGAGCAACAACAATAAGTTGCCTTTCTTTTACCTTGTTTATCTGAGATTTCTAGTAAAGTCAGTTTTGGAAAAATGCCATCATTGTCTTGAGTGAGACAAGAGAAAGAAGGTGAGCATGTGCAGGAGACTTGGGGGGAGGAGATGGGAATGGAGTTTAATGGCAAGGGAGAGACACAGAGGGGTCTATAGAGGTTGGCCGTAAGAGACTCAGGGAAGAAAATTCCCAGGGGTCAGTCTGGGCTGAGGGCAGCATCTCCAAGAGCTGGTCCCTTTCCTGTCTGGGGCTCTTGCTCTAGAGGGGTGGTAGGCTGGAATAAAGTATGCGTGTGTGCATGTGGTTTATGTGTATATGCATGTATATGGTACATGCATAAACAGGTGTGGTATAGGTATACATTATGTGTACGTATGCAACGCATGTCGTTTATGTGTATAAGCATGTGTGTGGTTGTGTGTGTAAATATGTGTGTGGTGGTATGTCTATGTGGTGTGTACGGGAGCATGTGATTATGGGTGTGTGGTATGTGCACTGTGTGTATATGGTATATGTGTGTTCCATGCATGTGCACTGTGTGTATGGTGTATGTTCTATGTACACGCACTGTGCATATATGTTGTTTATGTGTGTATATATGTGTGGCACGTGTATGTATGTGCATGTGGTATATGTTCTATGTATGTACACTATGTGAATAGGTTGTTTATGTATGTGTAAGTGTATATGTGTGGTATGTGTATGTATGTATATACATATATATATATATATATATGTATGTGGGGTTTGTGTAGTATATGTGTGGTGTGTGTGTGTGATTGGGGTTGGGTAGGTAGGTGGGTAGGGGAGGTAGAAGCCTTTCAGGCAGCAGGCTCTGGGGTGTTCAGGCAGCACCTTCCCCTGCTGAAGGATGGGCAGATAGCAGTACTGTTTACTGATGGGGGAGGAGGAGGAAGATGCTGGCAATGAGCTTCTCTCCCCATCAGAGCTAGTACAAACACCATTGGCAGGTCAGATTTCAAGCTTCCTTTTCCTTTCCATCTTTTTTTAATGGAGGTGGCATGAATACACATCATGAATTCAGCACAGAAAACAAAGTTCAGACCCTGTGAGAGGCTTGGCCAGCATTTCCATCTCTTGCTGGGGGATGACACCTCATGACAGTAAGTAAAGATGCTGGTCTGCCAGGGCGAGGAGGTCACCTCACCCAGAGCTCCTCCATGTCAATGCCATAGCAACCTGCATGGCTTGGCTACAAACCCTATGTACTGCTGGGAAAACTGTGCCTGGGCTGTGTTCCAGGCCTCAACCTTGGGGAAGCAAAGTGAAGGAAAGAGGAGCCATTCACCTTGGAACTTAGTGCCAGGCATCTGGAGTCTCAGGCTGAGTCCTGGTCAGATTTGGTTTTAGGCATAAGGGGAGAGGAATCATGTCATATAGGGAGACGTGGGGCGGAGGGTGCCAGGAAGGGCCTTGCTCTCCACCCAACACTTCCCCTGGCTCAGCGTGTGCCCCAATTCCAGTTTCCAGCCTTCGAGCCTCATTCTATTGGTTTAGGCCAAACACAGATGGTGTCCATTCTGAGAATGTCAATAAGATCAATGGACTGAGAGCCTGACCCATAGCAGGCTCTTGAAAAATACTTATGAAGTTGACTGTTGTGATCATGGGATCTTAGGGCTAGAGCCAGAAGGTACCTCAGAGGCCCCTAATCCAACCCCTTTATTTTACAGGTGAAGAAACTGAGGCTTAAAGCGGTTTAATGACTTGTTCAAGGTCACAAAGGTACTAAGTGCCAGGTTTGGACCCAGGTTACCTGGTTTTAAATCTAGCACCCTTTACACCATACCAAACTGGCTCCCATTCTGGCTGGGAATCTCAGACTCACCGAGTGGCAAGGGACCTCAAAGGCCTCTGAATTCAATCTGTGCCTGAACAGGAATCCTCTCTCCAATATCCCTGAGACAAGTGGCAATCCAGTCTCTGCTTGAAGACCTCAAGGGATGGGGAACTCACTACCTCTTGAAATAGCCAGATGGGGCAATGGACAGAGCACTAAACCTAGAGTCAGGAAGATCTGAGTTCAAATCTTGCCTCACACACTTAGCAGCTGTGTGACCCTGGCCAAGTTACTTTAATTCTGACTGCCTCAGTGTTCTCATCTGTTCAATTCTGTTTTCTCTACCTCAGAGAACACATTTGGCTTCTCAGTCATTTTGTGTTAGTTTCGATGAGTTTCTCAGGTTTTTTTTTTCTGAAGAGCAGATTTTAGGGGAAATAGTGATACTGGAGACAGCTAGGTGGTACAGTGGATAGAATGCTGGACCTGAGTTCAAATACAGCCTCAGAACCTTATTAGCTGTGTGACTCTGGGCAAATCACTTAACCCTATTTACTTCAGTTTCCTCATGTATAAAATGAGTTGGAGAAGGAAATGACAAACCACTCTTTGCAAAAAACCCTCCCAAAACCCAAAATCCAAATGTGGTCACTAAGAGTCAGATATAACTGAAAAGTGATTAAACAACAACAAATAATAATACTATCATTTCTATAGTACCTTGAGGTTTGCAAGCATTTTACATGATATCTTGTTTTACAACAACCTTGTGAAGTAGGCCTTATTACTGTTCTCATTTTATAGATGAAGAAACTGAGACTGAGAGATGTTAAATGATTTTCCCAGAGATATATTGCTAGTAAGTGTCTGAGGCAGGATTCGAACTCAGTTCTTCCTAATTTTAAGTCTGGTGCTCAATCCCTTGTGCCACCCAGAACAGAAGATGGGAGGTGCTCATCTTCTCCTGCCCCTGCTACAAAGGAGGAGAGATTTCACTGTCTGCTGTTTCCCCTGAATTTCCGTGCCCAGGCCTAGGCCGAGATAAAGTGGTAGATGCAAATGCAGGGGACTGGGACGCTGACCCTGCAGTCAACCAGCCATGTAACTTTGGGCAAGTCTTCCCTCTCCCTCCTTCCACTCCCCTTATGCTTCCATTACTCTCCCTCTTGAAAAGAAGTGTCGAATTAGGTGATCTTGGAGCCCCCTTCCAACTCTGGTAGTCCATGACGCTCTGTTCCGAAGACTGAAAGAGCCTTCACCCTTACACATAGCAAACAGGCTCTCAATAAGTACTTGTTAAGTTGAATTGACTGGAATTCACGCTGGGAGATGCTGATACAGTAAAACCTCACTAATGTGAAGTCCATCGATTTAGAATTTGGGGTAATTCAATCTCGGAAGCTCAATTCATTATTCAACATACATTTTAAGTGCCTACTAGATGCACTGTGTTCAGTAAGATACGAAGATGAACAAGGCAATTTTGTATGAGTAAAGCATGTAAAATGCTTCCATCCACTGAATTTTTAGGGTCTCAGTCATATTAGGGAATTTCCATCTAGAATCAATAATTGTTTTTACATGGCTTCTTTTCCTGCTATGAACTCCAAGCCATATAGAGAATAATAGTTATGGTGGAAAGAGCTGGCCTGGAAATCACTGGACCTCACTTCTACTCCAACTAGCTGTGGCCTTAGACAAGTCAATGCCCCTCTCTGGGGTTCAGCTTCTTCCTCTGTGAGAGTGAGAGGTTAGATTAGATGATCTCCAAGGTCCTTCCTAGTGCTAACATTCTATGCTCTAACTTTCTTTGTTCTATTCCAGAGCTAACATTCTATATTCTAACATTCTCTGTTTTAACATTCTATGTTCTAAGAACTCTTCTAGAGCTAACATTCTGTGTTCTATGCTCTAAGGCCAACATTTTATATTCAACATTCTATGTTCTGAGGCCTCTTCTTGTGCTGATATTCTATGTTCTAACATTCTATGTTCTATTTCAGGTCTAACATTCTATGTTCTAACATTCTGTGTTCTAAGGCCTCTTCTAGTGCTAACATTCTATGTTCTATTCCAGGGCTAACATTCTATGTTTTAATATTCTGTGTTCTTAGACCTCTTCTAGAGCTAACATTCTATGTTTCTAAGGCCTCTTCCAGGGCTAACATCCTGTGTCCTAATATTCTATGTTCTAAGGCCAACATTCTAAATTCTAACATTCTGTGTTTTAACATTCTATGTTCTAAAGCCTGTTCTAGTGCTAAGATTCTGTGTCCTAACATTTTATGTTCTAAGTCCTCCTTTAGTGCTAACATTTTATGTTCTATTCCAGGACTAACATTCTATGTCTAAGGCCTCTTTTAGGGCTAACATGTTCTAACATTTTGTGTTTTAGCATTCTATGTTCTAAGGTTTCTTCTAGTGCTAACATTCTATGTTTTATTCCAGGGCTAACCTTCTATGTTCTAAAATTCTATGTTCTTTTTTAAAAAATTTTTTAGGCAATTGGGGTTAAGTGACTTACCCAGGGTCACACAGCTAGTAAGTGTCAAGTGTTTGATCTGAGGCCGGATTTGAACTCAGGTACTCCTGACTTCAGGGCCGGTGCTCTATCCACTGCGCCCCGTAGCTGCCCCAAATTCTATGTTCTAAGGCCTCTTCTGGTGCTAACATTCTATATTCTAACATTCTATGTTGTATTTCAGGGCTAACATTCTACTTTCTAACATTCTGTGTTCTAACATTCCATGTTGTAACATGGTGTTTTCTAACATTCTATGTTCCAAGGCCTTTTCCAGAGCTAACATAGTGCAATTTCAGCTATCAAAGAGTGGGATGGACTGCCTCCAGACATAACAGGCCCCCCTTCAATGGAGGCATATTAGCAATGGTTACTTGGCCTCTTGTCTGACATGTTACAGAAGGGATTCTCTTTCAGGTCCAGATTAATCTAGAAAGCTGCTTGGGGGAAGAGAGGGTCCATTCCAGCTCTGACATTCTTTGACTCTGTGAAAACCATCCCTAAGTCCCCCACATTACATTGTGAACTTTTTAAGAGCAGGGATTATCTTTTGCCTTTATATCCTCAGCTTTTAGCATAGTGCCTGGCATGTAAACTCTTAAGGTATCAAACATGTGGCCTTTGGGTTAAAATGTAATTGGGAAATATTTAACAACATACATAAGAATGCAATTGAACATAAATAATGTTAGAGAGTGGTCTTCTAGGTCTAAATGTGACCCCCAGGGATTCTTATGTATGGTTTGGTGACCACTTTTCTATTTTTGAGTTTGACATCACTGCTGTGTCATACATCTACCTCAATCCCAATAGTATTCATCTACTAAGTTTGAATACTTCCAGTGATGGGGAGCTTACTATTTGTCAAGGCACCTTATTTCACTTTGGGATATCTTTATTAGGATATTCCTTTTTATATTTAACTGGAACCCTTTTGTAAAGACAAGCATCCTATTGAAATTCTCCTGAAATCATAGAATTCTCTAATATATCATGTTTTTAAATTCTGGATGTTTTGATATTAAAGAAGGGCACAGTCTTTGTTATCACATATTTTCCAGTGGCCTATGACAGGCCTCTCAAACCTGTGGTTTGAGTCTCCAGGGGAAACCAGTGTTAAATGGACCTTTCTTCTGGACCCATGGAAATCTTGGGAACTTATTTATTCTGTAGGTGCTACTATCAAACCATATAGCTTTCAGTGAGAGGTCAGAGCGGGATGGGGGAATGAGGGCCCTTATTGTGCCCTTGCCACACAGAGCTAACTCTAGGGCTTTCTGGCTGTAGAGGGTCTTCATAGGTGGAGGTATAACCAGTCTACTCTTGCCTGTCTACTCCTGCCTTCTCCCCAGCTCCTGCCTCCTAGGGATCCTTCTCTGGGGGCTATATTCTTTCCCCCCAACTTCCAGAACATTAATTTGGGAATGAAGGATCATAGAATCAGGAAGAGCTGAGTTCAAATCCTACTGCACACATCTACTAGCTGTGTGATACTGGGCAAGTCATAACCTCTCAGACTCAGTTTCTTCATATAATAATAATAATAATGAAATAATGCAATAATGCTTTGTAAACCAAAATCACTGCATAAATTCTAGCTTTTGTTATTACAGAAGAAGGAATAGGCCACTAAAAGAAAAGAGATTTACTCACCCAAGATCATATAATGATGGGGCTTGGGCAGAGGTGGGATGAGATAGCTGAGGTCTCCTCAATCCCAGGTCATGCTATTCTCATCACATTACTAGCCTTTTTTTTTTTTTTTGTGCTGGAGTCAATCAAGGTTAAGTGACTTACCCAGAGTCACACAACTAGTAAGCATCTGAGGCTGGATTTGAACTCAGGTCCTCCTGACTCAGAGGCTGTTGCTCTATCCACTGTGTCACCTAGCTGACCCATAGCCCTTCTTAAGTGGATTAAGTGCTTAGTACAGAGCCTGGCATATAGCAGATATTTAATAAATACTTGTTGAAGGGTTCCCCACTTCTGGGACTGGGAAAACACAGTATGAGCTTCACAAAATAATATAAACAACTCATTCATAGAGCATCTACAGCTTACAAAGTTTTTTTTCTCAAAAGTGAGGTGTGCCAATGTCAATTACTCCCATTTTATAGATTATGAAACTGAGGTTCACAAAGGTTAAGTGACTTATCCAGGGTCACATAGCTGGGAAATGTTAGCTCTAGGTTTGGAACCTAGATCTTCTGACTCTGGGTCCAGCACTCTCAGTGGTACCACCTGGCAAGACACCAAAGAGATCGATCCCTGCCTGCCCACACCATCACCACCCACCCACCTATATCTCTGGTGAGATTTTTAGAAAGACATGAATAGCATCTCTGGCTTACCAAGTAAGGCTGCGACTTCATATGCTTTCTTCTGCTCAATTGTCTCATAATTGAGTGCTTCAAAAAATATATCCAGAACGAGAATGTTCTCTCTGTTGGAGGAATAGTTAGAAGCTTATAAGCAGGCTCCCCAACTCCCTTTTCTCCTTTATCTCTCCCTCCCCTATTTCTGCCTGATATGGCCTCCACATTGCAGAAACTCTATGCAATTGTGCCCTCGGGATCAAAGCTGGGATTAGGGGCAAGGTGGTCACCTTCCAGGGTGGGTGCACTGAGACAGACACGTTGGAAGGTTATTTTTTATAAGCGCACATATCTTCAATACCAGAAAATCCCACTCTCTGCTTCCTGTGGCACATGGGAATTTATTTTGTGAGAAGCCAAGACTCTTTAAGTGGGACAGCAAAGGATGAAGGCTTTTTGTGCCTGATAACACGTAGGGGGCACCAGTGCTCTGGCCCAGTCTGCTCTAGGGCCACAGGAGCTCAGCCAAGCTTAGGCTGGACACAGACCAGCTGTCTGCTACCAGCCCTACTTTGTTCTTGTTCAATTGTTTCAGTCATGGATGACTCTTCATGATCCTATTTGAGGTTTTCTTGGCAGAGATACTGGAGTGGTTTGCCATTCCTTCTCTGACTCATTTTACAGATGAGAAAACTGAGACAAATGGGGTTAAGTGACTTGTTCAGGGTCACTCAGCTAGTAAGTGTCTGAGGCTGGATTTGAACTCACAAAGATGAGTCTTCCTGACTCCAGAACTCTATCTAGTGAGCCACCTGGCTGCCCACAAGCCCTATACCCATCTTCTTATCCTCCCTTTCTGCTGGGAATGAAATGAAATAATAACGATAGTAACAAGTAGCATTTACACAGTGTTTTAAGGTTTGCAAAGAGCGTTATAAATATTAGCTCATTTTATCCTCATAACAACCCTGGGAGGTAAATGTCATTATTATTATTTTATAGATGAGGAAACTGAGCTACAGAGAAGTTACCTGACTTGCCTAGGGAGATACAGCTATAAGTATCTTAGGCAGGATTTGAACTCAGGTCATCCTGACTCAAGGTCTAGAGTTCTAACCATTGTACCACCTAGCTGCATTCGGATACTGGAATTTGGAACTTTATTCCCCTCTTCCCTCTAAGCACAAGGCAGGCAGTGCCTGGGATTTTCCTGGGAGGTTCCTCATGCCAGGGTCTGTATTTAGGGAGCATGAGCAGCCCTGGCTGGGGAGGGGGAGCAGGGAAAGAGTAAGGTGTGAGGTTGAGAGGGAGCTTCTGACAGAAATTAATTCACCCTGTTTTGCAATAGGAAGCAGACAAGGCACCAGCACACATCTCAGCAGTCAAAGTAATTGTGCTCCTGGAGATATCTACAAAGCAGCAGGGCTTGGCAAATCCTGCTGTTTCTTCTCTCAATAGAGTCTGCTTACAGGGAGATTCAAAGCCCACATCTCCCAGTGAGGTGTAGTCATGGGAGAACAAAAAGGATTACAGGTGGGAGGGGACAGTGGATCCCCATTTCAGAGCCCTCTGGAGGCTGGTTGGTGACACGATGCCTTAACAGCCTTTGGGGAGCATCACACAGAGACCTTTGTCAGTTACTAGCTGGGCGACTTTAGCTTCTTCATCTGCAGAATGGGAATAATAATGTTTATACTATATACTTCATAGAGAATACTTCATAAGCCTTGGGAAGACAAGAAGGGGTTGTGGTTTCTTCAGCATGGGGGAACTCCTAATGTGGGAACCCTTTATGCCGATGGAGATTTCAGCTGGTCTGTGACTCAGTAGAAGGTTAAGTGACTTGTCTAGGGTCATACAGCTCATGTCAGATTATAAACCGTAAAGGAATATGTGAATGTGAATGATCTGTCTCATCTTTTTTGAGACTAAGGGCACCATATTTCTTGGTCTAAGTTTTCTCACCATGAAGGAAGATTTGTTTTTGGTGTCTTCTCCCATCAGTTTCCTTACCTGTATACCCCTTCATGTTCCTTACCCATTTCCTATCTGTCTCTACCTATCCTCTCTCTATCTCCTCCCTATCCCATACATTTTCTTCATCCATTTTACTCACGAGATATACTTTTCTGACTTGTTAAATTTCTTCTCAAGATACTTGGCTGAAGTCTTGCTGGGAATCTTCACCATGGACAGCTCCTTATTATAGCGGGTCAGGTTACAGGGCGTCCTGCAGAGACAGTAATTACTGTCCTTTTCAGCAAGTAGACCTGGTGAGGAGAGAAAGGGAGCACTCTGTTCAAATGGTGGTCACCCACTTAGTTTTAATACTTCCAGATGAGGGGAACTCACCGTCTTGTAGAGCGGGCAGTGGCCTTACCAGAACACTTGTTTGCGAGGACCCCTTGTCCCTGAGGGATGCTTTTTATCATGTGTACATGCTCACTCGTGAGATGCCATTTTTAATTTATCTTTAATTCTCTTTCATTTAATTTAATATCTTTAATTCTATCTCTGTCCTTGGCTCCTAGAGGAGTCCTCCACAGATTCTATTTCCCATTTCCAGAATGGGTCTACCTGTTCTACAGGGAAACAACCAATTTCAAAATGGCGGGACTGATGTTGAGCACCACTGTAGAGTGAATCACCCTGGGAATCTCAGAACTAATAAGTTTTGTGGGTTTTGTTTCCTCCCATCCCTTTAGCTCCTTGTGGGGGGAGTGGAAGAGAGACGTACCCACCTGGAGCCTATGCTTTGTGGCATATGGTGCCCATGAACCAGCTGATAGATGCGTTGACCATTACTCTCATCTTTGGCTTTTTCTTTCTTTCCTTCTCTTTCTAATCTCCCTGGTCTAGTTTTTTTTTTTAAAGGATCATAATAAGAACTGGTGGGAATTCACAGGCCATGTAGTCCAACCCCTTCATTTTACAGATATGGAAAATAGGGCCCAGAGAGGGTTCAGTGACTTGTCCAAGGGCATGAAGAGGCAGGATTTGATCTTGGGCCCTTTCATTCCAAATCCAACACTTTTTTCTTGGCACCATACCACCTCGTCCTTTGGGCAGTGTGGATTCTCTCAGACTCTTAATTCAGAAAAGTTTCCAGGTCTTTGCCAATTGTTTCCTCTCCCTTCATTCCCCACCCCCAGCCATACAGCAGGCTCTCCATCGCTCTGGGGGGATCAAAACATGAGTGCAGAACTACCTCCCTCTGGCTCCTAGACACTCAGAAGTCTCCTCTGAAGCCGCTAAAAAGAGTTAGACATTGCTTAAAAATTCTCTCTGTTCATGTGTTTGCAAACCGCTTTGTGAAGTGCTGGGCGAGGCTGCTTCGAAGAGGAGAGAAATTCGGGGCCTTAGCTGGACTGCTCGTTATTTCTCCCAGCAGGTTCCCCAGGCACTATCATCATTATTCCTGCCTTTCCTGGGGCCTGGACATGTGCCAGGAAGGCCAAGGCTTTGGGCCCTGGGACCTTAGCTCACATAAGATAACTGGGATGGAGTCCTCTTTGTGTTAAATCAATCATGTAAAATGCAGACTCTACTTCATAATGTACCATCTTTTCTGTCCGAAGGTGACCCTACCTACCATCAGTAAAGCTTGTGACTCAAAATGGGTTTTTTTCCCCCAGATCTTTCTTAGTTTCTCATTTCTCCCTCTACTTCCCCATCCTCTGTCTCCTCTCTTCCCAGGGGTTCTCTCATCCCCTGTGTTCTTCCCATCTCTTACCATTCTTTTGATTCCTCAAATCTGTATTTCTCTTCTTTTAATTTCCCTGGAATCTCTCCACTCCTCCTCTCACATTAGTCCCTAGACATCACTTTTCTCTGTTACCTCTTTCTACTCCTCATCTTGTCCTCTTTCCCTAGTCCTAACTTCATTCTACATCTTCTCTTCATCCCTTGGCCTCTCCCCACCTTCTGGTCCTCACTTTACTCTCCATTTTCTTTCCATATTCTAGCCCTTTCTCTTTCTATTCCCCATTAACTACCTACATACCAGCCTAACTTTCTCACCTGATCCTTAGTTCCCTATCTTCTGTCTCTTGGCCCTTTCCACATCTTCTGACCATCACTTCTTTCTACCTTTGCATCTCTTAATCCTTCCTATTTCTACTTCCCACCCTCTCTCCACCACCTTGCCCTCTCTCCATCCTCTGGTCCTCAATTTACTCTCTAGTTCATGGGCTTCTCTCCATCCACTGAGTTTTCTTCACTCCCCATTCTCTCTCCATCATCTGGCTCCTAGCTTTCTCTATACTTGCCATCATCTGGTCCTCAGTTCCCCATCTAGCTCATGGCCCTCTCCTCATCTCATGAGTTTTTCTGCTCTTCATTCTCTCTCCAATACCTGGACCTCTTTCCATCTCTGGACACCTTTCTCCACTCCCCATCACCTCTCTCTATCCCTTAGTTCTCTCTTTATTTATTAACTTTCTCCTCATTCTTCATCCTCTCTCCATCTTTTCCCATTCCTTTCCCTCCTTTTCTCATTAACTTATTTCCATAAGGTTTGTCTCATGGAAAGCCCAGGTGCTCAGAACTATTATTCCTGGCCTTGTTCCACTGTTACTAAAGAAGGGAAGTCTTCTTCTCCCTTCCTCTGAGAGAAATAAGTAGCTTAGAGTACTGACCTAAGGCTGGCTCCGCACATTCCTTGTGCTGCTCTGGGGTACAGAAAGGGGCATCCCCTGCATGGACAGAAAACAGTGATAAAACAACTCAGAAACCTGCATATGATTCTGTCTCCATCACAGGACCATTCAGAGAAGAGGCCTTTCTTAGATTGCACAGCTAATAAGTAGGTGAGGAAGGATAAAAAGACAGTTTCTAATAATAATAACGAATCACATCATGCTTTTGGGTTCTTAATGTTCTTAATACTTATTGTCCCCCTGGATCCCTTTGTAAGTCTAGCGAAGCCTAAAGACCCCTTCTTAGAAGGATGTTTTTGAATGTATAAAAGAGAATGCATAGGATTACAAAAGAAACCAATTCTATTGAAATAAGGTTATTAAAATATAAAAAAAGTTCACTGACTCCAAGAACCCCTGATTTGGGGACTAGAGGAGGGAAGGGGATAAGAATTTATATGGTATCCCCTATGTGCCAGGCACTGTGCTAAGCACTTCACAAATATTGCTTCACTTGATCCTCACCACAACCCTGTGAATTAGGTACTATTATTATCCCCATTTTAAAGCTGGGGACACTGAGGCAGATGGAGGTGATGTTACCCGAGTCATAAAGCTAGCATCTGAAGCTGGATTTGAATTCAGGTCTTCCTGATTCCAGCTTAGCACCCTATCCATTGCAGCACCTCACTGCCTCTACAAAGTGCTTCTCCCCTTCCCCACTGCTCCCTCAAAACACGAGTCTTTGTATACTCCTTTTAAAAATGAATCAGTTTTTGACTTTGTGCCTCTGGTGCCTAGCACAGTGCTTGGCACATACTGGGCATTTTTTAAGTGCTTGCTGATTGGGTGATGCTCTAAGCTAAGAGCCTCTATGGATGACATCAGCCCAGCATCTGGATTACTTGGTAATAGACTGGCATCTAGTCTGAATAAAAGAAAAACTACAAACAGCAGGATGTTTCCAAGCTGTCTGTTATGTTCAGTCTGTGCTCTGTGATGATGGACTCTATTTTCCTATTTGTCTGATGTTTTGATTTTACGCAAGCAGAACCTTTGGCAAAAACTCGGGGAAAATGAATCTGGGATGCCCGGTCCAGGAGTCCAGGGAAAGAGTTTAGGTGACAGCAGGAAGCAGAAAGCCCCTCCCTATGCTGCCACGGCTCCTGGAGGTCACTGACCTGGCATGTGAACCATCCGGCAGTTACAGTTCTCCACAATGTAACGAGTTTCACAGTCAATCCTACAAGCTGTGATACTGTAAACAGGAAAAAAATCGAGTCCCATCTCTGAAGATCGGCATTCTCCCCAAGGAGGGGGCAGGTATGTGAGCTGGAAGAGAGGAAGGAAGTAGATACTGGTTAGTGCTGGGGGACAAAGGTGTTCTCAGGACCTGAGGCTGTGTGGGGTATCATGGAACCCAGGCTGGACCGGAGTCAGAAAAAAAGAGAGTTTAAATTCCATCTCTAGCCGCTACTGGTATGATCAGAGATGAGTAACCTCTCTCAGCCTCAGTTTCCTCACCTGTAAAATGACCTTGTGAGGCTCTAATAAGATCATGTATGT
This sequence comes from Phascolarctos cinereus, assembly GCF_003287225.1. Lineage (NCBI taxonomy): Eukaryota > Metazoa > Chordata > Mammalia > Diprotodontia > Phascolarctidae > Phascolarctos > Phascolarctos cinereus. Next base: position 37,924,916 of record NW_027555958.1, read on the forward strand.
CAAATGTTTTGCAACTAGAATGGAAGTCCCTTGTGGGCAGGGATTGATTGTTCCATTCTTTTTTTTTCTTTTGGGTGAGGCAATCAGGGTTAAATGACCTGCCTCGGGTCACACAGCTAGCAAGTTATCATGTGTCTGAGGCCAGATTCGCACTCCAATCCTTCTGACTCTGAGGCTGGTGCTGTATCCACTGTGTCAGTTAGCTGCCCCTGTTTCATTCTTTGTCCTTGTATCTCCAGCACCTAATTCAGTGCTTGCCACATAGTGAGACTGCAACCAATTCTTGTTGGATGGTTAAGTGCTAGATATTTAAGTGCTATAGAAATGTCAGATACTGCTATTAGTAGTGAGGCTCATATGATCAACCATATGTATATGCACAATATACATATTTGCATATATGTACATATTTTAACATATGTACATATATTAACACACAATTTAAAAATTGTGTTTTAGTTTTTGTCAATTGACAAGCATTTGAGAATAGCTAAGCTGGAAAACCAGTTACAGAGAAAATTTCATTTGATCTTCAAAACAGCCTTGTGATTTGTCTGATATTACAGATGAGGAAATCAAGGCTGAGAGAGCTTAGTAACTTGCCCAAAGTCCCATGGCTGCTCCCAAGTATGTGAGATGGGATTTGAACTTCAATCTTTCTAACTACAAGTCCTCCAGAATACCTGCATTACATTGCACTACTAGGTGAACGAGGGATTTCTTTTCCTTTCCTCCCACCAGTGCTGTCTTCCTCTTTCCCCACCCAGAAAAATAGCTTGTTACTGGTCAATCACTTCAGTTATGTCTGGCTCTTTGTGACCCCATTTGGTGTCCTATTGGTAAAGATACTGGAGTGGTTTGCCATTTCCTGCTGTAGCTCATTTTACAGATGAGGAAACTGAGGCAAATAGGGTTAGTAAATATCTGAGGCTGGATTTGAACTCATGAAGACAAGGCTTCCTGACTCCATACCCAGTGCTCTATTCATTTCACTACCTAGCTGCCTTAAGAAAAATAGTAGTTGACATTTACATAGCGCTCTAAGGTGACCACCATAGGTCACAGTTGACATCACGGCCAGAGTGCCGAACTTGGAATTAAGAAGATGTTGGTTGAAGTCACTCCTCAAATATTTATTAGCTTTGTGATCCCGGACAAGTCACTTAATCCCTTGAAACTCATTGTCCTCATCTAAAAATGGGAATGATAAAAATTGCACTTACTTCTCAGGGTCAATGTGAAGATTGAATGAGATAATTTTATATGAAGGGTTTTGAAATATATACCCTTTTCTTCAGTAGTCAACTTTTACTTGGGAATACTGATATATTTTGGTTCCAGTTACTTTTGGAACAACCAAGGAAACCATTTGTCATTCTCTGGCCATGAGAACCAGATTTTCTAGGTTGGCACTGGGCAGATCTGAAACTTTAGGTGCACACCAATCACATTGCGATCTCCAAAGCTGCAGAGAGCTGGGTCTCAATCCGTGACCCAGTGCCTGGCACATAGTAGGCACTTAATAAATGTTTTTTGACTGACTGATTGACCATGAACAAGATACTTAATTTCTTAGTGAATCTATCTTTTCCTCTGCCAAATGCTGTATGTCTTATTAGGTCAGCCAGCCAATCAAATAACCTACCAACAAGCATTTATTAACTACCTACCACTTATGCAAAGCACTGGGGATACAAATACAATGAATGAAAGAATCCTTCTTCTCAAGGATTCTTCATGGGGAAGACCACAAGGACACATATACATATATACACAATAAATACAAATAAATTCAAAGTAGTTAAATACAAGGCAGCTAGGTGGCTCAGTGGAGAGAGCGCCAGCCCTGGAATCAGGAAGACTCATCTTCGTGAGTTTGAATCTGGCCTTAGACACTTACTAGCTGTGTGACTCTGGACAAGTCACTTAACCCTATTTGCCTCAGTTTCTTCATTTCCTCAGAAGGAAATGGCAAACCACTCCAGTATGTTGGCCAAGAAAACCTTAAACGGGGTCATGAAGACTTCGGCACAACTGAAAAATGACTGAACAACAAGGTTTAAATACAAAATAGTTTTGAAAGGAGAGGACTAGTTGGGGAGCGGAATCAGGAAAGGTTTCACCTAGAAGGTTGTGATTGAGTTCTCCCTTGAAGCAATGGAGGGATCCTATGAGGTAGAGGTGAAAAGGGAGGGCATTCTAGGACTGGGGGATGGCCTTGGCAAGGGCATGGGGATGGGAGATGGCCATCATGTGTGAGGACTAGCGAGAAAACCAGTTTGGCTGGACTGCAGGTTTCAAGACTTGTCCCACCTTTAGCCATTTGGTTCTCAGTTACAGTCTCTCTGTAGGGGCCTCCCACACCTTTCTGTCGTCACTGACAAGCCACTGCAGCTCTTTTCATTTGTTTCCTTGAGGGATCCAAGTGCAAACTTTCAATCTGGCTTGCCCAGATGGAGGGGTTGCTATCAGAGAACTGAGTTTATGGGGCTGGTTTGTATTCTGATGTTTTTATTGCAAGCGTGTGGTTTGATTTAAGCAAGTCTACAAAGGATGGTATAGTGTTTACTTCTGGAGGCTCCTTTCTGACATCCTGCTCAATTAGGACAAAACCCAAATCCATCAGTGAATAATGGAGGCATCGATGGTGAGCCAGTTAGGACTGGCACCTTGGGAGCAACTGCCTCATGCCAAGATTTATTTCCTCAAGAGAAGCCACAGGCCAGCCCATGCTCTGCCCCATCGGAGCATTTAATTTCTGAAGTAAAAAGAGTGGAGACTGACCCAGCACCAGAGACTATGATTGAACATGAATCTTTTTGCACTGACTGGGGCCCGAGGAACTGCTGACCCTGCAAGTCTTGGTAAATCAGAAAAAGATTAAAGAAACACCCAGCCAGTCATTGCTTTCCTGTGATGTGCCCTGGACACCTGAAACAGCAAATGGGGAGAAAACCAACAAATGGAAGGGCCCCATTTACATTACAAAAAGAGTTTTCATTTCACGAATGGATTCTAGGTTCCTTTAAGCACCAACTTACCTATGGGCAGTTTCACATTTGAGGTGCTGAATGATTTGAACCATGACCCATTGAGTAATTAGAAATTAAGATTAAATATCTCCGGTGATAGCAAATGGGAAAATAGCATTTGTTTACAGAAATTCAATTTACACAAAGCTTGGCAAGAAATCACCTTGTGTTTTCTTAAGTATGTTGTATAGGAGTTACCATGGTACAGTAGAAAGGACACTGGCTTTGGAGTCGGAGGACCTGCGTTCAAATTTTACCACCGGTGATTACTACTTGTGTGACATTGAACAAGTCATGTAGAATAGTTAGGTGTCAGCTTCCTCGTTAGTAAAATGGCAGAGGTGGGCTAGGTAAACTATAAGTTTCTTTTCAGCTCTTGATCTATGATCCTACTCATATGTACATGAGAGGCAACAAGATTTAATGGAAGAAGAGCTGGCCTTGAATGCAGAAAGACTTTAGTTCAGGGTCTGGCCTTTGCCACATATTGACTGCGTGTGACCTTGGATAAATCACTTCCACTTCTGGATGCCTAAAACAACTCTTTAAGACCATGAGTTGCAGAGAAGGTGTTGACCTAAATTGGTAAAAGGAATTTCCTCATCCAGGAACTTCCTATAGTAAGGAAATCAGGGGTCCAGTGTGTAGTCCAGGCCTCAAGGCCACATGTGGCCATCTAGGTAGGTCCTTATGGCCCTTTCAATGAATCCAAACTTCATGGAACAAATCCCCTCAATAAAAGGATTTGTTCTATAAAACCTGGACTCAGTCAAAGGGCCGCACTTGAGGACCTAGAGGGCCACATGTGACCTCAAAGCCACAGGTTCCCCACCCCGGCCCCTAGTCTATAGGTATACATGTTATTTCTCCCCTAGACATAAGGCCCTTGAAGGCAGGCAATATTTCATGCTTGTCATTGTAGTCCTAGAACATGTGACATAATAGGTGCTTTAAAAATGCTAGTGGAGCAAAAAACGAATCTGTCATGTAGATTGACAGTGGCTAGTCTCTTGCTGGGCGCTCACATTATTTTACTTATTTGGCATCTTGTGTATTTTAATAGTTGGCTGCATTATCGTTATGATTATTATTGGATGAAACCTATGATTTTATTGGTATGTGGAACTCCATCTGGTAATACAACTTAAAGGCATTGTTTTGGGCAATGAGAAGTTAAGTGATTTGCTCAGGTCAAACAGGATTTGTCAGGTCAAACAGGATTTGAACTCAGGTCTTCCAGGCTCCAAAGCCAGCTTTCTATCCACCAAGTCAGGTCACCTCTCTTGGATGCATTTTTAAACATCTTAATTATCAGGACCTAGCCTAGTAGAGCCCATTGAAAGCCTAGAGGGGGTTGGGGCTAAGTGCCTCTGTCTACCCTCCACCCTAGACCCTTCTCTATCCTACTCTGTTCTTACTTTGGATCTGTGAACCTCAGCTTTGTTGCCTTAGACTGACTCCCTTCTCAGTCTTTGATCTCCTGATTTCGAAGAACAGCTGCAATGCCCAGACACTTTTATCCCCATCAGCCTCTGTTTGATAAGTTTCTCTTCTGCTACTCAGTGCCAATCACCTGAACTGACTCGGGCCATGTTGAGTCTCTCCCACAGCTGACACGTGCTGCCCCGAGATGGGCCATGGCTGCTCCGGGTATGCAGCCAACAGTACTTATGGCACCAGGCACTGGCTAATGTCCCTAGCTCCCTGGGTTTATGGAGATAACTACGGTTGTTGTTACATCTTGGGTTCCAGACTTATTGGCTGGGGCCATGCAATTACTAGAGAAATCAATGGGAAAAGAGCATTTCATTTTTTCAAAGCAAAATCCTTCCCTCCCCACCCCCATTTTCTTTTTCCACCACTAATGTGTAAAGTCATTTGAACTACACATAGAAAATGCCTGAAAGTTAAGGAAACCACTGTCAACCTGTCTCATTCATATCTAGCATATTAGGATTCATTAGGGTAATGAAGACACAGAAGCCAAAGATGATAACAATAATTTTCATTTACATAGCACTTTACAGTTTGAAAGCACTTCATATATCTCATTTGATCCTCACAATTACCCTATGAAGTAGATGCTATTATTACCACCCTCACTTTGCAGAAGTGGAAACTGAGGCTGAAAAAGGTCAAAAAGATTACACTGCTAGTAAGTGTCTAAAGCTAGATTTGAACTCAGGTCTTCCTGTCTCTGTCCCTATGTGCTATCCATTATACCACCTAGTCTCCTTATACTTGTCTATGGGCGTAGGGCTTTGAGGAAGAGCCCAGAATATCCAGGGATCACTTTGGTATCCCTGAAAAGGAAGACCCCAAACAGAACTAAGAGAACCCCCTAGTCAGTTAACATTCTGGTGTGGGCTGGGGTGAGCAAGGCTCTTCAACTATTTTCTCTCCATGGCCCCACGTCAGGTGCTAAGTAACCATTTGGAATCAGCTTTTCCAAGTAGAGCAGACCTCACATGCTAATGAGGCAGCATTACAAGGTGGACATTTCCCATTCCTGAAATCAGAAGACCTAGGTACCAATCTCACCTCTTCTGACATTGTGCTACTTTGGCAAGGTCAGTTTCCATATCTGTATAATCAATTCTAAAAGTGGCTAGGGGGAGCTGTAGTTTACTGAGCTCAGGGCCAAGGGTTAGGAAGACTCATCTTCCTGAGTTCAAATCCAGCCTCAGACACTTAGTAACTAGGTGATCCTGGGCACATCAGTTTACCCTGTTTGCCTCAGTTTCCTCATCTGTAAAATGGGCTAGAGAAGGAAATGGGTCTGAAAAGACAGGAAGAGACCAGGTTGTGAATAGCTTTCAATGCCAAACCAAAGACTTTATGTTTGATCCAGAAAAGATACATCATAGGCTACCACATTCAGTTCAAGGATAAGAACCCCCCAACCTGCCTGCTTTCCATCTCATACAGCAATGCATGCCCATCTGTGCATTCCTAACAGTCCATTATAATCACATTTTCATCTGGATACAATTTCTGGGACACGTACTATTGATGTTTTCAGCAGCATTGTTAACATTTTCAGAAAACTGCCTCAGCCTGTCATTTGTCTGTGAAATGTTGAGTGGAGAAGCATTCTTCTGGCAGTACTAGCAGAGGAGTGCAAGTGGCCTTTCGTGGGGCTTCGGGGACTCCTTGGGAGCCCTAAGGTCATGGGCCTCCACTGGTAGCATTCTTCTTCCTGGTCAAGGGGAATCTTATCCCATCTGCAGCACAAATGATGTTAAAAGCGGCACAGATGTCAAACCCCTGTTTACGTGATTGTTAGTCCTTAGTACTATGAGGAGAGGCTTGCAGCACCCTGATGGAGTGTAAGCGCTTTGAGGGCAGGAACTATTTCCTTTTTGTCTTTGTATTTCCAGAACCTAGCATAGTTCTTCCTATGTAGTTGGCTTTTTGGTTGATTAAAAGTGTCCCAACCCACCCCCATTCCAATAGAATATAAAAATTATTTGAGGCCAAGGACCGTTTCACTCTTGTCTATGTATTATTCAGTCACTTCTTAGTTGTGTCCAACTCTTCGTGACCCCATTGGGGTTTTCTTGGCAGAGATACCGCCATTTCCTTCTCTAGCTCATTTGACGGATGAGGAAACTGAGGCAAACAGGGTTAAGTGACTTGCCCAGAGTCACACAGCTAGTCAGTATCAGAAGTCAGATTTGAACTCAGGAAGATGAAGTCTTTCTGACTCTACCATGCCACCTAGCTGCCCCTGTCTGTGTGTTACTTGCGCCAAACACATTACTTGAGGTAGAAAAGATGCTTGTTTCTTGACTGCTCAGTAACACAGCAGGGTTGCCCCTCAGTGTCTTGCAGGCATCGGGAATGGTGCTTGGGGCAGTGGAGAGAACACTAGACCTGAAGTCAAGGAACCTGGATTCAAATCCTGCTTCTTGTCCAATCTGTGTGGAAAGGGAGCAAACAATGTTTCTCTTCTGAGCCTTCATTTCCTAACTGTAAAATGGGGCTCATGGGTATGTAGTTCACAGGATTGTTGTAAAGAAAGTGCTTTGGAATCATTAAACTGTTGCTAAAATGTGAGCTATTACCAACCTTCATTCCATTCCAGGTAGTTCTTTATGGTAGCTTCATTTCCCAAAAGTGCACTACCAGCTACTTAGGGAATTATTGTTGTTATTGTTCAATCATATCTGATTCTCTGTGACCCTGTTTGAGTTTTTTTTTTTTTGCAAAGATACTGGAATAGTTTGCCATTTCCTTCTCCAGCTCATTTGACAGATGAGGAAACTGAGGCAAACAGGGTTAAGTGACTTGTCCAGGGTCACACAACTAGTAAATGTCTGAGGCCAAATTTGAACTCAGGTCTCCTGACTCCAGGTCTGGTGCTCTATCCACTGAGCCACCTAGCAGCCCATTTAGGGAATTAGAGGAAGCTTTCACTAAGGACTCAGATGGGCTGGTAATTTGTAAAGCTGTATGTCTTTATTGTAGTCAATTTCAGATGACACAAGGCATGTGTGGGGAAGGGGTATTAAATAACAAATAAAGAGGTGGCTCTTTTCCTGGCCAAGGCAAACCCCTCCATATGCACAAGTGATCCCATTCCATCCATCTCTAGCAGAATGCCCCCTTTATTAACCCTTATCTTTCAATAATCTCCAGTCTCTCCCTATCTACTGGTTCTTTCCCTACTGCCTATAAACATGTCCATATCTCCCCAGTCCTCAAAGACCCTCATTTGACCCTTCCATTCCTGCTAATTATTGTCCCACATCTCTCTGCCCTTTTGTGGCTAAACTCTCTAAGAGTTTACAATCTATAGTCTACCACGGTTTTATCTATGAATAGACACCTCCATTTCCTTTTCTCACACACTCTTCTTAACTCTTTGCATTCTGGCTTCCGACCTCATCATTCAACCCACACCGCTCTCTCCAAAGTCATTAATTGAGGGGCAGGGAAGAAAAGGGAATAAGCATTTATATAGTGCATACTATGTGCCAGGGATGGTACTAAGTGCCTTTTACAAACATTTTTTGGTTTTTTTGTTTGGTTGTTTTTCAGTTGTGTCTGACTCTATGTGACCCCATTTTGGGGTGTTCTTGGCAAAGGCACCAGAGTGGTTTGCCATTTTCTTCTCCAACTCATTTTACAGATGAGGAAACTGAGGCAAACACAGTTAAGTGACTTGCCCAAGGTCACACATCTAGTAAGGGTCTGAGGCCAGGTTTGAACTCACGAAGATGAGTCTTCTTGACTCCAGACCTGGAGCTCTATCCACTGCGCCACCTACCTGCCCACCCTGAGAGGAAGGTGCTATTATGTTCTTATACTACAGTTGGGGAAAGTGAGGCCAATGGAGGTGGCTTGCTAAGGTCACACAGCTAGTAAATGTCTGTGGCCAAAATTGACCTCTGGTCTTTTTGCTTCCAGGGCCAGTACTGTATACATGCTTCCTGGCTGCCTAATCTCCTAATTGCTAAATCTAATGACCTTTTCTCAATTCTCATCTTTCCTGACCTCTGTGAAGATTGGCACTATTGATCACCCTCTTTTCCTTGATATTCATGTCTCTTAGTTTAAATGACATGGCCTTCTCCTCATTTTTCTCCTGTCTGATCAATTCTTCTTTATGTCCTTTGCTGAATCTTCATCTACGCATGCCCTGACCATGGAGGTTCCCCAGTGGTTTGTCCTGGGTTCTTTTTTCATCTCCTATAATATTTCACTTAGTGATCTCATCAGCTCCCCTGGTTTAAATGATCATTTTTCTGCAGATGACTGTTGGATCTACTTATACAGCTCTAATCTCTCTCTTGACTTCCAGTCTTGTATGTCCAACTGCCTATTAGACACCTCCAATTGGATATCCCATAGACATCCAGTTGGAGATGATAGTTAGGGGAAAGGCAGAGCAGAGCAGAGTGTGATATCTGTCTTTGAGCATCTGAATGTCCTCATCTAAAGCATATGAAAGATTATAACTATCTGCCAAAAGTAGATGGAAATTGAGTTTTCTAACTTTATAAGCTTTCTAAAATTTTGAGTTGTCCAAAAGTGGAATGAGTTCTTTTGGGGGGAGTGGGCTTCCTCTCACTGGAAGTCTTCAGGCAAAGACCAGGGGAGCACTTTTGGGGTGTTTGGAACTTCTTAGCTGTACAGGGAATCCTCCATTCACAGATGGGGCAGGGTGTTCTGCAGTCTGCGCCATCAGACCAGTTAAGGTGTGGCAGGAAGCAAAGATGCTAGAAGGCACTCAGATAGTGACCTTCCTAACAGGAGGCATTAAGGGTCACTGACGTCACCTGGAGAGCATCATGTGCATGCATGAGTGCATATATGTGTCAGGGAGGCCTGTTCTTGCTAACAATAATAAAAATAATTTCTAATGATTAGGTCCTGGAGAGGTTACAAAGTACTTTGTACTCTGTGAGATAAGTAGTACAAATGATAAATGCTATATTCATTTTTTAAATGTACTTGACACTTACAGAGATGAAGAGACCTGTGCAAGGTCACCCAGCTAGTGACCAAGCTAGCACTAGAATCTAGACCTTCTGCTTCCAAGACCACAGCTTCTTGAGGGCAGAGGTTGTTTCATTTTGGATTCTGTGTCCCTAGAACCTAGAACAGTGCCTGGTACACATTAAGTGTTTAACAAATAATAACTAGGTAGCTAGGTGGTACAGTAAATCCAGTCTTAGACTCTGACTAGCTGTGTGGCCCTGGGCCCTTTCTGCCTCAGTTTCCTCATCTGTAAAATGGGTATAATAGCACCTACCTTTCATAGTTATTGTAAGGATCAAATGGGACAATATTTATGAAGCACTTTGCAAACCTCAACATGGTATATAAATACTGTGGCTGTTAGCTATTAATAAATACTTATCAATTGATAGATTGATTTCCACTAGGAATTTTTTGCCATCCTGTTCTTGTGCTGCTGCTCCTCAAGTCCCTATGACTATACCCAGAGACAGTCTCATTATTTTTCTTTTAAGAGAAGAGACCCTTCATTTCCTAATTCACTCTCTCTATCTCATGGCTGCAGCCTCATGAAGCTGGAGATTTGGACCAATGATTAGTGCATGAGCTGAAAAGGACAGAGAGGAAAAAGAAGCCAGAGAATCTTCCCTAAGGGTAGTAGCAATTAAAGTTGAACTTCAAAATGACCTAAGAATAGATGGCCCAATCCATGGAGGCATAGATCAAGTGCATGCAAATCACATGCAAATATGCTCAGCATTGCCTTAACATTGATAACTAGCTATGCCTCCTGGGAAAATTCTAGAAGGAACCACTGACCTAAATCAAGAAGTCAGCTGCAAAGAGGTAAAACTTTTGCAATATATATATATATATATATGTGTGTGTGTGTGTGTGTGTGTGTGTGTGTGTGTGTGTGTGTATGCACACACATATATTATGTACACACATATATATTTCTTCTTCTTCTAAGAGGCATTGTCTTTCAGCTGGCAAAATGCAGAACTGGTTCTTGCCATCCTGACAAAATGGAATGTGCTGTGTACCTTCTCATGTGTGCTTGTAATATCACAGAGTGCCAGATGCAAACTGTTAGTCATCTTTAGCTAAGACAGGGCCCCAGGTGCTTCCCACTGCATTACAGAGGAGAATAAGTAATCACCTCTCAAATCCTGTTGGCTGGTTCTCTGAGGCTGGTCCATGTACTGCTCAGCCCTTCGAGATGGAGGTGAATAATTTGGCATATGAGGCAACCGCAAGTAACATTTATGCATTTATTTATCTCCTGCCTATTTACAAAAGGATGTGCTATATCACATGCCACATGAAAAATAACATCGAACAGGACAATCACAGATTAAAATAAGCAGGGACGATTTAAAAGAAACATCATTCTCACTATCATAATAAATAATAAGATTGATAAAGGGTAGTCATCATTGGGTTTGTTGAGTGTAATTGGAAGTAGTTTACCTCCAGATGGAGCCCATGAAATGGCTAGAATCCAGGAGTGAAGAATTGAAAGAACATTTGATGGACAATATCTCTGTGAATTAAGTCAACAATATGTTAACAAAGGAACACTTAAAAAATGGCCGAGTTATGAGGATTTAAAATTTTGTTTTAGAAAAGGAGGGGTTTATGATGGCATCAAAGGACCAGATCATTGCTACCAGAAATTACAGAAGAGTTATTATCCTTAAGGAGTCTGGACTAGTGATCAATGAAGATCATGCAAAGAACTGGGAGAAATTGCTGCAGGCTTAGCATAATAATAGCCATCATCAGCATTTACATCATTTTTGAAGGTTTTCAAAGTGCTTTACGTGTGGTAATCTCATTTGATAGCTAAAATGACGTGATTGGGTCACTGGAATTTTAGACTGGCAGAATTATACAGCGCAAGCTTGTTCAAGGATTGACAGACAACAAGTCTCTGCACTACAAATACACATCTCACAATATTTTTGAGAACTCAACCAATTAACTGCATTGGAACCAGTACAGATCACTGTGGCTCGCAGTCATTCACGTGTACATAAGAGCAATATTTTCAGTAAAGGGTTAGAGGAAGGAACAAGCATTTATTAAGCCTCTACTATTTGCCAGACACTGTTCTACATACTTTACAAATATGTTATCTCTTGATAGGTGTGCTTATTATTCCCATTTTATAGTTGGAGAAACTGAGACAGACAGAGGTTAAATGACTTGTTTGGAGTCCCACAGCTAGCAAGTGTCTGAGGTGGGATTTGAACTCAGGTCTTTCTGACTTCAGCCCCAGTGCTCTACCGACCATACCACTTAGCTGCTAAATATATGTCCCCATACCAAATACTCATAATCTGTCAGCAACATGGGATAGAAAGCTTTCAAAATATGGAGATGTAGCAGAGGAGATAAAAATAATGTAGGAATAGGATGAAGTACATATCACCCCTGTCATCCTGTTACTGGAGGTATCCCATGTGTGTTACTGGAGGTATACCAAAGATGCTTTCAGTGAGCCTACAGAAGATGAGCTTACATCTTAACAGGATTACTCAGCAACAACAAAGGAGCTATTTTAACCAGCTGTATAATATTCCACAGCACATTAAACATACAAGAATAATCCTAGGATAGTGACTTGTCCCAGGAACATCTCTATCCGAACTCCATAGAAATAAGAGAATGAGACAACAATGCTAACAATAATATTCCAAGAAATTCCTACTCTGAAATCCCACTGAGGTGGGGGTGGGGAAGGAACCCTGGGTCTTTGATAATTACATCAGTGGAGCTCCATCAGTTTTTCCTTAATAGCTCTTGCTCGAGCTCCTTGAGGGCAGATAAACTGTTTTATTTTTTGTCTTTGTATAATAAGTTCCTAGGATGGTGCCTGAAGCATGGTAGGTACTTAGCAAAAACTTTTTGAATTTGTTAAAATCCTGAATCTGCCACTTAACTGTCTATGTGAGCTTGGGAAAGTTCCCTAAAGCCTTGCTAGGCCTTAAATTTCCTAAATGAACAATGGGATGGTTGGACTAGATGTTTTTAAAGAATGCTTCCACCTCGAAATCTATCATCCCATGATCTTAAGTAATGAATTAGAAAGGTTTCAAGGTATAGGTCTTATGACATACTTGGTATCTATTGTCCAAGGACCAATTCAGGGTGGCTTATCACCAAGTTAGCTGCAGGGGGCTGATTTTTTTTTTCTGCTATAGCAACTGGTAAACACCATCTGGCGACATGGAAGGGAGAACATTTTGAGCATTTAGTATCCAACTTTCCTTCTAGTTCTAAAATTCTCTCTGTTGCTTTATATGCTTGCGCTCTTACTGAATCTTTTCCCTCTTGAAGTTTTTGATGTTTCAGCTTTTTTCCTTTATAGTCCTCTGTCATTCACTTTCTGACTCCCCCTCCATATTGTGCATGTACTTCTGGGGCCAGACTGCAAAACTTCCTGAACATACTCCCACATTAGGGGATTTAGGTAGCAGCCTTGGTCCTTGCTTTGAGTAGCCTCTGAGGGGCCAGTGTGGTAGACTGGCCCCAGCTGACTTTCAGTCTCTTTTCCTTCAAGCCTTGGGCAGACATTCATGCCAATCTCTTCCTTCTCTCCCCCACCTCTATTCCTGCACTCTTTGGCTCTTGTCCTTTCTTTCTCTGTCTGGGTTTAATTAGCATCTGCCACATTTTTGCAAGGTCAGGGGAGAGTATAGGCAGGGCATTTCAGATAGAATCTCTGCAGCCTTGGGGGTCCCTACCATAGGGGTTTTTCCAGGCAAAAGGTAGCTCACTTCTCCCTCTACCCTGCCCCCCAACATGGCTAGCAGGTCAGTTTGCATCCCTGCAAGGAGAGGAGGAAGCTAAGTGAGTGCTTTCAGAATTAGTATTTTTTGGTGTTAATTCATAAGGATTTTTACCTTGTTTTGGTCTTCCTTCCTTCCTTCCTTCCTTCCTTCCTTCCTTCCTTCCTTCCTTCCTTCCTTCCTTCCTTCCTTCCTTCCTTCCTTCCTCTCTCTCTCTCCCTCTCCCTCTCCCTCCCCCCTTTCTTTCTTTCTTTCTTTCTTTCTTTCTTTCTTTCTTTCTTTCTTTCTTTCTTTCTTTCTTTCTTTCTTTCTTCTCTCTCTTTCTTCTTTCCTTTCTTTCCATTCTTCCTTCTCTCTCTCTTCCTTCCTTCTTTCCTTTTAATTGCTATATATCTGACACATAATTCCTCTTTTTTTTTTTGAGAGTTGGTGGGGACTGAGGAAAGTGTCTACTCAGTCATCTCATTATTCATGTGACCCAGAAGTCTCAGTTATACTGATGGTAAAAAGGCTTTTGTTTTAAGGAGAAATTTGGGGTCGTTCAGTTAGGGATTGGCTAAACAAATGTTGGCACATGAATGTAATATAATATTGCTTGCTGTATGAAACAATAAATATAATGAATGCAGAGAAGCATGGAAAATGGATAGGGCACTTGATTTGCAGTCAAGAAGACCTGGAGTCAAATCTCACCTCAGACACTTAATAGCTGTATGACCTTAGTAAAGTAACTTACCCTCTCCAAGGCTCCATATCCTCATCTATAAAATGAGGGGGTTGGCTTTAATGACCTCTAAGGCCCCTTCTTGCTCTGTAACTAAGATCCAATGAATTGATGCAGAATGAAGCAAGCAGAGCCAGGAAAACAATACAAAACTACAGCAATTTAAATGGGAAGAACACCACTATCAAAATTGAAACTGAGTGTAGTAAAATTAATTTAATAACCAAGTCTGGTTCCAAAGAAGAGATATGACAGTGCACCTCCCCCATTTCCTTCTTTGTAGAAGTGAGGGAGCATGAGTGGAATGCTGTATGAAGAGTCAGACTTTTCCCATGAGTTGGTTAGTTTTATTGAACTTTTTTTCTCCCTCTTTTGAAAAATTCATTATTTCAAGGGATTGCTCACTAACAGGGGATGGGGGAAGAGTACAGTGGGAAATGGAGGTGATGTTAAAACAAAAGGTATTATTAAGAAAACGTATTTAAATTTTTTTTGTTATACGGAAAGCACTTCATTTTTTTCTAAAGCACTTTAAAGTCTTTCTTTTTTGTAATGCCTCCTTCTAATTTAATATATTTCATTTCCCCCCAATTACATGTTGAAACAATTTTTTAACATTTTTTTTAAGTTTTGAGTTTCAAATTGTATTCCTCCTTCCTTCCTCCCCCCACCTCATGATGGTAAGCAATCACATATAGGTTATATACATATAATCATGTAAAACATTTCCATATTAGTCATTTAGTACAAGAAGATTCAAATGAAAGAAAAAGAACAAAAGAAAGAAAGTGAAAAAGAGCACATTTCAGCTTGTTCCATACTTTATCTCATTTGATTCGCACAATGAATTTGTGTGCTGTACTTTGGATATTATTATCCACATGTTACAGATCAGGAAATTGGAGCTCAGACATATTAAGTAACTTGTCCATGGTTCCACAGCTCCTAAGTACCAAGGTTGAGCTTCAAACCCAGGCACTCTTGACTTCAAGCCTAACACTTTCTACTTACTTACGTTTCTATGTCAGTTTATGGATTACAAATCATTTACCACATTATTTGATCTCTGTAAATATTCTGTTAAGATAAAGAACTGACTTTACTAGGCACTTAATTAATGGATTGATGCCAGGCCAGGAGGGGATGTTCTGCTCACTGTCTTGTTCTGTTCAACATTTTTATCACTGACCTGGACAAGCTATGGATGGCACATGCATCAAAAATGCAGATGGCCCAAACATGAGAGGAAGAGCTAACACGCTGGGCAACAGCATTTGAATGGACCACTATCCTGAAAGGCTTAAGTGATGGACTAGAATGAACAAAATGAAACTCAGAAGGGACAAGTGGAAAAGCCTTGGGCTTAAGTTCAAAAAACCATTTGCTTTTTCATGTGAGGAAAATTTATGGACTTTAGTGAACTATAAGCTCAATAGCAACCACCAGTGTGCTACGTAAGCTAAAAAAACAAAAAACAAAAAACAAAGTAAAACAAAAAAAAAACCAAACCAACCAACCACATGCACTAGAAGAAGGGAGTTGACAGTCTTCTATATTCAGTGCTGTTCAGGCCACATCTGGAGTATTACATTCAGCCCTGGACAGCTCTTCTTTTAAGAGAGACATTGATAAGTTGAAAAGTATCCAGAGGACAATCAAGAAGATGAAGGACCCTAAACCCAAAAGCTATGGGAAGAGCAATGCTTCCAGCCCACTGTCCATGGCCATCTATCCCATCAGTCATGAAGGGACTGTGGACTATAGACACCATGAAAATTATAAGGTGGGAGATTTTTGCTCAATATAAGGAAGAACTTTCTAACAGCCAACTGCCTGATAACAGAATGGACTGTGAGTTCCTTATCACTGGAGGTGTTTGAACAAAAGCTGAATAGGTCTAGCGATGCTATGGAGGAGGTTACTTATGGTGTGGGAGGTTAGAAGAGATGACATCCAAGGTCCTTTATAGCTCCAAATTTCCGAATCTATAAGACTAAGGTTCAATAGGGATAGTGGAAAGATGATTGGTTATTGAGTAAGAGAACCTGCATTGGAAGTCCACCTGTGATGTTTCCTAGCTGTGCCACCTCGGACAAGTCTTGGAGTCAACCTTCTTGGGCCCTCAGTTTTCTCATTTAAGAAGAGGGGGTTGGACTAGATGATCTCTGAGGTCTTTTTCTGTTCTAGAACTATGGTCCTATGACACTACCATTGGGCATTGAACTTGGCCCCAAATTTCTTGATAGCTAAAATGCAAATGCAAATGTAATGAGTTACAATATTTTTCTTGCTTGTCAAAAACAAACAAATTCATCAAAAAATATCAACTTTTTCCTGGCACTCAATTCAAAGAGTAATGTATCACGTGGGTCTTTATACAAGAACTACTGAGTCATGTAGGGAGTACTGTCTTCAAAAAATCCAAAAGTACCTATCTAGTTCAGGTACTCCTCACTTTTGAATTTGAACCCATCCAGAAATCTTGACTGCTATTTTGGATATACTGGGAATTCCTACAAATCCAGTCATATACATAGGTGGCCATCACTGTTGCTAGGCCCTCCCCCTACTTTCTGGTTTTGGCTTTTCCTTTCCCTAGTTGTGTCCTGAATAAAGGGACAATCAACTACATATTCCATTTTAAATCTTATTTTCATTGATATGTTTTGTCTTTACATTAACTTCATTTCCAAAAATATCCTTTCTCCTTCTCCTACTCAGTGAACCATACATTATAATAAAGATTAAAAAAGAGGCAAAAAAAAGCAGTGTTGCAAACAGCAACAAGTCACATCAATTGTACATGCAATAGTATATGGAAGTACACATCCATTTTTCCCCACTAGTGCTAAGAGAAGAAAAAGGTGAATTTTCTCAATTTCTTTTTTCTGGGATCAAGTATTCAACGTGTGTACTCTTTCTGTTTATATTATTATAGTCATTATGCATATCATTTTCCTAGTTCTGTTCTGCATCAGTTCATATAAGTCTTTCCACGCTTCTCTGAATTTTTCAAATATTCATTTCTTATTGCAATGCAGTAACATTCCATTATATTAATGTACCACATTTTGTTTAGCTATTTCCCAATCAATGGACATCTAACTTTGTTCCTAGATTGTTACTGCCACAAAAAATTGTGCTATGAATATTTGGGTGTATTTACATCCTTTATTTCTGGATTTTTGGTCAAAAGGGTAGGAACATTTAGTCACTTAGAAATCATAATTTTGAATTATTTTCCAGAATGATGGGATCAAGTCACAGCTTTACCAACAGTGTATTAGTGTGTTTGTTACTCCACAGACTCACCAACATTTACTGCTTCCATCTTTTGTCAACTATCAATTTGCTGAATGTGTCATTCAACATCCATTATTTTGATTTACATTTCTCTTCATTAGTTATTTGAAACAATCTTTCGTTTGGCTGGTAATAATTTGTAATTCTTCTTTTAAGAACTACTCATCTTCTTTAACCATTTATCCATTGTCAAATGGATCTTGGTCTTACATATTTACATTGGCTATCAGGTGCTAATCAGAGATATTTGATGCAAATACTTTTTCTAATCATCACTTACCATTCATATCCCAGCCACCTTGATTTTGTTCACGCAAAAATTTTAAAATTTCATGTAATTAATGTTATTTTATTTCTTCAATTGCCTCCAACCCTTGTTTGATTAAGAATCTTCCTTCTAGGTAACTGTGAAGAGTGTCTGCTTTCATTTTCTTATATGATTTTTTTGATGGTGTGATTTTAAAATTTCAGATAGTGTACCAATTTTTGAGCTTACTGTAAGCTTGGGATTGCACCTGTAGATGGATGAGGAGAATGCTACCTTTTTCCATGAATCCTTCTCTGATCCCTCTTTTTGGATATGATCCCTCTTTAAACACACTAATATACCACAACTTGTCTAGTTATTCCCTAATCAATGGATGGCTAACTTTGCTTCTAGATAGTTACTACCACCAAAAGTTCTGTTATGAATATTTAGGTATACATAGATCTTTTATTTTTTTCAAAATAGATAATTTTTGTACAAACAAAGCTAATGCAACCAAGATTTGGAGGGAAGCAGAAAACTGGGAAAAAATTTTTACAACCAGTATCTCTCTATAAGGGCCTCATTTCTAAAATATAAAGAGAATTAAGTCAAATTTATAAGAACAAAAGTCATTTCCCAATTGATAAATGGTCAAAGGATACGAACAGGCAATTCTCAGATGAAGAAACTAAAGCCATCTTTAGTTATACGAAAAAATTCTCTAAATCACTATTAATTAGAGAGAAGTACCACATCACACCTATCAGATTGGCTAATACTACAAAACAGGAAAATGATAAATGTTGGAGAAGATGTTGGAAAATTGGAACATTAATGCATTGTTGGTGGAGTTGTGAAGTGATCCAACCATTTTGGAGAGCAATTTGGAACTATGCCCAAAGAGCTATAAAATTGTGCATACCCTTTGACCCAGCAATAGTACTTCTAGGGCTGTATCCCAAAGAGATCATAGAAATGGGTAAAGGACCCACATGTGCAAAAGTATTTATAGCAGCTCTTTTTGTTGTGGCAAAGAATTGCAAATTGAGAGGATGCCTGTCAACTGGGGAATGGCTGAACAAGTTGTAGCATATGAATGTAATGGAATACTATTGTGCTATAAGAAATGATGAGCAGGCTGACTTCAGAAAAACCTGGAAAGACTTGTATGGTCTGACGCTGAGTGAAATGAGCAGAATCAGGAGAATGTTGTACCCAGTAACAGCCATGTTGTGTGATGACTAATATTGATAGACTTAGCCCTTTTCAGCAAAGCAAGGATCTAAGACATCTCCAAAGGTCTTATGATGGAAAATGCTATCCACATCCAAAGAAAGAACTATGGAGTTTGAATGCAGATATTTGGTATTTTTTTCTTCCATTGTGTTTTGTTTTCTCTTTCTGGTAGTTGTTTCTAATTCTTACTTACAACATGACTAATGTGAACATATGTTTAATAGGAATGTATATGTATAGCCTATATCAGATTTCATGTCATCTTGGGGAGGGAGGAAATAGGGAGGGGGGAGAAAAACTTAAAACTCAAAAGCTTATGGAAGTGATTGTTGATAAATCAAAATAAATCAATAAAAAATTAAAAAAACCTTTGGGTTCCAAATTTTCCCCCTTCCTTTCTCCTCACCCATCTTCATTAATAGGGTAAGCAACTCAATACAAGTTATACATATGTAGTCATGCAAAACACTTCCATAGTAATCATGTTGTGAAAAACTAACATATTTCTCTTCATCCTATCCCGCCCCTTGTTTATTCTATTCTCAGTTTTAACCTTGTCCCTCCTCAGAAGTGTTTGCTTCTGATTACCCCCTCCTCCAATCTTCCCTCTCCTTTATCATTACCCTCCTCTCTTATCACCTCCCCCCCCCCATTTTGCTGTAGGGTAAGATAGCTTTCCATACCCAATTTAGCGTATATGTCATTCCATCTTTAAACCAAATCTGATGAGAATAAGATTCACTCATTCCCTCTCACCTTCCTTCTCTGCCCCTCCACTGTAAAAGCCTTTTCTTGTCTATTTTATGTGAGATAATTTACCCCATTCTATCTTTCCCTTTTTCCTTCTCCCAGTATAACCCCTTAATTTTATTCTCCATATCTTGCCCATTCATTTTCAACTCACCCTGTGTCTTCTATCTATCAGTCTATCTATCTATATAATTTTTTCCCCTCCAACTACCCTAATATTGACAAAAGCCTCATGAGTTACAAATATCATCTTTCCACACAGGAATATAAACAGTTCAACCTTAATAAGTCCTTTATGATTCCTCTTTCCTGTTTATCTCTTTATGCTTCTCTTGAGTCTTGTATTTGAAAGCCAAAAATTTCTATTCAGCTCTGGTCTTTTCATCAAGAATGCTTGAAAGTCCTCTATTTTACTGAATATCCATTTTCCCCCCTGAAGGATTGTACTCAGTTTTGCTGGGTAGGTGATTCTTGGCTGTAATCCTATCTCCTTGCCCTCCAGAGTATCATATTCCATGCCCTCTGGTCCCTTAATGTAGAAGCTGCTAAATCCTGTGTTATCCTGATTGTGTTTACACAATACTTGAATTATTTCTTTCTGGCTGCTTGCAATATTTTCTCCTTGACCTGGGAACCCTGGAATTTGGCTACAATATTCCTAAAAGTTTTCCTTTGGGGCTCTCTTTCAAGAGGAGACCAGTGGATTCTTTCCATTTCTATTTTACCCTCTGGTTCTAGAATATCAGGGCAGTCTTCCTAGATAATTTCTTGAAAGATGATGTCCAGGCTCTTTTTTTTTGATCATGGCTTTCATATAGTTCAATAATTTTTAAATTATCTCTCCTGGATCTATTTTCAGGTCAGTTGTTTTTCCAGTGAGATATTTCACATTGTCTTCTATTTTTTTTATTCTTTTGGTTTTGTTTTACAATATTTTAATTTCTCATAAAGTCACTAGCTTCCACTTGCTCCATTCTAATGTTAAAGGAAGTATTTTCTTCAGTGAGCTTTTGGATTTCCTTTTCCACTTGGCCAATTTTTATTTTTAGGGCATTCTTCTCCTCATTGCCTTTTTGGACCTCTTTTGCCATTTTTGCTCATGCTTCCAGCCAATTAGTTGTTATAAACTCTTTGTTAAGGTAGGGGTCTGCTCCCAGTGTGGAGAATGTACTGTCCTAAGCTTCAGGGCTTTTGTGCAGCTGTTTTCAGAGATATTTCTAGGGACCTGTAAATTTTCCATTCTTCCACCGTGGTATGATCAAGGGTGAGGTGTTTACTCCTTTCCTCGCCTGGGCTCTGGTGTATGAGTGACCACGAGCACTCTTTTCTGTCTTGGAACTGTGAGGCGAATTCCCTATTCACTGCCACTACAGGCTCCATCAAGCCAGCTCTCCTCCTCATCCCAGGACCGCCACCCAGAAGTGTGACCCAGATCTAAGCATGGGCAAAGCAAGAGATTCTTGCCTGAGTGCCAGCAAAGAGATCCCTGCAATCCCCTTCTGTTCAGACACTCAATTTCCCCTCTGTCTGTGAGCCAAGAGCTCTGCAAACAGCTGCTGCCCCAGGGCTGTGCTGGGATTTTGGCTGGGACCAAGCTTCTCTCTCACTGTGATCATAGACTTTTCCTACTGACCTTCTAAGTTGTCTTAGGCATTTGTGGGTTGAGAAGTCTGGAAACTGCCACAACTACCCATGATTCAGTCCCCTGAGGCCTGCTCCAGGTTTGCTGAGGCCTGGTCTTTGCCTGTATGCCCATGCTGAACTGAGCTCTTCTCCCAGCCCAGTGCAACAGACCTTTCCAATCAACCATCTGGGTTGTCTTGGGCTGGAAATCTGTTTCACTCTGTCTTTTTAGTGTTTTGCTGCTCTAGAATTTGTTTAGAACCAATTTTTACAGGTATTTGGAGGGTTTGGGGGAGAGCTCAAGGAAGTCACTGCTTTTACTCTGCCATCTTCACCCATAGTAGAGCCTTTATTTCTGGATTTTTGGGTCAGAGGGTCCTAAGCACTAAGAGTACTTTGCTTGCATCTCTCTTATTACCATTTTTATTGTCTTATTCTTGAGAGGCAGCGTGGCATAGGAGATAAGGCACTTGACTTGGAGTTAGGAAGATCTGGATTCAAATCTTGCTTCAGACACTTGTCAGCTGTGTTATCCTTGGAAGGCACTTAGCTTCTGTGGGCCTTTGTTTCCTCATATGTAAAATGATTAGGTTGGATTCAATAAATTCTAAGGCCCCTTATAGTTTTAAATCTATGACACTATGACCATGATCATATTTTAGATTTCTTCAAAGGAGTTTTACTAGGTAGTTAATGAAGGAACCTAAGATCGAACAAAAGAGTGCCATGGAGACTATTGAGTTTGGAATGGGAGAATCTGGGTTCAAATCCTAGCTCTGCTACTTACTGCCTGGGTAGTAAGTTGGGCAAGTTGGTTAATCTCTCTGATCTTCAGTTTTCTAATCTGTAAAATGAGGGAACTGAGCTGGATGATTTTTATGGTCCTTTTCAGCTCTAAGTCTGATACTATGGTTTTAAATTCTTAATGCATAGAAATGAGTACATCCATTGTACACTGAATTCTTACCCTAAAATAACCTACAGCCTTGTGATTTGCTGCCCTAGCCACTTCAGATTCCTCTGAAATATTGCCCCCTTGGACTCTCCTCTGGTTCAGCCATCAGGGGGTACTCAAAGAAAACAACCCTTCGGTTGGCAACAGGGTCGTAAATTCTCTTGGCAGAGGTGATCTCTACTTTAAGATAATGTTGCTATTAAAAGACTTGAATTTACAAAACAGATCAATTGAGGGTAGTGAGGAAATATTCTCATTATAGACGTGCCTTTAATTTAACAGATTCACTGGAGCTTCCTTTAAATAGGAACTCCCCTTATACTCAGTGTTGGTATGCAGAACATTAACTACTTGACTAAGAGGCTGGAAAGCAGGGGGGCAGAGATAGAAAAAGAAACATATCTAAAGTGCTAGGAACCATTGCTCTGCAGAGACTAGACAGAAATGAAGATTAAGCAGGGTTGAATGCTAACATAAGTCAATAGGAAGAAGAAAGAATTCAATTTATAAAATTCGATTTACAGATATCCCAGAGAACACATCTATTGTGTAAAGCAAGGTACACCACACCTGTTGTCTTCTGCCATTAAAAAGCTTAGCTATGTGTTATTGGAATGTGCTTTCAAAGCGGGAAATGTCCATGAAACAAGTATTTATTCTTCCTGTCTAATTTATCCTGCTCTATGTTTGGGTAGTTAAACAACTCCCATCAGGATCTGTCCAATCTGTTTAGAAGTCTGGTTGATTCATTGCTCACATTCTTTGCTGCCTTTCTATTCATACGGTAATTCTTTGCTGCTACAGATTAGTTCCTTTATCTAAGCATTGACCAAAGTGGGAAGCAGTTTTAGCTCCCTATCTCAGCATTGGTGAAAGAGGGAAGCATGAGGTGGCAAAGCTGAAGGACTGAGTGGGAATTTGTACTTTTCATAGGCAGTAAACTCAGAGATGGGAGAACAGGTAAAGAAAGATGGGAAATCCAGTTTTATGACCTATATGTTTGGACCTGGATGATATAGGGCTTTATTTTAGAGTGCATTGGGCCATGGAAGATTCATTCTGTCCCCTTTCATCCAACCTGACCATAACACTACAGTGGGAACTGGGATCTTTAGTATTATGAGAACATATGATTTCTAACTAGATGGTATCTTGCTACACTTCATACCGCACTCACCCTCACTCTCCATATCTTGTCATAGCATCATAGACTTAAAGTTCAAAGAGACCTTGGAGCTAGGGTTACTAATCTGGGTTCTGTGAACATAACTTTTTAAATTATCATTTCCTCCTTCCTTCCTTCCTTCCTTCCTTCCTTCCTTCCTTCCTTCCTTCCTTCCTTCCTTCCTTCCTTCCTTCCTTCCTTCCTTCTTTCCTTCCTTCCTTCCCTATCTCACCTCTTCTGGACCTGCTGTGCCCAGTCCCACTACTGATTGTCACAAGCGCTTTGATTAACTCCATTTCCAACATGGGCTACTTTATCTTTTCTTAGCCAACTTAGTCACCCTCCATTCTCAGGGGCTAATCATATTGATGCTGTAATTGCTTCAGAGTCCCATATGGCTTAGTAAGTTGTAGTTTACAACTCCTGAGCTTGAGGGATCCACAAACCTTAACCTCTTTGGTAGCAAGGGTTACAGGAGTGCTTACCATGCCTGGCTTGACAACTTACTCCAAAACAGTTGGTTTCCTTTGCAATCCTATGTATTTTGTTTTATTCATTTAAAAACATTATTCTAAGAAGAGATCTATAGGTCTTCCCAGACTGCCAGTGGGATCCAGGACACAAAAGAAGGTTAAGAACCACTGCTATTTGAGTCTAAGTTTCTCATTTTACAAATGAGGAAACTGAGGACCTGAGAGGTTGTGACTTGCCTAGGGCCACATAGCTTGTAAATTTCTGAAGCAGGATTTGAAACCAGATTTTCCTGATTCTGAATCAGTGTCCTATTTATTCCACCATGCTGCCTCTAAGGATTGCTGTCATTTCTGCCTCCACATCTTACATCCATCACCTTTCTGCTAGTGATACAGATATGATCCTAGTTCAGGCCTCTATTACTTCTTGCTTGGAGTGTTGTAATAACCTCCTAGCTGGACTCTCTGATTCCAAACTGTCCTCTCTTTGATCCATCCTCCACGCACATCCTCTTCTACAAATCTGGCCACGTCACTTACCTTTTCAAAAGCCTTCAGTGGCTCCCTATTCCTTATAAGATAAAATAAAAGCACATTAGCCTCGTATTTAAGGCTTTTTAACAATCTTGCTCCAGCCCACATTTCTAGTATCATTTCATATTACTTCCTTTTAGACATTCACCATTCTAGTTACACTGGGTTCCTAGTTGTTCCCAAAGCCTTCTTTCCACATATCTTCCACCTTTGACATCTCTATTTGGGTTTGACATCTCTGTTCTAGAATACTGTTTTTGATCTTTGTTATATCTGTTCACTTCTTACTCCCACTTTGTATTATATATATATGGACACATCATATTCTCCCAATATTATATAAGTTCCTTGAGGACAGGACCATTTGGTTTGTTTTTGGCATTATATCCCCGGTACAAGCAGAGTGTCTTGCACGTGGCAGGTCCTTGCTAAAAGTTCATGGAATTGAAGCAATGGGGGACAGGAATCATTTATTCCATCAATGAGTTTATTTAAGTTGCAATCACCCTTGCTGCACAAAAGACCAATATTGTCTAATGTACAGAAATGCCATCAGAAACACTTCAACCGTATCTGTTGTAATAAATGAGGTGCTCACCTATGCTAAGAAAGGAGGAGAGGAAAGGAAGTAGAACTTTACAGCATAAAGGCTAATCATTTGAGAACTCAGATTGGATGGACATCACTTAGATTGCCTTTAGCTACCAGTGCAGGAAGTTGGAGGAAGGGTCACTGAAGGAGAAGGAATTGACAGCTTCTACTCCCTTGAAGATCCAAATCTATCACATGGAACTGCTGCCCATCCCACTGCAGAGCCAATGACATTTGAAGGAAATAAATTGCCTTGCGGGCTGCTCCTTGAGCTCTTCCATGTCTGTTCCTTCTGAGAGCTAGCATCTCTCAGCCAATTGTCCTCAGGGGCACATGCAGCTTTTCTCTTTCCCTGACACCAGACTGAATTTATAATCACAGAAAAGCTGATGGTGCAGGTTTTGTAACCATGATTTCTCAAGCAGTTCATCTCCGTGTTGATCAGGTAAACATCACTTCATTATTTAGCCATTTACCACTTGGACCATAAAGGACCATGGAGATATAAAAATTGGGTGCGGTGCCCTTTTGTATTGACCCCAGATGGAAAACTGTTGTGATCCATTACGCTGCGGCTCAAGCAGAAAGGCCATTTGTGGTTTTTCATTGAAAATGTGCCACTCTAACATTTATGCTAGACCCGTATTTCAGAGCACTGATTTTAACCTGTACCTGTCAGTAGAAGCCTTAGCAGCCCTCATTCCTTTGACAGATGCAGCCATGGTGTCTTTCTTGTAGGAAGTGGAAAGCTTGAGGTCACTGGGACATTATTGGGGTTTCTACTGGACAAAATGGCCAGACACACACAGGCACACACATCCTCTTATGGGTAGACCTATCACAGTTCCCTTGACATGATTTTCAGGGGAAAGGCAGCCATGAAGGTACCACACACAAGACACACCCTCAGAACCTAACTGCTGAACCAGTGCTAGCCATGCCTGAAACCTCCCCTGGCTTCTGCCTATACCTTGTGATACCCTTCCCCTTACCCATCACCACAGCAGACTGGGTTATCAATGGGATACCAGTATCTTCTCTGTTAGATTCTCTTACAAACCCTAGATAACTGTAGACCTGGAAGGAAGTGTTAACACAAGCTACTTTTTGTCACAGCTATTTTACTTCCCAGAGATGTTATGAGGCTAAAGGGGTCCTGGGGAGGACATTAGCACCTTATCCTGGGGAGATCTCCAGTGCACTGCCCTCGTTCTTTCTTCCACCCCACTGTGCTTTCTCTAAAAAGATATTGTTTCTAGCATCTGAGTATTTCTGCTTGGATGAGGGAATGAGCAGCTTCTTGACCCAAGTCAAAGTTAGAGGGAAAAACTCAGTGCTGGGTTGCCAGAAGGAGGGTTAGGAAGTAGTAGCTAGTAGTCTCATCAGAGGTCAGATATCATGTAGGCCAAGAATGAGGGGAACAAGCCAAATGACAAAGGGGAAGGCTGGCTACAGGTCAGGGTTGGGAATAGTGGATTCATGAGCCAATGAAGTAGTGAAAGTCACTTGATACTATCATTATCCCAGCAGCCTTTTGCTGACCCTCTCTGAACCTTCAATGGCTAGCTGACCAAACATGAACACATAGGGGGCACGCTCATGGATCCTTCGTTGTGGGGGACCAAGGGCAGAGAAAGAATCTTAGGGAAATTAGGCAGAGAATCCACAAAGAGAGAAAGCAGAATAGTGGTAGCTTAGGACCTAGAGAAGAAACATATTTGTCTGATGGTATAGGATAGAAGAATGGTCAGCCTGGCAAACTTGGCCAAGTGCCTCATGCTAGAGGCAGTTAGGGGGCACCATGACACATAGAGCACTGGGCCTGGAGTCAGGAGGATACAAGTTTAAATTTTGAACCAGGTACTTATCAGCTGTGTGACCTTGGGCAAGGCACTTCTGTCTGCCTCAGTTTCCTCAGCTGTAAAATGGGGATAATAATAGCATCTACCTCTCGATGTTGTTGTGAGGATTAAATTAGATAATATTTCTAAGGGACATAGAACAGTGAGTGGTGCACAGTAGGTGCTTAATAAATGCTTGTTTCCTTCCTTCTTCCCTCCCTTCTTCATTTCCTTCCTCCCACTCTCCCTTGTTTCCTTCCTCCCTCCCTCCCTTTTTCCCTTCCTTCCTTCCTTCCTTCCTTCCTTTCTTCCTTCTTTCCTGCCATAGTCTCCCAGATATGATTCAGGTTCTCCTATCTCAGGAAATTGATGGGAAATTAGGGTTTATAATGTCTTATTTCCCAACTGCTGAACTACCTTAGTGGCACTTCTCTGAAGCCCCTCTGAGCTCTGTATGCTACCTTGAAAGTCTGTTCTCGTTAGTGGAGTGTGCTGTCAAAGGCTGGATTGCTGTGTGCTACTCTATAGGGTTGGCCGGCCAATTAAAAAATCATCAATAATCGATGCAGCTTTTGCCTCTGGGGTTGCACCCAGGAACAAATTAATGGGTAGTGTGGGCTATTAAACTGTGCAGGAATGAGGTCCCCCGTGGAGCAGATATCCTTAAGCAGGCAAGCTGCTGCAGTCTGAATAAGGTGAGGCTGGCTAATGTGCTTCAAGGGGATGGCACAGACACCCACTATCTCTCCCCAGGCTTCCAGAATATAGGATCCCACATAGAGCATTAAGTAAACCATCAAAAACTAGTAAGTGTTTGATGATTGAATGAATATATGAGTCTCCCCAGTGGTTCAGGACCCAGGCTTCAGTCCCAGATCTGATATTAACTCTGTGACTTTGGGTAAATCATATCCCTTCCCTGGGCTTTCATTTTTTCCTCTTTAAAATGGAGGGCTAGACTAGAGAGATCATTAAGGCATCTTGTCCAGGCAGTGGTGTGCTGGTCCATATTTAACAACCAGCTTTCCAAAGAGAAAAAATGTATGCATGACACACTTGAAAGTCTAATCTGTATCATTAACATTTCTCCATTACTTTCTGAAGTTAAGACAAAAAACCAAAACAATAAAACAAGCTCTGACTTGCAGCATTTGCTCATGCTGAAAATTTAAAATCAGCTCTATGAGCAGGCTCAAGGTGACTCCTGAACATTTATGTCCAGGCTTATTTTTTTTTGTGATTCTGATTCTTCAAACAGTTGACAACTGCGGCTTCCTCTCAACAGTCTGGATGACAGATTTTGCCTTTGTCTGTTTGCTGACCCCCATGCAATTTGGGGACAGCTTGGAGAGCATTCACATTTATGGCAAAGGCTGATAGAGACCACGGGTAGGAACTAACTCCCTTTCTCTGCCTCTGGTTTATTCTCCATTGCCTTTGCCTCTTTGCTCAAGTACAGTCCAGAATTATGTGAGTAATTAACCTTCCATGAGAAGAGTAATTGGTTTTTAGTGATCACTTGTCTGCCTGAGATGTAGGCTGGCAGCAAGTATCATGTTTGATGGTGACTGAGAGGTTTTAGAACAGACCTTCCAACCCAAAGGCTCTTCATCTTCTGGTGTGTCATGGAGCCCTCAGCCAGTTTGGTGAAGTCTATGGGTCCCTTCTTCCCAATCACATTTTTAGGTCCATAAAATATAATATATAGGGTTACAAAGGCAACAGTTATATTGAAATGCAGCTATTCAACTATAAAAAACCCAACTTCATAAATTGCAGTTAAAAACCCCTGATCTAGTCTAACACTTTCATTTGAAAGATAGAGAAACTGAGGCAAGCGACTTGTCTGAGCTCACACAGCTGGTCAGTGGAAGAGTCATGGGCTATAATCCAAGTCTCTGATAGAGAACTCTTCATGCATATGCCTTGTTGACTTCTAGGTTGGCATTTGGAGCTGCTTGGGCAGTGTTGTTGTTCAGTCATTTTCAGTCACATCCGACTCTTCGTGACTCCTTTTGGGGTTTTCTTGGCAGAGATACTGGAGCGATTTGCCATTTCCTTCTCCAGCTCACTTTATAAATGAGGAAACTGAGGCAAACAGGGTGAAGTGACTAGTGCAAGGTCACACAGCTAGTAAGTATCTAAGGCCAGATTTGAACTCAGGAAGTATGAATTTTTTTGATTCCGGGCCTGGAACTCTATCTACTGTACCACATGATTGCCCTGCTTGGGTGGTGGTCATTTCCATGTCTTTAGACTGGCGAGGGCTGATATTACAGAGGAAAGACTTTATTATTGGGTCATTGGGGGTGTACTGGAACCAGGTGCCATGGATGGGTTGGGTTCAGGTTGACATTGAGGGGAATAAAGAGAACAAGGACACTTATGAATTTCTTGATGTCCTTAATGGGTTCAGCTAACCCAGGCAGGGGCCATCGATATCAGATAAGTTGAGCTAAGATGAGTTGGGCATAATTCTGGCTTTCAGGGAAGAGGTGTCTGGAAGTGAGAGGGAATTTTTTCCTTCCCTTCTTCTTGGAAGCTGTGTTTCTAATAATAATAAAAACCATGTTTATATGATACATTATAATTTACAAAGTGCTTCCCCCACTTCTTCTGAGACAGGGAGCACTAGTATTATTACTCACATTTTGTAGGTGAGGAAGCTGAGGCTAAGGAAGAGCAGGGCTGTGACTCAAACCCAGGCCTTCTGACTGTGTCTAATACTTTCTCCAATACACCACATAATAATCGTTCTTCTCCCAGTGTACATGGGATTTTGAAAACCTTAACTCTAACTATCTTCTCTAATTAGCTGTCTTTTAGACTCATTACACTGGAACGGTGGTCTCTACCTTTTTTGGGTCACACACTTTTAAGCATCTATCCCCAATATTTGTATGTTAACTTATTTATAAATTACATATGTACCATTATCATAGTATTATTTTAAAAATAAAATTTTATTTTCCTCCAATTACATGTAAAAACAATTTTTAACATTCTTTTTTTAAAAAAAGTTTTGAGTTCCAAATTCTGTTCCTCCCTTCTTTCCCTCCCCACTCCCTGAGATGGTAAGCAATCTGATATAGGTTATACATTGTACTATTATTTTAAAAATATTTTTATTTCATTAAATAGTTCCCAATTACTTATAATTTTTTTAAACATTCATTTAAAAAAATTTTGAGTTCCAAATTTCCTTCCTTCCTCCCACACATCCCCCCTCCGTGAGAAGACAAGCAATTTGATATTGATTATACATGTGAAGTCATGCAAAACATATTTTTATATTAGCCATCTTGCAAAAGAAAACACAGACAAAAATAAAACAAGAAAAATAAAAGAAAGTATAAAACAAGTATGCTTCAATCTGTATTCAGAGTTCACCAGTTGTCTCTCTGGAGGTGGATAGCATTATTACTGTGCCATTATGTATATTACACAATTTACATGAAAAATATAAATGAAAAGATAAAGGTGAAATGATAGCTGAATGCCAATGGGGAGTGCCAATGGGGAGCCCCTGGAGTTAAGGAGCAAGGGAGTGATATGATCAGAGCTAGGTTGTAGGAAAACAAGTGCAGCAACTTGTGTGTAGGATGCATTGGAGACATGAAAAGATGATGGCCTGAAGAGGAAGAATGGTGAGTAGAGAGGCAACAGATAAGAGAGATGAGGAGGTGGAAATGACAATATCTGGCAACTGACAAGATATGTGGGGTGAAGGAGAGGGATGAGTTAATAAGGATAACACTAATGGTGTGAACCTGTGTGAATGTAAGGATTAAGAAAAATGAGGAAATTTGCAAGAGTGATGGGTTTGGGGGTGAGGATAACGGAATGAGATCTGACGTGAAGTTACAACTCATCCACATTTACTTATTTATCAGTTCCACCTAAAAGGGTGGGAGACAGGACTCTTACTCACTGGTTACATCCCAGAGATCAGTGACCATTCTTCAAGGGGCATCTGTTATAGCCATGATGTGATCTGGGGAGGTAGGCCATGGGCATGCTGGATCACTTCTGTGCAGGGTACCTGCTCGGGATTAGGTTATAATCCTGAAGGGATACACCTCCCCCCGCCATGCATGTATATGTATATATATATGCATCTGTGTATGTACTCACACATATGTGTGTACATGTACATATACAATGTGTATATTCACACACACATATACATATACATGTACATATACACATACATACACACACCCCGAAGACTTGATGGCCAACAAGGTAAGGTGGATGTTGGGAGCTCATAGAGTAGAGGAAGAGGCCAGAAGTGGTGATGGGGAGGATTGGGGGATAAAGGTTGGCATGGGTGTGTTGCAGACAAGCCGCACTATTGGCTATTGGGGAAGGGAGAGAGGTGATCCATCTTTTCACTCTCGGATTAGTTGATGACGTGCCCCTTAGGAGAAGTAGATCAGAATCCCTTTGGGGCCAGGCCATGCTCCCCAGTAGGCCTGGCCAACACTTTGGAAAACATTGCACTAGAGTACAGCCTCAACTCAAGTGCATTATTTTGTTGCTGCTGCTAGAAATTCGGCCCAAGAATCTTTATGAGGACAGAGACCATATTTTCTACTTTTTGGGAGTGACAGTGACTCCTTCATTTACCTCCTTCGCCAGAATTTCTCAGGGGGTTGGGTACACACTAAGTCCACAATAAATGTTCATTGGATGAATGCCCATTGAAGTAGGAGATCAGTGATATTCCTTGCTGGTCTAGTCAGGCATCCTCAACGCCAAGACAGGGCCCAACATGGATGGCTCCTTTAACTTGTCGTCAGAAAGGAAGGATCATTAACCTTGCCACAGCCTGAGAAACAGTTATTCTTCTTCCTGGGCCTGGAGGATTTTCAAAATCTTAACTTCAGCATCCTCCTAGGAAATGTCACCTAACCCTTGTAACACCATATCACATCTCCAAACTCAAGTCGGGCTTTTCTGTTCCTAGTACAACAAAAATGCTCTTTCAGAAAGAGAATCACTTAGTGATGGAAAAGAAATCCCTTTGAGCCAAGGAGTGATTTATTCAGGAAGGAAATTGGGTTGGGAAAGCTGTGAGGTTTCCTATCCTGAGGATAAAGAGGTGAGGGGATGGTATTAAAAATAGCTCCCCTGTTATGATGCTTTCATTTTTGTGAGTATGAGAATTGATTTTCTCTCTGGGGCAGCCTTCATTTGAGATATGGATAACAACTCAACCCCTTCCCCACCCTCAGCCCCAGGCTCAGTGCCTTGCACATAGTAGGCAGTCTGTAAATACTTGTAGAATGAATGAATGAAATGAATGAACATGGTTAGGGCTGGGCTCTGAGCCTCCCGAAACGGCAGAGAGCTTAATAGAGATGAAGATGCTCTCAATGCCAATACCAGCTGCACCTCACTGCCACCTCCTTTGACACTTCCAACCTGTGAGAAGCCAAAGGCAAATTTCTGACATCTACCCTGCACACAGCTCTACACCATTGAGGAGGACGATAATGATTAATGGACAGCTGATGTCTTTTTGGGAAAGGAAAAACAGGGTACACCAACCCTGAAGTGGCATTATCTACTGTGACAGACAAAGGAGAGATAGTGGGTAATAAGGGGATGTTATCTCCCCTCTCAGTAGAGGAAAATAGTAGGTAATATAATATATTAGATGGTGAAGTGATACTAGTCAGCTGCTCTAAGATCGGCTGTCTCCAGTGTATGTGCAAGGCATTCCTCTAGCAGGTGTGCCCTGAGTTAAGACAATCCAGTACCTGGAAAGTCTCCCTGACAAAAAAAGAGGATAAATTGGGACATGTTGTTTCCTTGTCTTTTGTAGCCTGTCACACCCAGTAGCATACAAGAAAATCCCAGACAGCCCACTGGGTTAGGAGAATACTAGGAAGAAGAGAAGGGACCTGAGAGTCCAATTCTAGAGCTCAAGGAATTGAATCATACTTGCATAGTCCTTAAATCTAATTAAAGGGTTTAATGATAACATACAACACTACCCCCACTCCCTTCCCATACCCTATTCTCCTCTGCACAGTAAACATCCAAAGTTACATAGTCTAATCAGCACAGAGAGTGACCCAGTTTCTCAGCTCTCTATTCTGGTCCCTGAGAGACAAAGAAACATATTTGGTGGTAGTTCTAGGAAAATGAATTTTTCCCAGAACTTAGCTAGGTCTGACAGATCAGAGAGGTTAGAGGTAGCAGTGGTTTATACTCAGGAGGCCAAAAGAAGCTGTTGAGACTTCTTTCAAATATGTCACAAACAGACCGCAGGCACCTTTTGAACATAGTGATCATGATTAAGTTGGTAGGGATGTGCACAGGGGTTGGAAAAGCTCTTCTGATGTCATGGAGTGGAGAGCTGCTGTACTAATGGATTCATTAACCAGACCAGTGGTTTCTGTTTACTGATTTCCTCTTTCTTGTTGGGGAAGGGACTCAATCTGATCAATTTGCAATAGGACATAATAAAATTTAATTCTACAAATATTTGTTAGGCGCCTGCTATGAGTATGGCACAGTGCTAGGCGCTGTGGGTGATAAAAGAATAAGAAAAGGAAAAGAAACAAGTATTTATTAAGCATTTACTATGTGCTGGGCACTGGGCTAAGCACTTCACAAATAATATCTCATTTTTTTCTTGGCAAGTAGGTACAATTGCCATCCCCATTTTACGGTTGAGGAAACTGATGCAATTAGAGATTAAATGACTTGCCCAGAGTCACACAGCTAGTAAGTGTCTGAGGGAAGATTTGAACTTAAGCCTTCCTGACTCCATCCCCAGAGCTCTACCCAGTATGCTACCTATCTGGCTCAGAAGAAGACAGTCTCTGCTTGCATGGATCATAGGATCCTGGAGTTAGAGTTTTTATCCAGCTTCCTCATGTGACAGATGAGAAAGAGTGATTCCTTTGCTTTTCTACTCCCCAAACTCCTTTAAGCCCCGAACTAGGGCCACTATAAAGCTAACCTTGCCCCCTATACCTAGGTAGGGGCAGTATGAGGAGCCCTAGTCCAGTGGTTGAGTAGTTCAACCTTGTTCTTTCTTTGACCTTGTACCCTAAGCGATCACCCCATTGAATAGCAGAGTTTTGTTAACTGGCTTCCTCATACCCAAGTCCTGCCTTGCATCCCTGACTCTCTGGGTCCTGAACTCCATTCCTAAGCCCCAGATGCCTGACTGTCTAGGACATTGGACAGCTCAGAACTCTGTTTACTGGTTGGTGCCTACCGCTGCTTGACTGAATACATCAGAGGTATCCAAAACACAGCCTGCAACACTCCCAAGAGCAGCCTGAACCAGTTTAAAATGTAATCAGAAAACATTGAACAAGATAAATAAAAATATAATAAAGTACAGATAACATTACATTTAAAAACTAAGTCAATATGTGGCCTGCAGGTATCCTTATGCCCAGATTAGTAGTCTTCATTTCTATTTGAGTCTGACACCATTTTACATTGCCTCTCTGCTGACCTGTTGCCAACTGCCATACTTTTCTGAGTAATGGTATACCTATGACTGCCTATTACCAGACCTCTCTGCAAATGGCTATGTTCAAAGCCTGCTATCATTTCCTCCAGCTGAATAATGCTTACTGAATATTTCCTCTATGCTTTTACAATGGTATTGATTTATTTGGTCTCCCAGTCCCCATCATCTCTGGCCTTGCATAGTCAAGTACCGACAAAGCACACATACAGAGTTAAAAGCTAAATCAAGTTGTAAATGTTGGCTTGAAACATCATCATCATCATCACCATCACCATCACCATTATCATCATCCTCATCATCTTCTTCCTCTTCTCCTTGTTCTTGTTCTTCTGCATCTTCTTCTTCTTCCTCTTCCTCTTCTCTTTGATTTTGTTCTTGTTTTTCTCTTCCTCATCTTCCTGATGTTCTTTTTCCTGTTTTTCTTCCTTTTCTTCCTCATCTCCTTTTTCTTCCTCTTCCTCATCTCCTTGTTCTTATTCTTCTTCCTCCTCTTCTCCTTGTTCTTATACTTTCCCTCTTCCACCTCCTTCCTCTTCCTCCTCATTTTCTCCTTGGTCTTGTTCTTTCTCTTCCTCCCCTTCTTTGTCTTCTCTTTGTTCTTTCTCTTCCTCTTTCCTTATTCCTCCTCTTTCTCATCATTCCTATTCTTCTTCCTCTTCTTCTTTTGAGCCAAGACTGTTTAAAATAATTCTAGGATTATAGGACAATAAATTTGGAACTGAAAGGGACCTTAGATGCCAACAAATTCAAATCTTTTATTTTACCGATGAAGAAACTGGGGTCCAAAGAGAACTAAGTTTCCAAAGTAAACACTACTTTCTAGGAGCACATGGATTGCCTAAAGGAAGGTACACTTACATTTAAAGACCATTCCTGACCCTAATCCTAAATTGCTCATTGTGAATATGGGAAAACAAAACAAAACAAAACCCAAGTAGAAAGTGGTTGTGATAAAATGGAAAGAGCACTGCATTTTGGAGTCAGAATACCCAGATGCATGCCCCAGTTCTACTGCTTGTGAGCCTCCATTTTAAAAACATGTTTTAGAGAGCTGCCTAGAACATTGAGAGGGTAAATAACTTGCAAAGGGTTACACACCCAGTATGGGTCAGAAGAGGAATTTGAACCCAGGTCCTCTTGACTCTGAGGCCAGTATGCCATATCTAGTATGCCATGCTTCCTCTAGGGGAAATAAACATTTATTAAGCACCTACTGTATGCCAGTTACTGTGCTAAGTGCTTTACAAATATTATCAATTATCCTTCAAGATTGGTGCTAATTATTATCCCAATTTTACAGTTGGGGAAACAAGTGACTTGCCCAAGGTCACATAGCTAGTAAGTGTCTCAAATGGGATTCCAGCTCAGGTCTTCTGGACTCTAGGGCAGAGCTATACCCACTCTGCAACCTAGCTGCCTGGAGGGGCCCAGGATCATAGACTTAGGGCTGTAAGAGATCTCAGAGGCCATTGATTCTAAGCTTGTCATTTTAGACGTGAGGATGCTGAGTCCCAGA
Source organism: Phascolarctos cinereus (assembly GCF_003287225.1). Taxonomy (NCBI): domain Eukaryota; kingdom Metazoa; phylum Chordata; class Mammalia; order Diprotodontia; family Phascolarctidae; genus Phascolarctos; species Phascolarctos cinereus. The sequence continues at coordinate 37,960,672 of NW_027555958.1, forward strand.
GAAGTTAAGTGATTTGCCCAAGGTCACACAGCCAGTAAGTAACAAAGAAGAGACTGAAAGCCAGGTCCCTAAGACTCCAGATTTGGCATGATTTCTACTGTGCTACCACTTCATCCTCAGATTCTCTTAGTGAATGTTACACACAATTCACAGTGAAAATGGATACAGTTGTGGGATGGTGCCAGCAATAACCAAAATTAGTAGCAACATATGGGCTCCACCCTTTACCAAATCACCTTCTCAAACGATCATAACCTGAGGCCTGGGTCACAGTAATATGGAGACGTATGGAGCAGAGGGGAAAGAAATCCTGATGAATTATGATGAGCATCTATCCCTTCCTTCCCTAACAGGGATGCTTTCCCTATGATGTATTTAGGTGCCTATCAATGACTAATGAGGCAAATCTGGGACTGGCAGATTTTACACCAGCTCAAACAGATGTTTCCACATGTGGAAATTGGATCTTGATTCTCAGCCTGCTGTCTGCCAGGATCTACCTGACACCTCTTTCCCTCTGAATTTGACTTTAGTGATTTGGGTGGATGTACATCCTGATATCTGCCTGTGGCCTCAAGCTGGCCAACATCACTTGACCAGCTTTGGCCTTGGGCAAGAGGCCTAGAAGGAGCTCTGTCATCAAACTCAGATGGCTCAGTAGTTCTGGAAAGCACATACCCCAAACCTTCTCCACTATGTTTTCCAACCTGGACCAAAGCTTGCCTTCTCCAAGCCTTACCTGACCAATCATTCCTTCTCTAGCCCCAAACAGAGTCACACTGATCATTCCTCTGCTTCATAGTTAGCAATTTTGATTTACACAATACAATGCACTTATATTCTTTGAGAGGTTTTTATATGTTTATTTGATCTTCCCAACAGGCCTTGTTCTCTACTCAGCCTCATAACTGAAGCCTTGGTTGAAATGTAGGCCCTTTGGGAGGCTGGAAACCAAGGAATGCCCTTTCTTTTCTTGAATCTATGAGCATTTTATGAAAACTTTGTTCTGAGGGTGGTTCGGTGGCCACAGGAGTGGTCAGTCCAAATAATCAAATTAAGAATTTAAAATTATTGTTTCAAGATGTTTTTAGAGCAGACCCATAATTTCATCAGTGTAAGAAGCTCTGAGCAAGAAACTCCTTCCCTTTCAGTGCAGATTAGGACTTGATCTGAAATGCGGCCGCTGGGTGGTATAGTGGATAGAATGCTGGGCCAAGGAAGCCCTGGTTCAAATCCAGCCTCAGATACTTACCAGCTGTGTGACCCTGGGCAAATCACTTAACCTCTGCTTAAGTATGATTAGTTCAGCAAAACAAATCCCCATGTTGTTCATTTCCAAAAGTGTGTGTTTCATTCTGTATACTGAGTCTATCACCTTTTGGTCAGGAATAATGAAAGAGGGTTTCAGAGAAACCTTACTTGAACTGATGCAGAATGAAGTGAGCAGAACCAGGAAAACAATTTCTACCCCTTCCTCACCTGGGACAATTTTCTCATGTCTCTATTTTCTGACTTTTATTCTTGGCTTACCCTTCACAGAACTCTCTAATGCTCTTAAGCTTTCCATTGAGCTCAGACTAGTGTATGCCTAGGATTCATCTCCCATGTTATTTACATTGATGAAAATGTATTTACAGAAATTGAATGATGAAAATGGAATTTGCAAAAGAAATATTTGGTTAAGGAGTACTGGCTTGATTTGGAGTCAAAGGACCTGGGTTCAAATCCCAGTGCTTCTATTTACTAACTTTATATGACCTTGGATTCTTTTCCTTCCCCTCTTTGGGGCTCAAGATCCTCCTCTGTGAGCAGCTAGGGGGTGCAGCGGATAGAGCACCAGGCCTGGAATCAGCAAGACTCATCTTCCTGAGTTCAAGTCTGGCCTTAGACACTTACTAGCTGTGTGACTTTGGACAAATCACTTCACCTATTTGCCTCAGTTTCTTCATTTGTAAAATTAGCTGAAGAAGGAAATGGCAAATCCCTCCAGTATCTGCCAAGAAAATTCTAAATGGGGTCACAAAGAGTCAGACACAACTGAAATGACTGAACTAGAAATCCTCCTCTTTAAGGATGAGATTAGACCACATGATCTCTAAAGGCCCTTCCAGCTCTAATCATATGATTCTATGGATCACTAATTGTAGTCTCAGGTATTTAACAAAAGGGCCAGATCCACGCACAACTGTAATTTTTGCTGAGATGCCCAGTATTCAGGCAGCTTCAATGACCAGAGAGCTTTTCATGAAAGTCTGTCTCAATCAGTTTGGAAAGTCTGCATTCGCAGGTACCAGGCATGAGGAAATGACTCTGCCCTTACTGTGGATCAGGCTTGCACAACCTGCAGGATTTCGGGCAGCCCTCAAAAAATGTAGAGGGCCCATGGGCTGCAGGTTGTATAGATCTGCTGTACGTGGTAACAACAACAGCAACAACCATAATGTAATAATAATATAGCATCATAGACCTAGATCTGGAGAGGTCCTTAGAGAACACTGAGTCCAAGCTTACCATTTAACACATGAAGAAACTGAGGTATGAAGAGGTAAAGTGACTAGTGTAGGGTCACACAGTAAGTGCCCAAGGCAGGTTTTGAATTGAGGTCTTCATGCTATGCTGCTTCTCTTATAGATGACATCTATAACAGCACTTTAGAGTTTGCAAATTTATATAGAAAGGTGAGTAGGAATGTGGAAAGAGCTGGGAGAGACCTTGGAAATCACCTACTACATCCTTCTCATTTTACAGGTATCAGTGAATAAAGGTTTGGACCTGGAGTCAGGAATACTGGAGTTCAAATCCAATCTCAGACTCTTACTGTGTGACCCTGGGTAAGTCATTTAACATCTGCTGGCTTCAGTTTTCTTATTTGTAAAATGGGGATAATAATAATACCCACCTCCCAGGGCCATTGTGAGATAATGAGATAATGATCATAAAACACTTTGCAAACCTTAAAGTGCTATATAAATCTTAGTATTTGTTATTATTATTTCACTTGATATGAGAACTGCATAGAGGAGAATTGATTTAGAGCTGGAAGGGACCATAGAGATCATCTAGCACAATGCTTCCATCTTATAGATGATGAAACTGAGACCAGAGGGGTTAGGTGACTTGCTCAACATCATACGATAAGTAGCGATGACCACTCTTCATACCCAGGTCCCTCCTTTTACTGCTCTTTTTATTGGATACTTCAGACAAGTGAGAGACTTTTATGTGAAGATTTCACTGATGTTGAGGATGATGTATCTATCACTCTGGGTAAATGTATGGTCATTCTTTTAAATTTTTTTCATTTTTAAAAATAATTTTAAAGTTTTTATTGATATCCTTTGTTTTTACATCACCTAAATTTCTCCCTGTCTCCCTTCCATCTTTCCTTTGAGACAGCTATCCCATATAACAAAGGTTTTTGTTTTTTTAAGAAAAAAAGAGAAGAAAAGAAATCATTAAAATTGATATACTTTGAAAAAAAAATCTGATGATCTATGGAATGTCTCACATGTTTGGAACCCTCCCTTCCCACAAAGCAATCAAGGGAGGTGTCTTCTCCTAACTTCCCCTAAGATGGGACTAAGCTTGTTCATTGTGATTTTGCAATATTCACTTTCAATTGCTTTGTTGTGGTTGTCCAGGTGGAGTGACTCTAATGTGGAGCACCTGTAGCTTGTGGAATGCTGAGTCCAAGAGTTGGAGGCAGGGACCAGATGGGGTGCCACCTTGGAAATGGAAAAGAGCTGGCTTTGGTTGTTAATTACGGTAGGAGTTGGATACATGCCATCATAGCTCTAGATGCCAAAAAGCAGCTCGATATGGAAGTTGGACTGGATACTAGTAAGTCAGAGTGGGCTCATTGATGATGAGGCAGGTTTAGAACAATGGGAAACTTATCGGGGTTCCATGTTGGATGAGGGCAGTGGAGGCTTTGTGGGTTATGACTGGGCTAGGAGATAATACAACAGTTATATTGGAAAAATTGGGTGGGGATGCAAAATGCTAGGGAAACACTTTCTGGCAGGTAGCTGAGCAAGAGAGTCTGAGAGTCAGCCAAGAAAAACACGTTCAGAAAAACTGAGCTTAAGTCTCAAGTGTGTATAGGAAATAGAAAGAGATATGTTTAGCAAGTGACAGTTGCTTACTTTGCTTGTCTGTCCCCCTTTATTCTCCAATATCCCCGTCCTCACATAGTTTTTGAAGTCATTGGCAGTATGGTGCCTGCCCAATGTAGTTCAGTCAGTGACTGAACCATGTGCTAGCTATTTTACAATCAGAATTAGGGGATATGCCAAAACTGCTGGATACAGCTAAAGCAGTCCTCGGGGGAAAAACCGTATCCCTACTACATACATTAACAAAATAGAAAAAGAGAATTAATGAACTGAATATGCATTTTGAAAAATTAGAAAGTCAACAAATAAGCAAAGCTAAAATAAGCACAAAAGAGGAGAAATAGATAAATGGGAAACAAAAAGTCCTATAGAAATGATAAATAAAAACTAAAATCTGGTTCTTTGAAAAGACTAATATAGTTGACAAACCAAAATAAGGGGATTTGAGGATATGACATTTGGGCATTACAATTCAACAATTTTCTATTTTTAATGCATTAAAATTTTTTATCCCCTTTTATTTCAAAGCTTTTTGAAAATTCAAGTATACTAATGGAAGGCAAACAACATACTAAAAGGGAAAGGTGTGATCTGGTGGTGAGATTACAGAAGAGATAGTATCCCAGTGACTTTGAGGTACTAGGGCAGCCAGAGCAAAAATCACAAAAGTCAAATGCAAAAAAGAGTGTGAACCTGAACTCACCCCCCCACCTTAGCAGGGGCTGAACCAGATAATGGGGCCATCAGAATTTGGTCAGCTTCTATTTCCTCCCTGTGCTATTCATGCCTTCATGACAGGCTCACTTCAGGATATTGGCACCAGCCTGGTCAACTTGAGGTTACAGAGATCTCACCCTTTGCCTTCTCTTCTGAGATAGGAGCCAGCCAGCATCATGGAAGAGTAGAAAGAAGGCTAGGTTTGAAATAGGACTTATGTTTGAATCCTGCCACTGCTGTTTGCTGCCTTGAAGCAAGTCACTTCATTTCTCTCAGCCTCAGTTTCCTTATGTGTTAAGAGAGAATTTGGTTCCTTCTGAACCACAATGATTTTGAGTCCCAGTGCCTAGTAAAGAGGGCAGGTAGGTGGTGAAATGGATAGAGAGCCAGGCTTGGAGTAAGAAAGACTTGAGGTCAAAACCAGCCTCAGACACGTACCAGCTGTGTGACCCTGGGCAAGTCACTTAACCCTGTTTGCCTCAGTTTCCTCACCTGTAAAATGAACTGGAGAAGGAAATGGCAAACCCCTCCAGGATCTTTGCCAAGAAAACTCCAAATAGAGTCATGAAGAGTCAGACAACTGACAAACAACATATAATAAATATTATCCCTATTTTACAAATGAGGAAACTGAGGCTTTTTTCTAAGAGGTTAAATGATTTCCCACATAGAGGTTACATAGGTAGCAAGTAGCTGAGATCACATGTGAACTCAGATCCTTGGACTTCAAAGCAAAGGCACTTGCCATGGCAACATAGAACATTGTCTTTGTTTTTGATTCTTAACTCACGAGTCTAACATTTGTCTCTGTCTCCAGCCCATGTCAACACTTTTAGGTTTCAAATGAACAGTTTGGTCCTTGTTTTTACTGTTCTCAACATAGCCTTTGTTTCTGTTGCCCACCAATCCCTGCTTACTTCGTGTCCAGTATTCAGACTCTGCTTCTGGACTACATTGCCCAGTGTACTACTTCTTTGCTATGACCAGCCATGATAACAATTAAAATTTACGTGGTCCTTTGAGGTACAATGTGTGTCTAGATTCACTCACTCATTTGATTCTCACAACAGCCCAATGAGGTGGGTGCTACTGGAATTGTTCCCATTTTACAGATGAGGAAACTGAAGCTCAGAGAGGTTAAGTGACTTGTCCATGGCCACAAAGCTAGTAAGTACAAAGAAAGGTTTAAATCCAGGTCTTTCCCGACTCCAAGGCTAGCAATTTCCCCACTATATAGTCCACAATGGACTATATTAGGCAGCTATTTGACATAGCAGATACAGCATTGGATGTTGGAGCCATCAGACCTGACTTCAAATCTTGCTTCAGATATTTACTAGCTGTGTGACCCTAAGAATGTCAGTTAACTTCAGTTTATCAAATGAGATAACGTGAGGTGCTTTGCAAATCTTAAAGTGCTAAATAAATGTTATCATTATAATACGATTCTATGAATCCTCCACCTCATCAATGAAGCACAAATCCTGCCCCCTTCATAGGACTGCTAAAAGTCTGAGTTGGCATAGCTACCTTGTATATATTTGTATTTATTCACTTAATAGTTATACTGTATTTGCATATGTACTGATTATCTCCCCCATTAGAATATCAACTCCTTGACAGTAGGGATTATAAGAATTCTTTGTACTTGTACATCCTGTGCCTAGGAAGTTCTTGGCACAAAGTAGGCACTTAGCAAATGTTTATTGATTGATTAACTGACTGTGTGTTCTGGGGCAAAATAACTTCCCTTCTCTGGGGCTCAGTTTCTTCCTATGTAAAGCAGTGGGATTGGATGCTTAAGGCCCCTTCCAGCTGTAACATTCTGGAAAGGTAGGGAAGCTAGGACCAGTGCTCTTCCAGGGATTCCTGTGTCTACAGCTTCATGGGGCTAACCATTGCATGGAGCCCCTGAATACATTAACGATGTTATTTTAATCCACTCTCACTGTTCTTCATGGCTTCTGGTAAGAGCTAAAAACCTCAGCAGGTGATGATTGAGCTAAAAAAATCAAATGACAGGAATGACTACACTAAGAAAGGGAAGCTACCTTTCAGAAATCCAGTGGAATCCCATTTGTTAAGCCTGGGACACAACCCATCACTTGGCTGGGCAGCTCAGGCTATTAGCAAAGAAGGCTAATAAAGCCAAAGCTGGGGATTGATTAGCTTGGTTACTGGGGATACCATGAGGGGAGTGGGCAGTGAGTCCTTTGTCCTTCACACCAAGGCAAAGCATCTGGGATTTCCTCTCCCATTTGTTCTGTAGGCCACCCTGGCTGCCCTTTCGTGACTTCTTTCCTCCTCTAAGACTATCATGGTATTTATTTCAATCTGATTTCACCTGGATGCAAATGTTCAGGGGAATAAGGGGCTGGAGAACATAATGGTGATTTGTGCTAGGTCAGCATCTACTAGTCATGGCTCTTGTAATAATGGAGCTTAGAAGGCTTAGTGCAAATTGGCACAATCACTGCCTCCCTCTTCCTTCCTTTCTTCCCCCACCCCATATTGGCTATGGGCTGTTTGTACCACGGTCACAGATGGTGCTTCTGGCCCCAGGCTTGTAAGCATGTTTTCATAGCTATAAATCTCTAGGGCATGGAAAATCAGGGTGATTGATTTAACAGAGGTAGTCCAACATCTCTTGGCAACTGGTTCAGTATGAGACTGGTGATGGAAAAAAAAGTAGATAATAACTCCAAAGTAGTATACGTGGGAAACTGGAAAGATGTTGGTGCCCCCATCAGAACCAGTGAAGTTAGGAAGATGAGTGGGCTTAGGGAGAAAGAAAATGAGTAATAAGATGTTGAAGTTGATATGCCTATGGTGATATCCATGTGGAGCTATCCAGTAGGCAGTTGGCAACATAAGATTGGAGCTCTGGAGAGATACCGAGGTCTAGATATGCAGATTTAAGACTCATCTTCACATATCTAGAAATTGAACTTATGGGAGCTCATTAGATCATCATGAGACTGAAGAGAGAGACGAGAAGCCAAGACAGCCTTGAGGGACACCCATATTTAGATGGCTAGACATGACAGATGATCCTGCAAAATAGATTGGAAAAGAGTGGCCAGATAGGTAGTAGAAGCACATGAGAATAGTATCATGAAAATACATGGAGATGAGAGTGTTCAGGAGAGGGGTGATGATGGTAAAAAGTGTAAAGGCCATTCTTTGGCTTTAGCAAATAAGAGATCATTGGTAACCTTGGAGAGAGTAGTCACAATCGAATGATGGGGTCATAAGCCAAACAGAACTAGCCTCCACATACTCTATGATCCCTCTAAGCTTCCTTGATCTTTCTTGCATATGACACTCCATCTCTTGACTCAATGCATTTTTACTGGCTGTCCCTCATGCCTGGAATTCTCTCCTCATCTCTGTCTCCTGGCCTCCATGGCTTCCTTCAGGTCCCAGCTAGAATCCTACTTTTCTGTAAGAAACTTTTTCTGCCCCATTTAATTCTAGAGCCTCTCCTCTGAGATTACTCCCAATTTATACTCTCTATAAGCTGTTGGTACATAGCTACATCCATGTTTTTTTCTCCCATGAGACTATGATCCTTTTAAAGGAAGTGACTATTATTTGCCCTTCTCTGCATCCTCGGCACTTAGCATAATGCTTGGCACATAGTAGCTGCATAATATATGTTTATTAGGATGTGAAGAAGTCCAGAGATTTTGTCCAGTGTCTAATATAGAACTCTGCACACAGGAGATGCTTAATAAATGTATATTCCATTGAACAAAGGATACTGAAGATATGACAAATTATCTGGTCTAAACATATCTTCACTACTGACCAAACAATAAAGAACTTTAGATCTATATCTTCAATTGCCTGCTGGAGATCTCCATCTGGATAACTGACCAGCACATCAAACTCAACATATAACCAACTGAACTCCTTATCTTCTCCTTTTAATCTGCCTTTCCTCCCAACATTCCTATTTTTGTTGATGGCATCATGATCTTCCAACTACTTGGGCTCTTTCTTTTCTTTTACTCTTTATATCCAATAAATTGCCTAGTCTTATGGATTCTTCCTCCAGTAATGTATCTCACACTTGTCCTCTCCTCTTCATTTATCCAGACACCACCCTACTTCAGATCCTTATCTCCTGTAATCTGAACCACTGAAATAGCCTCTAATTCTTCTGAACTCAATTCTCTCTTCTCTTCAGTCCATCTTCCGAATAGCTAATCTTCCTAGTGTACTTGTCTGACAGTATCACTCTCCTAGTCGATACCTTTGAGTTTTCCAGATTACCTATAAGATAAGATAAAAATTACTTAGGTTGACATTTAGGGCCCTCTTCACCCCAGTCTACTCTTCTAGCTTCATCCCACAGCATTACCATAGTTTCTAGCCAAAGTGGGCTACCAGCTATCCATAATATCATTTCCTCTGCCCATATATGCAAACTCCACATGTCCTAAGCCTGGATTGTATTCTCCACTTATCTTCCTGTTACTTTAAGGTCCATCTCAGTCACCACCTCCTTCGTGAAACCTTCCATGATCCCTTCAGATGAAAGTGACCTCTGCCTTAGTTTTTTTCCTAGACCATTTTTCAAGAGATTGCTTTTGCCTCATTATATTCTCATAGTCAGTCCTATGATTTAGAACTGGGAGGGACCTAAGAGATTGTCTAATCATAAGATCACAGATCTAAAGTTAGAAAAGACATGACAGGCCATCTAGTCTAAACCTCTCATTTTATAGAAGAGGAAACTGAGGTCCCCAGAGGTGAAATTGTTTTCCCAAGATCATATATGCAGGAAGTAGAAGATCTGGATTTGAACCCAGATCCATTCTCTAACTCCCAATTCAGTGCTCTTTCCACTATATCATGCTTCCAAATTGCATCATATTTATTTGTGTATGTGTCAATTCCTGACCTCCCCCCGAATAGACTGTAAACTCCTTGAGGTTATGAACTGTATCATTTTTCATCTCTGCATCCCCAATGCTTTGTACATAGTAGGCAATCAATAAAGATTTGTTGAACTAAATTGAGAAATGTCATTCAATGTCTTTGATATAAGGAGTCTGTCAAGAAATTTCTGCTTGAGCTTTATTTCAGGAAAAATTGAGTCTCTGTAGACCAATTTGTTTGTTTTATGTGGTCAGAGAACTGCACATTTTCCTCTTTGTCTTAGTGGCTAGGAATCTTCAAGTCAAATCTATAATCCAAATGCTATATACTACCCAATTTAGGGTTCTGAAAAACTGCTTCAGGTACCTCCTTTGGCACCTTTGGGTTGTCTCTGTTATATTTTACTTTCAAACATCTTACCTTCCACTAAGGGTCAAGCTCTAAGCTTCCCCTAGTTCAGGAGTTTTTAATCTGGGGGCCATAGATCCCATGGGGGTTTGGAGATAAATGAATATGGATGGGAAAAACATCTTTATTTTCACTAACTTCTAACTGAAATTTAGCCCTCTTTCAATGGTACAAAAGCATTATTCTGAAAAGGAGTCCATAGGTTTCACCATATTTCCAAAGGGGGCACATGACACAATAGAAGTCAACAATTCCTGATCTAGTCCTTGGGGGCAGTAGGTGGGTACACCCATCTTCCATAGATAAAAGGACTCATATCTCATGCCCTGTGGGTTATGGGTCATGAGTGTCATCTTCCGATAGGGAGGAAAGCTCATTCTTGTTAACCATAACCACAACCAATGAAAGGCTGTGGGGAACTGAGTGCTCCTTGAACCTGGGGGAAGAGTTGGTTTGGAGGTAGCAGAGAAGTAGTTTGGGGCACAGTCTTTCTTTCTGGCTGGTTAGTAATGCATATATATGTGGTTGACAGTATGGTGTGGTGAAAAGAGCACTAGATACAGAGGAGAAAGACTGAGGTTTGAGTCTTGCTCTATCACTTACAAGCTGTGTAACTGCAGGAAATTGCTTCACCTCTCCAAGTCTCTGTATCCTTATTTGCAATTAGTTGGTTGCCACCAATTCCTCAAAGGTTGTAAGGAAAGGGTTTGGTAAATTTGAAAGCACTATGAAAATGAGAACTATTTTCCTCTCTCCCGTCTTCTTTCCCTCCCTCCCTCTCTCCCTTCCTTCCTTCCTTGTTTCCTTCCATAGTATCACATAATTTTGGTATAGGAACATCTGACCAGAAGTTAAGACTTTCTGGTTTATTCCATCTCCCATCTGTTTTAATTTGCACTGCTCATTCCCCATGTTTCACCTCTGCCTCTTCAAATCCTTTGTTTCCTTTAAAACTCTGCTCAAATGCTGCCTCTTACATAAAACTTTTCCTGAGTTGAGCCCAGATTCTAGGGCTTTGCCCTTAATTTAATTTGTATTGTGTATTGTTAGCACTCCCCCAAAGTAAGCTCCTTGAGGGTAAGGAATGTTTCATTTTTATCATTTTATCCCTGGTGCCTAGCCCAGTGCCTGCCTGATACATAGTAAGTAGACACTTGGTAAATGTCTGAATACTTACTGATTTTCGTACAAAAATCCAAACAGTGGAATGGGTTAACAGCTGGAGGCTGGTCTTGGTGACAAGGTTTTCAGACTATAGGTTCTATAAGCATGCTCAGTTAGGGATCATGACCAGGGTGACCACCCCTTCTGTCCTGGCACCCCCTTGCACCTATGCCTTTGAATGAAGGGACTTATGCCAGTCACAAAGGAATAGCTTATTTGGAAATGGTGAACCACTTGAAATGCCTGCAGGATCTGTGGATCATAGATTTAGATCTGGAAGGGATATTAGAGGTTATTTAGTCAACCTTCCATAGCATATGAGTACCACAAGGGACATCAGAGATCCTTTGGACCAATGTCCTTGTTCTGTTGATGGGGATGTTGAAGCTCAGACACACAAAACGACTTGTGCAGACTCACAAAGCAAGGCAATTGCAGATCCTGGACTTGAATCCATGTGCTTGGATTCCGCTGAGGATAGTTGTATGGTTTCTTCCTAAAAACAATGCCTGACTTCTTTATTGTGCTTTATATTTCCCAATATGTTTGACCTCCATTCATTCATATAACCTACGCAGTAACATTGGAAGGACTTGCCTATTACTTCCATTCAATGTATGGGAAAACCAAAGCTAATTTTTACCCAGTCAGGACTAGACCCTAAGACTCTTCATTGCTAGTTCAGAGCTCTCTCCATTATATCATGCTTTCTCTTCTTTCACGCATGGCAAAGCAACAGTGAGAAGCAAGGGGGCTTGGGTTTCATTTCTGGGTTAGTAATTGGCTCGATTTGCATGACCTTGACAACTCTGTACTTCATGGGAAAATGAGTAAGAATAATATTGCCTGCCAGATACTGTGTTGGGAGGTGGTGTAAAGATTAGTGTATTCACTCTAAAACATTCTAAGCTTCTCAGAGGAATGGTACCATAAAAACTCATTTTAAAAATCATTGCTATCGTTAGTGGACAAAACATGAGTGTGTTTTCTTAGAAGCTTCCTACACTGAATAAATCCTGGCCAACTACATGACCTCTCCTTTAATGCACTCATTTCCACTAAGAGAAACCAAGGGAGTAGATGAGACTATGCAATGTCTAGCACTAAAACTAAGAAACAAATAAGATCAAAACTTTGCTTTAACTCTCCTGAAGTTGGCTGATTGGAGATGACTCTTTTTTTTAAAAGCTTTTATAGCAGAGCAACTTCTATCACAAGAAAATTTGACAGTTTCAAAAAATGGAACTTGTAATGTAGAAAGGAATTATCTTTAATAAGGTACTTGAATTCATCTACATTAACAAGAATTCTGCTCCAAGGAGCTTTGGCATGTATAGGAAAAAATCCTTTCCAATAGTATCTCTCTACTTAAGCTATGCTTATCTGATTAAGTGGTCCTTGTACACAACCTGGTCATTCCTTCTTTGTGCTCTTTGGACAAAGAATAACAGAATATTAAAGTTCTTAATGTTTTTGAGATTCCTTATTCCAGCCTCCTGAATATTATAGAGTAGGAAAATGAAGCCAAGAGAAGTGATGAAATGTGTTTTCAAGTCACACAAAACTAGGAACCCATTCAGAGAAATGGGATACTGGTCCAAAGAACAACCAAAAGAGACAGCATGTACAGATAGTAGTTAAAGTTAGGCAAAGAATAAATTGGCATACATGGTTGTGATGGGTCATAAAGGCCATTTCAGGGCAGGAAACAGAAAAGAGGGGTAGCTGAATACAGAGAGATAAGATTCCAAGCAACAGTACATTAGGCACAAAGACTAAGGTCTCTGGGTCATTCGATCAGAGAAACCTTAAAGCAGAGGTAAAGTGTTCAGCACCATGGAGAGCTCCTAGATAGGGAAAAAATGCTTTACCTTTTCCTGAAGTCAATCTGGGAGCCCTCAGTAGTATCTTCTTTTTCTCTGAAACTTTCTAGCTATATAGACTTAATTTTTTGGCCAGACAGCTTATATGGAACAGGAGAATCACACTCATTTTCCTAAAAATTTTTAGTATATAAATTAGATGGTAGGTCTACATTTTTTAGTGTAGGCAGTAGGGGTCTCTTCCTAAGCATCTCTGAGGTCCTAGTGTAAAGATTCTTAGCCTTTTTTGTGTCATGGATCTCTGGAAGTATGGTGCAGCCTGTGGACATCTTTGCAGAACGATTTTTTTAAGTGCTTAAAATAGGATCGCAAAAGAATCCAAGCCTACTGAAACAGAGCTATAAAAATATTTATGAAAAGTTCATAGGCCGCAGGTTAAGAACCTCTATCTAGAGCCTGAGAGTGTCATTGCCTTCACTGGATGGCTTATTCTGTTGGGCCCTATCTCTCTCAAGTTAGGGTGTAGGGTCTGGTCTAAGGCTGGAGACCTGATTCATTGCTAGTTAGTAGTAATGCTGGGAATAGAATCAAGACCTGTTGCCATTTAGTCTCAAATTTCCTTTCCACTTCATCCATGCACCCGGTCAAGATTCCATCTCCTCTTCCTTTATGTTGACCAATTTCTCCTTCCTTCCTTCAAAACAAGTCTTACAATTCACCTTCTCCAGAAAGTGTCCCATGATTAATTCACCTGATTTACACTTTTCTCCTTGGTATTTCTTTAATTCTCACTTATTGACACTGATGGACATGTTGCTTTTGCATAGTTCTTACACTGTTTCATGGGTATGTGCTATCTCTCCCAAACATAAGATTTTATTTTCAAACACTAGATTCTATTTTTTTCACTGAGGATCATATAATTTCATACCTTACAGATCAGCTAGTTTATCCCTCCATTTTACAGATAAGGAAGCTAAAGGCCAGTGAGAGAAAGTGACCCACTTAAGGTCACACAAGGAGGAAGTAGCAGAGCGAAGACTCAAATCAAATCTTCTTGTTCTTAATCCAATACTCTTTGCACTGTGCTGTGATGCCTGCTTCTTCATTATTCTTTCTACATTCCCCACTCGGACCCTAATTCAGGGTTGTTAATGTGAGCTATTCTATTAACATCAATAAATTAATACATAAAACTCTCTCATCCGGGACTTGAAGCCATTGTTGTCAATTTCCCTGACTTAATGATGATGAGTTCTCTATTTATTCTCTTTACTGACAGGCAGTTTTGTGTCTGCTTAAACACATCTGTTCCTCTCCTTTTTTTGGCCATCAATAAATACTCAGAATGTTTTAGGTAATGCTAAGAGCTGAGCCTCTGACAAAATCATGAGGGGTCACCAAAAGCTGCCTCTGGTTCATTTCCTCCAAAAGGCAATAGGTCATGGAGCTTGGCCTTAAAAGCCACTGATGGGGGCAGCTAGGTGGTACAAGTGGATAGAACACCAGCCTTGGAGTCAGGAGGACCTGCGTTCAAATTCGGCCTCAGACACATGACACTTACTAGCTGTGTGACCCTGGGCAAGTCACTTAACCCTGATTGCTTCACCAAAAAAGGCAAAAAAAGCCACTGCTGCTTTTCAAGCTTGATGGAAGCAGGAAAATTCAATCTATCTTCCGATAATATTCCCCAACAATCCTTGTTGACTAAGGTTATACTTCAGAGTATTCTCAGAGGGGCATCTTAAAACTAAAGTCTATACAATCAGAAAGAATGAATCTCAGAGAGAGGGAACTGAAGGGGGAAAGCAGGGATTTATAAGAAATATTATTTCTAGATATTCAATTCAATTATGAAGAAATTAGAGGGACAGTGAGTCCCAGTAGAAGGAGGGTGTTGCCAAGTGAATAGAGAGCTAGATTCTGAGTTGGGAAGACCTGGGTTTGAATTCTGTCTCTGACACTTTCAAACTGTGTGGCTATTGCCAAGAAACTTAATCTGTTTGGGTCTTAATTTCTTTTTCTTTTTAAAAATTTTATTATTTATTTTTAACATTCTTTAAAATTTTTTTTTGGGTTCCAGATTCTCTTCCTCCCTCACCTACTCCCACCCATTGAGAAAGCAGGCAATATATCAATTATATATGTGAGACCATCCAAAACACATTTCCATATTGGACATGTTGCAAAAAAGCAAGAAAAATAAAGAGAAAAATTATATTTCAATTTGTACTTAGAGTTCACCAGTGCCTCTGGAGATGGATAGCATTTTTTTATTATGAATCTTTTAAAATTGTCTTGAATCATTGTATTGATCAGAGTAGCTAAGTTTTTCACAGTTAATCATACTTGTAATATTGCTGTTACTGTATACAGTAATCTCTTGGTTCTATTCACTTCACTCTACATCAATTCATATATGTCTTCTCAGGTTTTTATGAAATCATCCTGCTTGTCATTTCTTTTAACACAATAATATTCTATCACAATCATATACCACAGCTTGTTCAGCCATTCCTCAGCTGATGGACATCCCCTCAATTTCCAATTCTTTGCCAACTCAAAAAGAACTGCTGTAAGTATTTTTGTACATATAGGTTCTTTTCATTTTTTTTGTCTCCTTGGGGTACAGACCTAGTAGTGGTATTACTGAGTGAAAGAATATACAGTTTTATAGTACTTTGGGCATAGTTTCAAACTATTCTGTTAGAATAGTTGGACCAGTTGACAACTCCACCAACAGTGCATTAGTGTACCTGCTTTTCCACAACCCCTCCAGCATTCATAATTTTCTTTTTCTGTCATGTTAGCCAATCTGATAGGTATGAGGTGGTTCCTCAAAGTTATTTTAATTTTCATTTCTCTAATTAGTAGTGATTTAGGGCATTTTTTCATATGACTACAGATAGCTTTTATATCTTCTGAAAACTGTTTATATCATTTGACTATTTATCAACTAGGGAATGGCTCTTCTTTTTATAAATTTGACTCAGTTTCCTATCTATTTGGTAAGTGGAGCCTTTATCAGAGAAACTTGCTATACAAATTCTTTCCCAGTTTCCTGATTTTCTTTTGATTTCCTGTTTGTACAAAACCTTTTAAATTTCTTGTCATCAAAGTTATCTTTTATATTTCCTGTAATCTTTTTTTATCTCTAGTTTGGTCATAAACTCTTCCATTAGCCATAAATCTGACAGGTAGAATTTCCCATGCTCTCCTAATTTGCTTATGATATCACCCTTAATGCCTAAATCCTGTACCTATTTTGATCTAATCCTTGGTATATGGTGTGAGATGTTAGTCTACACCCCATTTCCGCCAAACTACTTTCCTGTTTTTCTAGCAATTTGGGCTTCAGTTTCTTATCCATAAAATAGGGATAATAATACCTACCTCAAGGGCTTTTATGAGTTATGGTCAAAGTGATAGTGTACATAATTTACTTTATAAACTATATAAAAGTCAGCTATTATTATTATTATTTTTAGCTCAATAAAGGAATATGGGGTACTTTGTTTTACCTCACAGGGTTGTTGTGAGGATCAAATGAGGTAATATTTGTAAAGCACTTAGCATGGGGCATGGCACATAGTCAGTGCTATATAAATGCTTATTTCTTTCCCTTTTCTTGTTTTATGCAAGAGAGAAGAGGCAGTATGGTGTGTTTGAAAGAGCACTGGATGAATATAGAGAGAATTAAGTCAACTTTATAAGAATACAAGTCGTTCCCCAATTAATAAATGGTCAAAGGATATGAACAGGCAGTTCTCAGATAAAGAAATTAAAGCCATCTATAGTCATATGAAAACATGCTCTGAATCACTATTGATTAGAGAAATGCAAATCAAAACAACTCTGAGGTACCACATCACACCCATTGGATTGGCCAACATGACAAAACAGGAAAATGATAAATGTTTAAGATGTGGGAAAATTGGAACACTAGTGCAACGTTGGTGGAATTGTGAAATGACCCAACCATTTTGGAGAGCAATTTGGAACTATGCCCAAAGGGCTATAAAAATGTGCATACCCTTTAACCCAGCAATAGCACTTCTAGGGCTATATGCCAAAGAGATCATACAAATGGGAAAAGGACCCACATATACAAAAATATTTATAGCAGCTCTTTATGTAGTGGCAAAGAATAGGAAGTTGAGGGAATGCCCATCGATTGGGGAATAGCTGAACAAGTTGTGGTATATGAATGTAATGGAATACTATTGTGCAATAAGAAATGATAAGCAGGCAGACTTTGGAAAAACCTGGAAAGACTTGTATGGACTGATGCTGAGGGAAGTGAGCAGAACCAGGAGAACATTGTATACAGTAACAGCCATGTTGTGCAATCATTAATGTTGAAAGACTTAGCCCTTCTCAGCAATGCAAGGATCTAAGACAGCTCTGCTGATCAAAACATTATTTGCTATTTTTTTCTTCTGTTTTGTTTTATTTTCTCTTTCTTGTAGTTCCTCCTGTTGGTTTTAATTCTTCCTTACAATATCACTAATGTAAAAATATGTTTAATAGGAATGTATATGTACAGCCTACATCAGATTGTATGCTGTCTTGGGGAGGGAAGTGGGGAGGGAGGGGAAGAAAAATTTAAAACTCAAAAGCTTATGAAAGTGATTGTTGATAAATCAAATTAATAAAAAAAAAAAGGAAAAAAAGAAAAAAAAGGAAGAGCACTGGATGTAGAGGTCTGATTTTGATCCTGTTGTTGCTACATACTATTTGACTTTAACTAGAGAACCCCCCCCCCATCTTTAAAACAAGGCTATCAAACTAGTTAACATCTAAGATATCCTGGGAAAATCTAACAGGGTAGAGTGGAACAATCATTACTTTTAGGATCAGGAGATTTGAGTTCTAGACTCAATTCTATCATTAACTAGCAGTGTGACCCTGGGCAAGTCTTTACTGCCTTCATGGGCTTTAGTTTCCCACTCTTCAAAATGACAGGACTAGAGCAGATGAGGCTTTTATTAGAGAAACTTTCTGTACAAATTCTTTTCCAGTTTCCTGATTTCCTTTTGATTTTTTCTGCATTGATTTTCTTTGTATAGACCTTTTTAATTTCATTTTGCTACAGAAGGTCAGAACTGAGAGGTACTTTAGATCACAGGAAGTGTAGTAGATAATTCTGATTACATGAAAAGTGCCAGAGGTGGGGAATAAGTACTGAGCACCACAGAACTTCAGAGAAACAGGAAGTAATTATGGACTGAAATAGTCAGGAAAGACTTTGTGGAGGAGGTGGGACTTGAGCTGTGCCTTGAAAGATTGACAGGAAGGAGAGAGAGAGAGAGAGAGAGAGAGAGAGAGAGAGAGAGAGAGAGAGAGAGAGAGAGAGAAGCAGGTAAGGCATTCCAAGCAGGAGAGGTGGCAAAGGTGGGAATATAGGAATGTCTGTCACGAGGCCATGGTTTGTTTTGATTCAATTAATTTAATTTCAATTCAATCCAATCTAGTTAATCGGCAAGCATTTATTAAGCACTTATTATATGCCAGGGACTGTGCTAAATGCTGTGATGTTAAGAAAAAGGAAAAAAGAAAGCCCATCCTTGTACTTGAGGAGTTTACATTCAAATGGGGCAGACAACAAATAGAAACCAGAAGATACAAGATGAATATAGAATAGATGGGAGGTAATCTTAGAGGGGATGGCACTAGAAGCTTGTTGAGACCAGAAAAAACACCCCAAAACAGCCCTTGTGCTAAGATATTCTAGTACCTAGAACCAGTTCTCTTCCACGACTAGGTGAGAGGTTGCATGATAGGAAATAATGGAAGGTGGAGGTGGAGCTGGAGAGGTGGAGGTATGACTTGACTGGGGATGTTCTGAAATACCAGGCTAAGAAGTCTCAGTTTGCTTCCATGTTTTAGCAACATGTGATGAAAGGCATGCTTTTCTCATCTTTATATCTCTCACAAACCTGAGCATAACATCTTGCTTACTGTATATTAGTTTCTCAACAAATATTTATTGAATACATGTTTCAGAAGAATATTGAGAAAAAATATTTGAGACTAGGAAAATTACGGGTGAAAAATTTATCTAGTGGCAAAAAATGTTTGGGGGCCTGAAGACATTACTATTGTACAGGCTGGGGGGCAGTAAAGGCATATTGTTAAATGGTCAATTGAATCTTATGTGTAGTCTATTTATGGGAAACCATGTACCCCATTAATCCCAATGGGATACTGTCACAGCAGCCAGCTTGGCATTCTGGGACCTCTCTTGTGTTCCAGTGGAACATGTTTATGTACTCTAGACATTGGCTTTTCACGAAAGCTCTGATAGCTTGTGTAATCAATTCCCTTTCTTGCTGCCTTTTTATTAATGTGGAAAACTTCCACTTCTAATGCAGCCACATGATACGTAGATATTGAGAAAACTGGATCAGGGTGCTAGGCTGAGAAATTCTCATTGGAAGGGGCTTAGGAAATTGTATTTGGAAGCCTGAAAGGAGCTGTCTAAAAACAGATGGTATCTGCCTGATGTGGCAGCTGGGAATGTATTCTTTGTTTCTGAACCACGCTTTGATTTCTTCTGACTCAAAGAAATGTGGTCAGTCTTTTCCAGGGACAAAGACCTGGGCATCTGGGCTAGGAAATGCCAGCCTCCTATCTGGCAGAGTCATGGGCCAATGCATTGGAATTTGCTTTCATCTCCAGCCCCAAGCTGGCAGGTGGGTGGCTGCGAGCTGCAGAATGCTAAGCATGTGTGGTGCTTGTGCCCTGGAATTCTTAGCAAACAGCTCGGGTAGGAGAACCAAGGTGAAAAAGCAGAATCTGATTGCTGTGGGGCTTGGGATGATAATCCCATTTGGAGATGCTTGTTCCAAATGGCTCCAAAATAGGAGATGGAGAGTCTCTCCAAAGTTTGCAATGCAGTCAACAGGAGCACAGAGCAGCAGCTGCAGCAGCAACCAACTGTCCAATAGGAATCAAGTTCCTTAAGAACAGGGACGAATTCATTTCTGTTTATGTTTCTGTATGCCACTGCCTGACAGTGCCTGCCATAGTATTAAATGCTTAGTGATTGATTACACTGTCCTATTCCTTGGCACAACTGCCTAATTGCTTGACTTTCTCTAGTCTTTGAATCCCCAGAGCTTAGCACAGTGCATGGCACATAGTAGGTGCTTAATAAATGTTTAACAAATGCTTGCCCTAGTCCACATCCAAGCCCAGCTGTCTAACTGCTTGACCTTTTTCCATATTCTCATTGATTCAATTTATTCTGCAAATATGTGTTGAAGGTCAACTATTTGACACTACAGGCCATCAATCTATGTCAAAGGAAGTAGGAATTAAGTAGCAGATTAGTAGAATGTAAGGTCTTTGAAAGCAAGAATTCTTTCCTATTCATATTTGTATCATCCACAGCCCCTAACTTTGTGCCTTACCCATAGCACATGCTTAGTAAAGTTTTAATGTCAGAATTGAGAACCCTAGGTGGTAATCAGACAGATATAAGGGGAAGATGTAGCATCCACACAGCTGTCAATCCTGGGCTATAAAGAACCTCATGATTTTCTTTTATTTCTAATAGCTGTTGTATAGCCAGGTCTTGTTCCTGGCTGTGTTTGTGATGGAGCATGGAGTGGTGGTTGTTCTGTGGCTAAAGTAGAAGTTCAGTGAGAGAGAGGCCCAGATAGAGAGATGCAGGAAGATATACATAAATAGGGAGGAAGAGAGGTGCTGGAGGAGGGAAGGAGAGAGAGGGAGGAGAAGAGTAGTAGGAGAAGGATGAGGAGAAGAAAGAAAAGAAGAAGAAGAAAGAGGAGAGCAAAGAGGAGGAGGAATAGGAGGAGGATGAAGAGGAGAAGGAGGAGAAGAAGGAGAAGAAGAGAGAAGAGGAGGAGGTGAAGGTGGAGGTAAAGCAGGAGGAGGAGGATGAAGAGGAGAAGGAGGAGAAGAAGGAGAAGAAGAGAGAAGAGGAGGAGGTGAAGGTGGAGGTAAAGCAGGAGGAGGAGGATGAAGAGGAGAAGGAGGAGAAGAAGGAGAAGAAGAAAGAAGAGGAGGAGGTGAAGGTGGAGGCAAAGCAGGAGGAGGAGGAGAAGAAGAAGATGAAGAAGAAGGAGAAGAAGAAACAAGAAGAAGACAAAGAAGGAGAAGAAGAAGAAGAAGAAGGAGAAGAAGAAACAAGAAGAAGACAAAGAAGGAGAAGAAGAAGAAGAAGAGAGGAGAGGCTAAGAGGGGATTAAGCAAGTATTGAATATGTACAAAGCAGAGCATAGTAGATGGAATACTAGGGAGTGGGTGTGAGAGAGGAAGACAGTGTAAGTATAGACCCTCTTTGCTCAGATTGAGTGTGAGTGGAGTTGTGGGTATAACAGGAGAATAGACTGGAAGGTGAGGAAGGAACAGGGCTCCCTGCTTGGGTAGCTAGGCAGAGAGATGGTTTGACTCTAGGCCCAAGGGCCAATTTCCACAAAACAGGCAATGGTATTTTGGGAATTCTGATGACAAAGCTTTGGCATATGTACACTATCTGACTGGTACAGTCCTGAGACTCCAATAGTTTCTGTGCAGAAAAAGAAAGTGCCCAGGGAATGAAGAGGGGCAAAAGAGTGAGCTTAGAGCAAGTATGAAAACAGGTGTGTGCAGGTCCATGCCAGAATGAATGAATGAGTGAATCAAGTTAATAAAGTAAGGCTGCATAATACCCAGGTCTTCTCAAAGTAAAATTAATTTAAAGGAACTTTTAAAAAAGGTCTTACATTTAGAAAATCAATCTATGGTCCGTGGCCCAGGAAAGGGTAGACTGGGGGTGGGGGGAGGGAGAGAGTGGTGTTAGGAAATCAAAGAGAAAATGAGAAGACTCCTTATTCCAAAAAGGTCAGGCATCACTGTGAGTCTGCTGATCAACTCAAAATGAATCTTAATTCGGTATCTGTTTCCTTCTGTCTTTCAGAGCAGAGATGTTTGTTCCTTAATGGGTGCAGAGAGAGAACTGTTTCTTCTTCTTCTTCGCTATGTGTGTTCCCAGGACATATGTTCTGTTCTGGGAGAGAATCCCCAGACACTGACATGCATTCATAAGTGAGGGGATCTGTAGGTCAAATGGTTAAATATGTCAATCACGCCTTCTCTCCTCCCTCCCCTCCCTTTCTAGGACTGGCCACATGTGTCCTTTGGCACTGAGTCACATATGACTGATTGGAAGCATCCTGGGGCTTTATTGTCCCCAGGGCATCCAAGTGCTGAGTAAATGCATGTAGTCATCTAGAACCAGCCAAAGAAGCTCTGGGCATGCCCTAACACGCAGAACTACAACACTTAAAATACACTTTACATATGTCACCTCCTTTGATTTTCACAATAACTTAATGAATCTAGACAGATCATCAAAGGTTAGGGGTGGGATTCAGACCCAAGTTTCTCATGATCCCAAGTCTACTGGTCTTTCTGTTATACCTGGGGCTCCCAAACTGGGGGCGCACAAACCCCTAGGAGATATATGAATCTTATGTCAAGAGAGTATGAAGACTATTTGGTAAAACAACAACAAAAACAATATTATTTCTAATGAAATTAGCTAATCCCATGATTAATTCTGATGGGCATATGGATGGCGGAGGTGTCAAATTAGCCCCTAGCTAATAACTGGCTAACAACACTCCTCAGTGCTGCCCAAACCAGATGAAAATATAAGTGGAAAAATTTAACAAATAAATAAAAATGAAACAAAATAAAGATTATGTTAACATATGACTTTCTAAAGTCAATATGCATCTGTAGGGATCGTTATGTATGATCTAGAGGCCTCATTTCGATTTGAATTTGACACTATTGCTTTAGAATGTATTTCCTTTTATATTGACTATCCCACCACTGTGTCTAGGACATAGTAAGCACTTAATAATAAATGCTTGCTGACTGACTGGCTGACTGAATAGGAGGTAAGAGAAGGTTTACTGAAAGTCAAGGGGCAAAGTGACCAACAAAGGTTGGGAACACCTCTAAAATATAAATGTCCCTGGGAGGGGCTTCACTTTAAGCTTTTAACGTCATCCACATTTTATGTAAATAAAGGATCTGCTGGCAAGTTTGGATGGTAGGGAGGAAGCTTGATGAGGGTATTGGCTGGTGAAGAGATGATACCAATATCTAGGTGGAGATAAAGGGCTTAGAAGTCAATCTATCAACATTTGTTAAGCACCTACTACGTGCCAAGCACAGTGCTAAGCACTGGGAATACAAAAAGAGGCAACAAAAGAGTCCCTTCCCTCAAGGGGCTTATAATCTAATGAACTTTATCTACTTCATTACTGGGCCTTTGGGTTGGTCCTGACCCTTCAGCTGCATGTGGAGTATCTCCACTGACCCCAGTCACTATCTCTAGAGTTGGAAGTCTTGCTGTTCATGAGTCTTCATAGGCTTCTTTGTCATTATTTACCTTCACAGCATCCTGACTCCCTATTCCTCTGTGCATTCCAGTCTGTATGGGGAGGGCCCCCCGGCAGCTGTTTAGGGCACAGGATGGCAACAAAACAGCTTGCCAGATGCTGCCTGTGTCCTTGAGAGAACAGGCCCTTCCCCCAGCCCGTAGAGGTCTGTGCAGCTCTGAGAATCTTCCTTCTCACTACATTCTAGGAACAAAGCATACACAGAAGGTGTCCTGTATCTTCTTTAGAAATTCAGAATTGATCTGCTTTACTCATTCCATGTAGGTCATACTTTATTTCCTTGGGCTCAGAGTTGGAAAAGAAAGAGACTGCTATTGTATTCCTTTCCTGGAAATACCAGAAATCTAGTTCCCATCTCAAGAAGAAAAGCGAATCTTTGTCTCTTGTAAAGCACTTAGAACTGTCTGATGCACAGTAGGTGCTCAGTAAATGCTTTTTCCTTTTCCTTGTCTTTCTGAAAAAACATTCAAAGTTCACCTTCTCTAGGAAGTTTTACCTGGTGTATGTCATTCACTCTACTTTTCTGGACTGTTACAGTAGCCTTCTAAATAGTCTCTTCGTTTCTAGGCTCTCTCTTCTCTAATCCATCCCTCCTCCACCCAACTACCAAAATGATTTATGAGTAAGAACATGTCAGTTATTCCCTGGCTCAAAAACCATCAGTGGAGGAGGAAGCCAAGGTGGTGGAGTGAAAGCAGTGACTTGCTTGAGCTCTCCCCCAAATCCCTCCAAATACCTGTAAAAAATGGTTCTAAACAAATTCTAAAGCAGCAGAACCACAAAAAGACAGAGTGAAACAAATTTCTAGCCCAAGACAACCTGGATGGTTGATCAGAAATATATATCGTGCTGGGCTGGGAGCGGAGCCCAGTTCAGTGTGGGCCCTCAGGCAAGGCAGGCCTCAGTGAACCTGGAGCAGGCCTCAGAGGACTGAATCACGGGCAGCTGTGGCAGTTTCCAGACCTCTCAACCCACAAATGCCAAAGACAACTTAGAAGGTCAGTGGGACAAGTCTGTTTCTGCTATGAGAGAGAGAAGCTAAGTCCTGGCCCTGGTTTCTGAGAGCAGCTCCAGGGTAGCGGCTGCTTACTGAGCTTCCAGCCCACAGACTGAGGGGGAATCCAGTGGCTAATCAGAGGGGGATTGCAGGGATCTCTTTGCTGGTGCAGGATTCTTTTGCTTTGCTTGTGCTTGGATCTAGGTCACAGTTCTGGGTGGTGGTCCTGGGGCGAGGAGGAGTGCTAGTGTGGTGGAGCATGTAGTGGTGGTGAAGAGAAAATCCTCCTCACAGTTCCAAGACAGAAAACAGTGCTTGTGGTCACTCATAGACCAGAGCACAGGCCAGGAAAGGAGTAAACACCTCGCCCCTTATCTTACCACCTTGGGAAGAACCGAAAATTTACAGGTCTCTAGAAGTGTCTCTGAAAACAGCTGTACAAACCTCTGAAGCTTAGGACAGTATATTCTCCACATTGGAAGCAGACTCTTACCTTAACAAAGAGTTTGTAACTCAAGTAATTGCCTGGATCACGAGCAAACCTCGCAAATAGTGTCAGACCATAGAGTCTTTCTTTGGTAACAAAGAAGATCAAAATATACAACTAGAAGAAGACAACAAAGTCAAAGCTCCTACATCTAAAGCCTCCAAGAAAAATATGAATCAGTCCCAGGCCTTGGAAGATCTCAAAAGGGATTTTGAGAAGCAAGTAAGAGAAGCAAGTTAAGTAGAAGAAGGGAAGAGAAATGAGAGTGAAGCAAGAAAATCATGAAAAACAAGTCAACAGCTTGCTAAAGGTGGCCCCCCCCAAAAAAATACTGAAGAAAATAACACCTTAAAAAACAGCCTAACACAGATGGCAAAAGGGGTCTAAAAAGTCAATGAGGAGAAGAATGCTCTAAAAAGCAAAATTGGCCAAATGGAAAAGTAAGTCCAAAAGCTTACTGAAGAAAATACTTCCTTAAAAATTAGAATAGAGCAACTGGAAGCTAGTGACTTTATGAGAAATCAAGATGCTATAAAACAAACCCAAAAGAATGAAAAGTAAGGAAACTGTGAAATATCTCATTGGAAAAACAACCGACCTGGAAAGTAAGTGCAGGAGAGATAATTTAAAAATTATTGGACTATCTGAAAGCCATGATCAAAAAAAGAGCCGAGACATCTTTTAAGAAATTATCAAGGAAAACTGTCCTACATTTTAGAACCAGAGGGCAAAATAGAAGTGGAAAGAATCCACTGATCTCCTGAAAGAGAGCCCCAAAGGAAAACTCCTTGGAATATTGTAGCCAAATTCCAGAGTTCCCAGTTCAAGGAGAAAATATTGCAAGCAGCCAGAAAGAAACCCACTCAGGTGTTGTGGAAACACAATCAGGATAACACAAGATTTAGCAGCTTCTACATTAAGGGACCACAGGGCATGGAATATGATATTCTGGAGGGCAAAAGAGATAGGATTACAACCAAGAATCACCTACCCAGCAACACTGAGTATAATCCTTCAGGGGAAAGAATGGTCATTTAGTGACAAAGAGGACTTTCAAACATTCTTGATGAAAAGACCAGAGCTGAATAGAAATTTTGCCTTTCAAATACAAGACTCAAGTGGAACATGAAGAGGTAAACAGGAAAGAGATATCATAAGAGACTTATTAAGGTGAACTGTTTATTCCTGCATAAAGATGATATTTTAACTCATGAGCCTTTGTCAGTATTAGGGTAGTTGGAGGAAAAAATTATATGTATGTATATATAAGTGTGTGTGTATAGATATACACATATATCTATACACACACATAGATAGATAGATAGATAGATAGATAGATAGATAGATAGATAGAGGGCACAGGGTGAGTTGAAGATGGAGTGATATCTGGAGAATAAAATTAAGTGGTGAGAAAGGATTATACTGGGAGAAGGAGAAGGGGAGAGGCAGAATGGGGTAAATTATCTCACAAGAAACAGAAAAGAAAAGGCTCTTACAGTGAAGGGGAAATGGGGGAAGGTGAGAAGGAATGAGTGAATCTTATTCTCAGCAGATTTGGCTTAAGGAGGGAATAACATACACACTGAATTGGGTATGGAAATCTATCTTACCCTACAGGAAAATAGGGGGGGAAGGTGACAAGAGAGCAGGGGGATGATAGAGGGGAGAGCAGATTGGGAGAGGGGGTAATCAGAAGCAAACACTTCTGAATAGGGACAGAGCCAAAAGAAAGAATAAATGGGGGGCAGAATAGGATTAAAGGAAATAGAGTTAGTTTTTCACATAATGATCACTATGGAAGTGTTTTGCATAACTGTACATGTATAACCTGCATTGAGTTGCTTGCCTTTTCAATAAGGGTGGGTGGGGAGGGAGGAAGGGAGAAAATTTGGAACCCAAAGTTTTGAAAACACATGTTTAAAAAAATGTTTTCACATGCAACTGGGAAATAAGAAATATAGGAAATGAGGTACAGAAATCTATCCTGTCCTACAGGAAAATAGAAGGGGAAGGGGATAAGAGGAGGGGAGAGACAGAAGGGAAGGCAGACTAGAGGAAGGGGTATTCAGAATGCATGCCATCTTGGGGTGGGGGGAGGGGAGAGATGGGGTGAAAATTTGGAACTCAAAACCTTGTGGAAGTGAATGCTGAAACCTAAAAATAAAAATTTGTTTTTAAAAAAAGACCCTTCAGTGGCTCCCTTTTGCCTGTAAGAAAAAAGTAAATAAAAAAAATTACAAATTCCTTAGTCTGTTATTTAAGGTACTTTACAATCGGTTTTCAACCTGCCTTTCCAGCTTATTTCATGAGATTCCCCTCTATGCTCCAGTCAAAGTGTACAATGTGCTTTCTATCCTCTCTCACAACTGTGTATTTGAGCAAAATTTCCTCACACATGGACTATATTACCTGCACATCTCTACCTAGTCATAGGAATCTAGCTCTAGAATGGAAGGGGTCATCTAGTGCAACTCTCTCATTTTACAGCTGAAGAAACTGACACTCAGAGAAGTTAAATGACTTAACCAAGGTCACAAAATAGCAAAGGTGACACTGAAACTGAGGTGCAAGTGTGGCTGCAAGTCTAGCACACTTTCCTCCCCTCATCAAACTGTTTCTTGCTTCAAGGCCCAACTCATGTGGCAACTTCTCCATGGAATCTTCTGTGATCCTCTCCATCAATTAAAAGTAATATGTTCAGGGGTGGGAACCTGTGGCCTTGAGGCCATGTGTGGTCCTCCAGGTCCTCAAGTGCAGCGCTTTGACTGAATCCAAACTTGACAGAACAAATCTCCTTAATAAAAAGATTTGTTCTGTGAAACTTGGACTCAGTCAAAAGGTTGCAGTCAAGGACCTAGAAGGCCACATGTGGCCTCAAGGCTGCAGGTTCCCTCCTGAATTATGCCTCTCCCAAAGACATTGAGAAAAAGGGGAAGGACCTATTTGTACAAAAATATTTATAGCAGCTCTTTTTGTGGTGGCTGAGAGTTGCAAATCAAAAGGATGCCCAAAATTGGGGAGTGGCTAAATAAGTTGTGGTGTATGAATGTGATGGAATATTGTTGTGCTGTAAGAAATGACAAGCAGGATGATTTCAGAAAAACCTGGAGAGATTTACATGAACTGATGTAAAGTGAAGTGAGCAGAACCAGAAGAACACTGTTCAATGAAGAACTGTGAATGACTTAGCTATTCTCAGTAATACAATGATCCAAGAATCCCAAAGGACTAATGATGAAGCATACTACCTGCCTCCCGAGAAAGAACTGATATTGTTTGAATACAGACTGAAGCGTGCTCTTTTCACCTTTCTTTCATTCTTTTTCTTTTATCTAAGTCTTCTTGTACAAAAGGACTAATTTAGAAATGTTTTACATGATTGGACATTTGTAACCTACATCTGATTGCTTACTGTCTCAGGGAGGGGGAAAAGAAGGAGGAGGGAAGGGATAAAATTTGGAACTCAAAACTTTAAAAAAACCCAAAAGTTAAAAATTGTTTTAACATGTAATTGGAGAAAAGATAAAATATTACACATTTAAAAAGGAATGCTAAAAAAAGTAATCTGTCTCCTCAAATTTTCTTATAGCTCTTTGCCTGTATCTCTCCCTCAGCTTTTTCATACTCCAATTTATACCAAATGGTTGTGTATATGCCATATACCAGCTATTAGAATGTAACCTCAAAAAAAAAAAGAACATAACCTCCTTAAGGGCAAGAACTATGTCATTTAAAATCTTATATTACTCACCGACAACACAGTGCTTAAAATTTAGCAGGTTCTTCATAACTGTTGGACATATGGAACTGAGTAGAATTTGCACCATATACGTGCACAATATTTTGGCTCTGATCCTATCTTGCTTTCTGATTGTTATAAAGTCATCCTTATAAGGTGTGTGTTCAGATTCCCCACGTGCTAGGCAGAAAGTTCCCCAAAGGCAAAGTCCAACTCTTTCATCTCTGTTAACATTCTTTCCCTGTGGTTGATGTAGTACTCAACATTCAATAAGGGTGCCAGGAAAAAATGAATGTCAGTGTCTATCACCTCCTCTCTACCCTCTGTTAGGTCTCACTGGATAACACAGACAAAGCTAGTTGCAGAGGGGAAAATTTCAAGCTATGTGTTTTTCTTGAAATCACAGAAGCAGAGAATCTCACAGCTGGAAGGGAGGCCACGCAGTACAATCTGTACTTGAACAACAATCCCATCTACCTCCCTGTTACCTGGCTAACCAGCTTCAATTTGAAGACTCCCAGTGATAGGGTGCCTGGTTAGGAAGAGGCATGACCTAGGGTATAGAGGGAAAGGGGGTGGGCTGAAGAATAGAGGCTCACTTATTAGTTGGATTGTATCCCTTCCCAAACTCAATCAATGTTGTTAGGTATAATAGAGGATAAGGCAGACAGAACAGAGCACTTGTTTCTTGTCTCTTGGGGTTTACTGGCAATAGTCCATACGGTAAGTGCAGTTTTGGATGAAACAGGTCCAGGGCATGCCCAATGAGAAGGCTCCCAGAGTCCTCTAAGAACCATAGGCTGTCAGACTTTGAGGGCTCCTCAAAGACTACTTAGTTCAATCCTCCTGAGTAATCATCCTCCACATAAAATCTCCAACAAGAGGTCATCCTGTCTCTTCTTGCCAACCTCCACTTATAAAGAACATAACCACCTCCTGAAGCAGTCCATTTCGGACAATTCTGGAAAGTTTTTTCTTATATGGAGCCTAAATCTACCTCTCTGTAACTTCCACTCACACATATGTGCACATACCATACACCAACTATTTAGAATGTAATCTACCTGAAGGCAAGAACTGTGACATTTAAAATTTTTATATCCCTCACTGAGAACACAGTGCCTGAAACTTAGCAGGTGCTTAATAACTGTTGAACAAATGGAACCAAGTAGAATTGGGCAGCTAAGGAGCTCAGTGGATAGTGTGCTGGGCCTGGAGTCAGGAAGACTCCTCTTCACAACTTCAAAACCAGCTTCAGACACCTACTAGCTGTGTGACCCTGGACAAGTCACTTAACCCTATTTGCCTCAGTTTCCTTATCTGTAAAATGAGATGGAGAAAGAAATGGTGAACCACTCTAGTATCTTTGCCAAGAAAAGCCTAAATAGGGTCACGAAAAGTGGCACATGACCAAAATGACTGAGCAACAAAAATAATTTGCATCACACACTTGCACAATATTTTGTCCCAATTCTGTCCTCTGGAGTTAGAAACCATGTCTAATTCCTCTTTTAGATGGCAAGCCTTCAACTATTTGTAGATAGCTATCATCTACGCCCCCACCCCCATCCCCCATCTTGGTTTCTGCTCTCGGGGTAAGCATCCTTAGTTCTTTCCATTGATCTCACACGGCAGGGTTGAGTCCTGTTACAACTGAACTGAATTGCACTCAACAAACATTTATTAAATATTGACTACATGCTACGTACTCTACGGGGGGTGAGAGATAAAAGGATACATGAAGTGCATCTTAGCAGCCAGCATAGTATGAGTTCTGGGTTTGGGTTTGAGGACCTGGGCTCTGTCACATCAAGTCAAGAAATATTTATTAAGCACCACTGCATACCAGGCACTATACTAAACACTAGGGATACCAAGAAAGGGGAAAAAACCCAGTCTCTCTGGTCAAGGATCTCACATTGTAATGGGGGCAAACAACTACATACAACTTATGTGCACGCACACACACACACACACACACACGTTCAGGATAAATTTGAGATAATAAAGAGAGGAAAGGTACTAGCATTAAGGAAAACTGGGAAAGGCTTCTCATGGAAGGTGGGCTTTTAGCTGAGATTTGAAGGAGCAACGTAAGTGTGGCTTTCCTGTCACATGACGGCTGTGGGACCTTAGGCGAATCATTGGCCTCAGTTTCCCCACCTGAAAAAAGGAAGGTGTTGACAAAGTGCTGTGTGAGAGCCCCTCTAACTCTTGATCAATGGCTTTATGCGGTCCCTTTCCTCAGGGAACATAATTTTGAGTAGCAAGGGGGTAAGAAATAACATGACTATTCAATGTTCATTTCATCCGTGTGTGGTTTGACATATGGGGTATGCTGGAACCAGCTTGTATTGACTCATGAGAGCCCAACTGTTTAAATTTTCAGTGAGCATTTATACCTGCAAAATTGACAAATGCTATAAATCAGGGCTTGTTGTGTTGTTTTGTTGATTTTTGAACTTCAGGAAGTGATGGAGAAAATATTAACAATGCAGATTAAACTTCAAAGCGTGCCCTGGGTTTTCAGAGAGCTAGGAATGAAACATTTACTAGCACACCACGGTTTGTAAATGACCTTCATAGATGGTGGATGTAGTCACCACCCTGTATGTTGAATACTGTAGATGCTACTGCTGGTTCCTTTAAGGGCTGGGGTGGGGTTTAGATGCTTAATTCTAAAGAAATGAGATGATCTGGTGTGTGGGGATAACAAGAGGATGTTTGTAAAGAGCTTGGTAAACCCTAAAGCCTGCATAAATTCTGGCTGCTATCATCAGCACAAAGTTATTGTTTTAGTACTTAATACAGTTATTATTAGCTAATAATATTAATTTCTTTTAAGGTCAGCACTTTCACTTTCATCTTGGTGGAGAATTCCCCATGGAGAAACTCCATCCACTGACACAAATTTCCTCTGTAACTCACGATCTCAGAACTAGGGTCCTTGACATTTTTTTCAGTCACCATTTCCTTTGGTTTTCAGTAAAACTTCCCATACCAGAGGGAAGGGATCCAGATCTTTTTCTACTACTTGGAGGAGTATCACCCTTGTGCTCTCTTTTTTTTGAGCTGGGGATAGGGTGGGAAGCCCCCGAAGGTCAGTCCAAAATTCTGTTCTGAATGGAGAGTGGTAAGTTTGCCATGGCTGGAATGGCTACAATCCACTTCAAATTCCATTTAATCCAAGAAGTCCTGACACACACTGGCCATGTGACTCTGTATTTTAATGTCTCCACATCCCAGGAAAACTCTCTCATACTACATGTTGCAGAAGAGTTGCTGATGGAGAGGAATTCCTTACACTGATGAAATCATAGATCTGCATGAATGTAGCTTGTATGTGTATACACACACATATGTACATGAATGTATATGTATTTGTACACATGGGAGTAAGTATACATGGAAGGCAGTGTGGTATAGTGGCTAAATACTGGACCTTGAAACCAGGAAGAGCTGGTTCAAGCCCTCCCTTTGACATATAATTCTATAATGACTTCTATAATAATTCTATAATGATATATAATTCTGTATAATGACTGTGTGACTCTGAGCAAGTCACTTCAACTCTCAGTATTATAGGCAACTCTCAAATACTATAAGTTGCCAAGAAGGTGCCAACCTGTCCTGGTGGAAAGGGATGGTGGTGTGCTTTTTATACCAGTGTACCATTGAAATCACAGGTCTACTCCCTTACCCTATCTAATGTAATTCTGGACTTCTTTGCTCCTCCATCATGCCCTCTGTAAACTTATCATTGGGAAATGTTATCCTCTTGCAAGATCCAGTCATACCTCATCATTATCTTCTGCCCCTCTGATTGGAGAATGGAGCTATAAAAGTGCTCCATTGAAGGAGATGGATAAACATCTCCTCAGACATCTCATTTTCCACCTAGCTTCCTCATTTTTGATTTCTTTGATTCTCTGACAGTAATAATTTTGGACTTCTTTAGCTTTCCCACCATGTTCCTGCAACTCCACCCCCCCCCCAGCTTTTCAGTTTTCTTTGTGTACTGTCTTGCCTTTTTAGACTGTAAGCTTCTTGAGTGCAAGGCCCATATTTCTTGTTCATATTTGTATCCTCAGCATTTAGCCCAGTGCCTGGCATATAGTAGGCACTTAATAAACACTTACTGACTATTGATTATTGACTAATGTTATATTTACATGACATATATATATATATATGTATATATGTATATATATATATATACACACACAGTAAAACTTAAGCGACTTTAATCCAATTATATACTTAAAGATACTTCAGAGCAAACTTTAAGAAAAAGAATAAAAGGAAGAAACAAAAATCCCTCTCAACATGCCTAGGTGTTTTTTTCCCCCTCCATTATCCATGACCTTCACTTAGGAGAGAGAATCTTGGCTCCTTTTATGAAGTCGCACAACCATTTCAGAATTTTCTCTTACCCATGTTAGATCAGAGAATGTCTGAGTGAGAAGGGAGCTCAGACAACATCTAAGGTCCATAGAAATGACTTATCTAAGATCATTCAGTCAGAACCAGCAATTCTACCGGGGTAGAATTTTCAAATATTCCTTGATTCAGGTTTCTTTATTCAGACTGACTTCTACCTGACATACCTACCCTACCAGGGTAGGATCTAGGTTTCCCAATTCCCAGTCAGGTCCTCTTTCTATGATGATGAATTCCTTCCCAATTATCCAGGCCTGCTTAGTGTCAAAGCCCATTGGCTATTTCTTCTGACCAAATAGACTGCCCTTTCCTATCCTCTTGATCTCTTAGCTATTAGACAAAATAAATAATCAAGGATAGGAAAGAAACTGCAGCTTTCCCATGCTTATAGTTTTCACTTTCTAATCTAAGACCTTTCTTTCTTTCTTTTCCCCATGAGGAAGCATGGCCTCTTCATCAGGAAAGGGCAAGGTTCCCATGCCTCTTTTTCTCCAATAGGAGGCATTATTCCATTCTTCTCTCTAGGAGATATTCTCCAGTCGGAAGAAGGCATTTATCTACTTTACTCTTTAGGACAGTATAACATCTTTCCTTCTTTTGCTCAGGCCAAGACCTATCTGGTTAACTTACATTCCTGTACTATAACTAGAACAGCTTAACAGCTTTGATTAGCCGATTTTCCTTAGCAACATCTTAGCAACTGACTTCTTTACAAAGGGTTCCAGAAAGCTCAGAAGGAGCACATCCTTAACAACAGAAGGAAACATTTTCAAAAGAAAATAAATAGCCAGTGAATTAAAGGGGAAATAAACAGATTTCATCACACTCCACTTTTAGAAGTTGGCAGGGTGGACCTGTCCTAGTGAGGAAACGTGCATTCACTCAGAGCCACATGGCAGGGATTGGATCTCCATTTTTTCCCATTGATGGTGAAAGGGACTACTCCTAACTTAGGCCTTCTCTCTCTTCTCTCTTCAACTTGGAGTCTAACCGAGGAGGGGAAAACAACAACCATAAACATTTCACTGAATTTTGTTAGATTAGCTCTATATGGGATATTAAAGATCATTTAGTCCAATACCAGCATTTTACGAATGAAAAAGCTACATACAGATTACAATGAGATTACATGATTTGTCCAAAGACACACAGCCTGTTAGTGACAGGGTTGAGATTGCCACCCAAGTTCCCTGTCTCTGAGTATGGTCCTCTTTCCTCTCTCTCAGAAAACACCAGTAGGCCCAGAAACACTGACCAGATGCACTAATGAACCAAGGACTTACCCTCTGCTCCTGTGTGGCCACAAAAGTCTGGAATCCTGGTGCCACGCCAAAGCCCAGCTCCTGGACAAAGGGTGGCTCAGACTGACTGTGAATCTGAACTTTCACTCCAGCTTCAAAAGTCGTTTCCTCTGAAAGAAGAAACAGGAAAGGCAGAGTAATTTGATTAGCAGCAATTGACCTCATGAAATAGTGGGGTCAAACAGTCTAAAGGGACTCCTACCCCACCTCACTCATTTAGTCTATTTTTGTGTCTCAGTTTTCAAACCCATACTATGGAAATAACTTTGCAGCCTATGAGTCACTCATTAACCTCCATTTAGGACCCACTGGATAACCTGCAGGAAATTGCAAAGCTCTTTTAATGACCATAATCTTCTCTTAGAAATAAACATCTTTTTTTTTTAATGCCAGCATTCTACAGGTGTTGCTATATATACATGAAATGCATCAATCTCTGAGAAATTGAAAATGAATATTATATAGAAGGCAACGAGAGGTCCATGGTAGATGTGAGGAGGCTACAACATACAATCAACAAGAAACTCCAAAGAAGAAAAGGAGCAAAATCTATCATCAAGGAAATGTATGCTGGAAGAGAATGCCATGAAGAAGAGGTAAGATGGGTTGGTCATGTGGCAAGGGTGGGAGATGCCAGGTGGACATCCCCAGTCTGGGAATCAATAAACAATGAAGTGGGAGATGCCAGGTGGACATCCCCAGTCTGGGAATCAATAAACAATGAAGTGGGAGATGCCAAGTGGACATCCCCAGTCTGGGAAGCAATAAACAATGAAGTGGGAGATGCCAGGTGGACATCCCCAGTCTGGGAAGCAATAAACAATGAAGTGGGAGATGCCAGGTGGACATCCCCAGTCTGGGAATCAATAAACAATGAAGTGGGAGATGCCAGGTGGACATCCCCAGTCTGGGAATCAATAAACAATGAAGTGGGAGATGCCAGGTGGACATCCCTAGTCTGGGAAGCAATAAACAATGAAGTGGTTACTCTGTGGACACAGAGAAAGGCCAAGGACAGCCCCTGTTCCTCAGGAGCTCACAGGCTAACGAGAGAGTCAACATGTAAATAACTATGTACAAACAACCATATACAGGAAAAATTGGGAACAATCAACAGAGGAAAAGCATAAGAACCAAGGGAGATCAGGAGAGGCTTCCTGTAAATGGTGAGGTTTTAGTTGGGCCTTGAAGGGGCAGAGATGAGGAAGGAGAGCATTGCAGGTATGGGGCAATAGAGCAATGTTCAGAGTCCAATGATGAGGTACAAGCCCTGGGAACCCCACCTCCCCCAACTCTCCTAGAGCTTTCTCCTTTTCCCACACGGTGAAGTCTTTGGCATTTGCTTAAGGCATCATCCCAGTAATCCTCTCAACTGGCCTTTCATTGTGGCTATGCTCAATCTCCCAATTCTGTTAGTTCTGACCCAGCCCAACCTTCATTGTCTTATTACCTCCTGATGGCCTCGGCTACTTCCTCCCCTTGATCCTCTCCAGATCCCTTTCCAGTCACTCCCAGTTACTCCCATCAATATCCTCCCTAGACCCTTCCTCCAGTCACCCCACCCTACTGTCCACCCCCATCAAAATCCTCCCTAGATCCCTTCTCCCAGACCCATCCTTCAGTCACCCCAAACTACTTGGCTACTCCTATTTCTCTCCCACAGTCTTTCTGTATATAAGATCCATCTTATCTCCATTAAGGTGCTCAGATTCTTTAAGAGTCTAGCCAAGGGCTCAGATTCTTAAAATCCAGCTAATGGCTGAGATTCACTCTAGCCCACTTGTCAATATGAGCATCACAAATGTTCAGATTCCTTAAGAGTCTGGCCAATATGGCAGATCTTTAAGAAACCTTGTCTTTGGCTGGAAGCAGGCTTGGATGCATTCAGACAGGATCCACGTATTGCTATTTTGGGATCCTGGCACCCCCTAAACTTCAACACAGAGATGGTCATGTTGTTTAAGGAAGAGAAAGGAGGCCAGTGCCACTGGACCTCAGTGTATTTCTGTGCATATGGTGGGTGTTGGCAATGTCTAAGAAGACTGGAAAGACATAGGTGGACAATTTGTGAGGGGTTTTGAACTACAAACAGAGGATTTTATATTGACTCATCTTTTAAAACAGACTTACCATGGTTCACGTAGCTAATTAGTTTCAAAGCAAGAATAGTAAGTTATATTAATTGTAGCAACATACTAATTCTGGATCTGACATTGGTGTGGTGCTTTATAGTTTACAAAAAGATGTTCATCTATGTTATCTTATAGAATCTTCACAATGACCTTGGGAGGTAGGGAAAGTATCATACCCATTTTAAATATGGGGAAGCTGAGGCCAAGAGAAACTAAGTGACCTAGAAAATGCTTAATGGTCTGCCTTGCCACCCACTCACCCACACCTTGAAGAAGCATGATGGAAGGATAATAGGATCTTCAGGGGATATAGCAGGGTGTGAGACAGGTAGGTGTAGGTGTTCTATTAATGGGAGAGCTTTTGTTTAGTATTCTCCCTCCCTCCTCCCCGTCCCCCCCAGGGGCAATGGCCTTTAAAAGGAAGTATTGGGAGAATATCAGCTGGCTCATTGTGCAAGCCAGGGCTTTCAGCTAATATCTATAGAAATTTGAGATAGTCAGAGAGCTCT
The DNA here is from genome assembly GCF_003287225.1 of Phascolarctos cinereus. Classification (NCBI taxonomy): domain Eukaryota; kingdom Metazoa; phylum Chordata; class Mammalia; order Diprotodontia; family Phascolarctidae; genus Phascolarctos; species Phascolarctos cinereus. The sequence goes on from NW_027555958.1 coordinate 37,997,812, forward strand.
GAAGATAGTTATCTCTCATTAAAGTAATTGCAGCAAAAGTCAGTCTGAATAAAGAAACCTGAATCAAGGAATATTTGAAAAGAAATGCATGAAGGGGTGAAAAGAAAGGAACAGAGGAGGATCAGTGGGACGGGAGTGAAGACAGGAGGAAAGCAAGAGGGGAAGAAGGACAGGAGGAGATGGGAATTAAGAAAAGTCCTTGAGTAACATAAATTGTTGGGGCAGTGTATAGCTGGGATCAAGAAAGCCCAGATCAAGCTTGAGTGCAAGAGAACACTGAAAGTCAGTCGAAGCAGGCTGGAGACAGGGAATGCTTGGAAGAAGGCAGGGAATCTTTCGAAGCCAGACTTCAAGGTAGAGCAACAGGAGAGTGGCCAGGTGAGCAGTTCAGAGCTGGAGAGCCCACAGCAAAGGAAGGCATTCAACGGCCAAGAAGACAGTTAGGATCAGGATATTTATAGGAGCAAGAAGTTAAGAAAAGGTGGAAGATGGGGAAAATGGTCAGGACCTTGGACAGAAAGCCTGGGTGGTAGACAAGAAATGTCAAGGAAGTCGTGATACTCAGAGTATCTGGCTGGGCCAGGAATTCAACTAAATTCAATATGTATTTATTAAACACTTACAAGTATAGAGAAATGTGCTAGGTACTGGGGGAACTATATAACTTAGATCATTTTCCGTGAAGCTCAAAGTTTATGACACTTAAATAGAAAACTACAATAAAAAAGAGCAGCATTGAATAGGGGAAAGAACACCAGTTCTAGCTTTGAAAGACCTGAGTTCAAATTCCCCCTCTTCCACTTGCTACCTGTAAATGAGCAATTTTATTTACCTATGTGAGTCTAAGTTTCCTAATCTGTAAAATGAGGGGGTTGGAGGAGACCTTCTCTAAAGCAGTGGTGTCAAACTCAAATAGAAGTGAATCCTTGCAGGCTGTATATTGACTCAGAAAACTACAAATTAACATCATCCATGCAGTATCATATGTTTGTTTCATTAAACATTTCCTAATTACATTTTAATCTGGTTTGGGCCACACTGGGGAGTTTTGCAGTCCCCATTTCTTGGTTTGACACTTATGCTGTAAGGTCACTTCCATCTAGAGATCTATGATGCAAAAGATGGGTTGGAAGAGAGAAGAGAGTGGAGGCAGGAAGACTGGTTAGGAAGCTCTTGCAATAATCCAATTGGGTGTTAATGAGGATCTGTCTAAAGGATAGTGGTGAAAATGGAAAGAGATATAAGTAGCAGAAAGGAGTGGTATTTGAGAGTTTAATAGGGATTAGCAAACAAGGGCAAACTCTCCATGAAAACAGAGGCCAACCTTTTAAACACCAGCTTTTTACCAATGTTGTAATATGGGGGCAAGACATGGAATATAACAGTCTCTGAAAAATTAGTATTACCCACAGAGGGCAATGGAAAGGCACATGGTAGATGGTGTGGGTGAATAGCTTAAAATATATCATCAATAAAGAATTCTGAAGGATAGAAGTAAAAGATATCAAGGACTTATGTAATAATTATATGCCATTTTAAAGCACTTTATGGTTTATAAAACTTTTCCCAAATATTCCCTGATTTGACCTTAACAATAACCCTCTGAGGTAGGGGCTATTATTATCCCCATTTTATAGATGAGAAAACTGGCTCAGAGAAGTGAAATGAGTTGCCCAGGGTTGTACAGCTAGTTAAGTGTATGAGGCAAGATTCAAATGTAGGTCTTCCTGACTTTTAAGCCTGCATTATCCACTATGCTACTTACCTGCTTCATAATTATATGATAAGAAGAGAAGATCAGTTGGTTCTATGGGGAGGGTTAGGGATGATGGATGGACAATCAGATTTCTCTATTGGCCTGCTTGTGATATCAGGAGAAATTAAAGAAGGGTGGTGAATATAGGGATCACACAGAAAAAGCCAACCAGGAGGGACAGGAGTGAATTTCTATCTGTAAGGGGTTGCAGAGGAAATCGAAACATCAGATGCAGACAACATTGTTGTTGTTGTTGAGGCAATCAAGGTTAAGTGACTTGCCCACGGTCACACAGCTAGTATAAGTGTGTGAAGCTGGATTTGAACTCCAGGGCACAGTGTACTGTGCCACCTAACTGCCCCTGCAGCCAACTTTTAAAAGAAGCTTAGAGTTAAAGGAAGTGAGAAAGTAGGCAGTAATTTATAGAGATGTGAAATCCAGTGAACCGCATTAAAATATAATTGGGAAATATTTAACAAAAATTGAAACAATTAACAGCTGTGGGTGGGCATTGCATTGTATTGTACAAATATAATGTTAATATGTGGTTTTCTAAGTCAATATGTGGCCATTAGGAATACTTATACATAGCTTAGTGGCCCTCATTTCTATGCCACTGATGTAGATTATTTGGGATAAGATGGGCAATGAAAAGGTTTTGTCTTTAACTAAGAATGAGGAGACGCAAGCATGTTTATAGGCAGGACCAGAAGGTGAGGGAGTGATAACTGATGCAGGACAGATGGAGGACAATTCCTAGATCCCAGGAGAGGTGGGAGGGAAGGGGATGAAGGGTATAAGGAGAGGGATTTGCCTTCATGAGTAGTAGGGATACTTCTTCCTTTGAAATCAGAGGAAATGAGGGGAGAATGGGCAATGAAGACCAGAAGTTGTGAGAACTGGAGATGGGAGGTTAAAGAAGCTCCCACTGCATGGACCCAATCTTTTCAATGAAGTCGGAGGCTAGGTGTGTATGCCTGTGTGCATGCATGCATTTGTCCATAGGGCAGGGAACTGCAGTTGGGAGTTTAAGGAGGGGGGCAATTTTGCTAATTGTCTCCTATACCTCCAGACCCCACAGAGTGGCCAACTTGACATTCTTAAAGCATACATGTGACAATGTTACTACCCTCTCCTCAGATGAAATCTTCAACGGCTCCCTATTACCTCGAGGGTAAAACACAAACCCCTCAGCCTGACTTGTCACAATCTGGCTCCTCACTACCTTTCCTATGTTATTTCATGGTATGCATTCCTTTTGATATACCCTTTGTTCTAATCAGATTGCACGGTTCACAATATTCCACCTCTCAACTCCATGTCTTTGCACTGGTTGTCTCCCCATGCCTGGAATGCCCTCCCTCCTTGGGACCTTGTATCTATTCTGTATTTACTTGTGTTCAGGTTCTCCTCCCCCCATCCCCAGTAGATATAAGTAAAATGTAAGGTGGGCAGCTAGGTGGCATAGTGGGTAGAGTGCTGGCCTGGCATCAGGAACACGAGTTCAAATCTGGTCTCAGACCTCTGTGGCCCTGGGTAAGTCATTTAACCCTGTTTGCCTTGGTTTCCTCATCTGTCAAATAAGCTGGAGAAGGAAGTGGCAAACCACTCCAGTATCTTTGCCAGGAAAATCTCAAATGGGGTCATGAAGAGTTGGACGTGACTGAAACAACTGAACAACAACAAAATGCAAGGTCCTTGAGATCGAGGACTCTTTGCCTTTTCTCTTTCCATCCCCAGCACCTCATACAGTGCCTTACACATGGTAGTTTCTCATTATGCATTAACATCTTCTTCAGTGGAACCAAACTGGTCTACTTGGCATCATTCCCGTAGGACATCTCCCATCTCCCATCACCGTGTCTTTGCACCAGCTGTGTCCCCCAAGTGTCGAATGAACCCTTCCACTATCCCTAGCCTCCTTCGAAACCTCAACTCAGATAACGTCTTCTCCATGAGGCCTTTCCTGATTCACTAAGCTGCTAATGCTTCCTCCCATCTCCAGATTACCCTTCTGTTTAGTCTGTATGCATTTGGTTGAGAGCAGCAACATAATACAACAGACAGAGCAGTATCCTCAGAGGCAGGAACATTTGGGTCCATCTCTCACTTTGGACAGAACTGGCCGTGTGACCCTAAAGCAAGGCAGCCATAATCTCAGCCAGCACAGCACTTTGAGGTTTGCAGGACACGTTCGTTCTGGTTTCTCATTTGATACTCACAACAACCTAGGAGGTAGATGCTGTTATTGTCCCTATCTGACAGATGAGGAAACTGAAACAGAGGTTAAGTGACTTGCCTAGCATCATATTGCTGATAATTATCTGAGGCTGGATTTGAACTAAGATTTCCCTGACTCCAGGTCCAGTGCTTTAGCCACTGTGCTACCCAGCTGCCTGGTGCTTGAACCAAGTCTCTAGGTAAGAAGGCTAGAAGCTGTGGAGAAGGGAATGCTTGGCATTGGGAGAGGGAGTTCTCTCACCCATGAGTTCTACACATCAATGAAATTCCAAGTCCAGTCCCTATTTTTTATGTATACTTATGGGTACTCCAGTAGGATGCTCCTTTAGGGAATAGAGTATTCTATTTTTGTCTTTGTTATCTCCAGTGCCTAGCTCAGTGCTTGACACATAGCAAGTACTTAATAAATCCTCCCTCCCTCCTTTTCTTTCTCCCTATCTTTCTCCCTTACTGCCTTTCATCTTTTCTCCTTTTCTCCATCCCTCCCCTTTTTCCCCCTCCCTTCCTTCCTTCCTTTCTCCCCTTCCTCCTTCCTTTCTCCCCTTCCTCCTTCCTTTCTTTCTTTCTTTCTTTCTTTCTTTCTTTCTTTCTTTCTTTCTTTCTTTCTTTCTTTCTTTCTTTCTTTCTTTCTCTTTCTTTCTTTCTCCTTCCTTCCTTCCTTCCTTCCTTCCTTCCTTCCTTCCTTCCTTCCTTCCTTCCTTCCTTCCTTCCTTCCTTCCTTCCTTCCTTCCTTCTATATTAGTGCTTGTTAGGTGAATGATTGACTCGTTGGATTGAATCAAATTGTATTTACCTTTACCATGAGAGAGTTTTTGGAAGATGGAAATCAGCTCACATCTTTCCATGCTTGCATTTGAAGAAACAGACACTGCCATGGCAATGTTAGGATTTCAAATATGTCTAGAGCTTAGATTAGCTGAAGGAATATTCAGTTTGTCTCAGGAGGCTATCGTGGAAATGTCAAAATTTGATTTCATGAGATATTTGAAGGCACCAAGAAGCAAACCCCAAATTATGAGATTGAGAAACCGTGTTCTCAGGGCTGGACCATCAGCTTTCAAGAGAAAATGAAGAGACGTTTGCATTGGAAATGATACGGGGGAAGGGAGAAAGCATGTAGGACCATGGTGCATACATTTCCACCAGAGGAGAGAAAGAGTGATTTTCCCAGGCCGGGTTTAAGGCATCCCGTAGGATAACAATCGTAATAACTGGCATTTATATAGCACTTTAAAGTCTTCAGAGCTCTTTAAATCTTATCTTATTTGAACCTTACAATAACCCTGTGGGGTAGGGGCTATGAGTTTCCTGGCCTTGTCCCTTCAGAGAAGGTGATGGTCACTGACTTCTACTCCTCCAGGCTCATCAAAGCAATAGCCATGTTAAAAATGTGGGCCTTTATTTCAGACAGAAGCCTGCGGTCATTAAAAAGAATTGAGTGATTTCCCATCCCCCAGAAAAACTGAACCATCTCCAGTTTGCTGGGGGAGGAAATGGAGGCCCAGAGAATTAAAAGGACCTGCCCAGAATCACACAGCTAATAAGTATCATAGAAGGATTCAAACCCAGGTCTTCTTGACCTCAAGTCCAGTGTTCCACTCACTAGACCAGCTCCCTGAAGGCAGGGACCCTTTCAGGTTTTTTTTGTCTTTGCTTCCTCAGTACCTGCCATAGTCTCTTAAACATTGAACATTTTTCATATATTATCTTGATCCTCACAAAAACCCTGAGAGGTGGACACTATTATTATACTCATTTTTACAGATGAGGAAAATGAGGCTGAGAGGTAAATTGACTTGCTCAGGGTCACACAACTAGAAAGTGACTGAGGCAGGGATGGAACTTTGGGCTTCCCGACTCAAAGCTCAGCATTGCACCCACAGCAGAAGCTCTTTGAAGGCAGGGTAGCTGCTGCAGATTTTTTTTGTCTTTGCAGCCCCAGCTCCTGGCACATGCAAATAGCAAGGCCTTCATAGGTATTGAGTTGTTTGGATCTGTTAGAATCTAGACTTTATTAAAGGACAGCTGGGGGGGGCGGTGTTATCCCCATACACACTTGGCTAGTAAAGTTGTCAGTTTGGAACTAACTGGTTTCTTTAAAATCATACTGTGACAGAAGACGTCTGATGAATCTCTCCCTGTCTTCCCAACTCAAAGCCACCTCCCTTTGTCCCCTGCTACTGCAGGATGCAGTTCCCAAGGCCTTCTGTTTGCAGAGTACAGAATTAGGGCTTATTGTACGTAATCCTCCCATTCACAAGACCCAGGGTGATTCAGGCATTTTTAGTGGCAGCAGGAGCATCTCCAGCTCATCCATTGGTATTCGACCAATGGTCTTCCAGCCTTACATCCTCCCTTCTTCTGCTGCTCCTAAGATACTTAATCTCCTATCTCCAAATATAGTTTGTTCTCCTTCCTAATTGAACTGCCCTCAGCTGGTCCCTACTGACCATGTTCCCGTTTATTAGTGAGCACCTCCTGCGCCACCTTGACATCCTCTGAAAGTTGAAGAGAAGATAATTTCCACTAGAAAACTTGCTAACAATGAAAGCTGTTCAAAAGTAGAAAGGAATGCCACGGATGATAGTGAATACCCATGAAGGGGGTCTGCAAGTGGGGTCTCAATGGTTACTTGTATAGGGGGATTACTCTTCCTTTTTTATTTTTATTTTTTATTTTTTTTAAGGCAATTGGGGTTAAGTGACTTGCCCAGGGTCACACAACTAGTAAGTGTCAAGTATTTGGTCTGAGGCCGGATTTGAACTCAGGTCCTCCTAACTTCAGTCTGGTGCTCTATCCACTGCGCGGGGATTACTCTTCCTATGGTGACTTTTAGGGCCCCTTCCAGCCAGGTGGAGCAGTGGTCATAACATTAGGCTTGGAGCCAGGAAGACCTGAGTTCAACTCTGATCTCAGACACTGATGATCTGCTGTTAACCCTGGGCAATTCACTTTACCCCTGTCTGCCTCAGTTTCCTCAACTGTAAAATAAGGCTAATGATGGCACATCTACTTTGCAGGGTTGTTGTGAGGACTGAATGAGATAACTTGTAAATCTCTGGGCACATAGCAGGTGCTTAATAAATGCTTGTTGCTTTTCCTCTCCCTCCCAGCTTGAGAATAGTCAATGAGTCAATCAATCATTTAGTCAACAAGCATTTGTTAAGCACTTCCAGTAGAGACAGGTAGCATGATGAGGGGAGAGAGAGTTGGCTTCAGAGTCAGGAAGACATGGGTTCAAGTCCAACATACTGGCTGTGTGATCTTGGCCAAGTCACTGAACCTCAACCTGAGGCAGCCCTCTAAGATGAGAAGGGGAGTTATGTGGTATAACAGGCACTCCCCTGCAGCGGGAGACATTTCTTCGTCAGGGAATTCCTTATACTAGTGAAATACCAAGTCTAATTTCTCTCCCTTTTCTATGTGTTAGGCATTGCATCTACAGATACAAAAGTGAGACAGTCTCTGTTCACAAAAAGCTAACATTCTGCTATGGGCATGCATATTCACAGATTAATTAATGTAATGCCAAAATCATGCACAATGCCTCAGTGGGGAGGCATGCTACAGGTAATCTCATTCATGGTACATGTGTAGTGTGGGTATCCGAACTCCACCCTCAAGACAAAATTTTGGAGACACAAAATTAAGAATTGGCATGATATGGGGCAGCAAGGTGATGCAGTGGATAGAGCACCAGCTCTGGAGTCAGGAGGACCTGGGTTCAAATCCAGCCTCAGATACTTATTAGCTGTGTGATCCTGGGCAAGTCACTTAACTCTGATTGCCTTCTCAAAAACAAACAAAAAAAAAGATTTGGTGTGATAAGCTGCAGCAGAAAGAGCACTGACTCTGGTGTTCTGGATTCAAATCCTGCCTCTGACTACCTGTATGGCCTCAGACAACCCACTTAATCTTCCTGGCTCTCAGTTTCTTATTCTGTAAAAAGAGAAGGAGAAGGACTTTGAGAACTTTTCTCATTCTACTTCTATGATTCAATAAATCATAAGTTCATAGTGCTGGAAGGAACCTTAGAGCTTATCTGGCTCAACCCCTTCATTTTAAAGAAGAGGAAATTGAGATTTGTGTGTGGTGATAAAAGTCCTCCACTTAGAGTCAGGGCACCTGACTTCAAGTCTCCACTCTTAAGCACTTAAGAACCCCACGACCTTGGCAAAGTCATTTCCTCTCCTCTGTGCCTTAGTTTTCTTACCTGTAAACTGGGTGGAACAAAGTGATCTGTAAGATCCCTTCTATAAATAACATTTTAATATTCTATGATTCCTAAGGAGTTCTCTGAAATCACATAGATAAGAAAGAGGTAGCTGGGTGGTAGAGTGGATAGAATTCTGCACCTGGAGTCAGGAAGACCTGAGTTCAAATCTGGCCTCAGATATTTATTAGCTGCATGATCCTAGGCAAGTCACTTAACCACTCATTTCCTGCCTCAGTTTTTCCATCTGTAAGATGGCCATGGTAATAGCACCTACCTCCCAGGGTTGTTGTGAAGATAAAATGAGGTATTTGCAAAGAGTTTTGCAAACCTAAATATGCCACATAACTGCTTGCTGTTGTTGTTGTTATTCTTATTCTTAGTATCCTTCTTCTTCTTTGTAGTAGTAGTAGTAGTAGTAGTAGTAGTAGTAGTTGTTGTTGTTGTAGAAGAAGAAGAAGGAGAAGGAGAAGAAGGAGAAGAAAGAGAAGAAGAAGAAGGAGAAGAAGGAGAAGAAGGAGGAGAAGAAGCAGAAGGAGAAGAAGGAGAAGAAGGAGGAGAAGAAGCAGAAGAAGGAGAAAGAGAAGAAGGAGGAGGAGAAGAAGAAGAAGGAGAAGAAGAAGAAGAAAGAGAAGAAGGAGAAGGAGAAGGAGAAGAAGAAGGAGAAGAAGGAGAAGAAGGAGGAGAAGGAGAAGGAGAAGAAGAAGGAGAAGAAGGAGAAGAAGAAGGAGAAGAAGGAGAAGAAGGAGAAGAAGAAGTAGGAGAAGAAGAAGGAGGAGAAGGAGGAGAAGAAGGAGAAGAAGAAGAAGAAGGAGAAGAAGAAGAAAAAGGAGTAAGAGGAGGAGGAAAAGGGGGGGAGGAGGAGGAGGAGAAAGAGGAGGAGGAGGCAGCTTCTGACTCCTAGTCTAGTGCTCTTTCTATTATACCCTGTTTTTTGGTTTGTTTTTAAGAATGAGTATATTCTACTTTTTTAACACCCTGAAGTACTAAGTGGGTTTGGGTTGGATATCTCAAGCAGAAGAAGACTGGGCAGATGCCTAATTTATTTTATTTCCCTACTCTGGCCTGTTAAACACTTAGCGGCCCATTACAGCCTTACACATGATTGTGATAAAATGCATCATCTCTGTGAAGATTTGGGGTGAAATTGGTGGGTTTATCAGCATATGTAAGGAACATATGTTTTAGTTAGAGTGCAGGGATTACATAGGGGAAAGGGGAAGGGAATAAACTTTTCTATATAGTGTCTCCTATGTGGCAGGCACTGTGTTAAGCATTTCACAAATATTATCTCATTTGATCCCCACATCAACCCTGGGAGGTAGGTATTGTTATTATGCCCATTTTAGAGTTGAGGAAACTGAGGCACACAGAATTGAAATGATTTGCCCAAAGTCACACGGCTAGTATCTGAGACTGGATTTGAACTCAGGTCTTTCTGATTCCAAGTCCAGTGCTCTATCCATCGAGCCACCTAGTTTCCTCTAGGGCCTCTAGATAGAGGCAGTAGAAGGAGTACCAGGGACAGGAAAAATACTAGATTGGATTTCGGTGGTGCTGATTATAAGACTCCAATGGGATGAACCTGGAAAAATCAGAAGACAGATAGAGCCAAGGCTTAGGGAAGCATCCTGAGACAGACACACCTTTCTGAGCCAGAAACAGTAAAGAGGTGGGATAAGAGATGGTAGTGATTCATGTCCAGATCTAAGTGAAAATGGCAGACTCCCTGAGAACATCAGGTATGGCTCCATGACCATGGCTCAAGGAAATCTAGCTCAGCCTCTGGAAGCATTAGGACTGCCCAATTGTTATTCATTGAGCAGATGATTATCTAGCATTACAATGATCTATGTTCTGTGCATTATCTTCTGAATGAGATCCATTAATACTTAAAAGAGTTTTGACCTGACTGTATGTAGAAAACATCAAGTGAATGAAAGATACCTAGACTTTGATATGCAGTTGGTTGGACAACTCATAGAGTTGTCCTAGACAGACTTACCCTAGACAGACATTGTAAATGGGCGATTGGATGGGACCAGAATTGAAAAGGAAGAGTAGATTGGTGTGGAATTAATGGATGAATAACAAAACACTTATTACAAGCACTTCCTACATGCCAAGCACTGTGCTAGGTGTCAGGGTTGCAAATTCAAACATCTAAAGCTTACCTTCAAAGAGGGGAAGACAATACTTATAGGGAAATAAATCAGTTAATCAATAAACATTTATTATGTGCCTACTACGTCAGGGACTGTGCTAATAGATGGAAGAAGGGAATATCTTGGACAGGTAAGTCAGAGGAATGGTGACTGGAGTCAAAGGACAATTGGTTTACATGTCCTTTTGAGGAATACTAGTGTTAGTTTGATTACTGTTCTCATAACTAGATTGGGAAAGGGGTGAGGAAGGTGTCAACATGGCAAAAAGGTATTTGGGAAATAGCATAGTGAATCTGGGTACAGCCAAGATAAGGTAAATTCTCACTAGTCAGAAGCCCAAGGTCCCAGGACTGGGAATGGAATTGCATTTGAGAAATTGCAGATTTTAATGATCCTGAAAGGCATGGTTGACAAATCCAGGAGGATCTGAGTTCAAATCCTGATGCTGCCTACAGGCTGTGTGACCCCAGCTCTAAGCATCTCTCTAAGCCTTTAAGTTGCAGAGAAGATGCCAACTGATAGTTGTAGAAGAAATTTCTTATATCAGTGAAATCACAGAGCCAAGTCCTGTCCCTTTAATGACCCCACATTTTTCCTTGAAACAAAGGCTTTTTTTTTTTAACACCAGTATTACTTTGGTGATCCTACGCGTCTGGGAGTGATGGAGTACCATAGTCTTCTAATACACTGGGCCAGAAGAATTGGAGACTGGTGGGATGGCTTACCTCATGCCCAGATTGATAATGGCAGGGGGGAAGGAGCGGGGGGAGGGTCTATGAATTCTGGCTTCCTGTACAAAAGTGTCTTGGGTCCTCTCCAGGGGCTCTTTTATCAGACAAATATATCTCACTTTGTGTAACTCTCACACTGGAAGAAAAATCCTAATATACTAAAAAAGATAAATTGGGTGGAGAATTAGGAGGAAGAAGAATAAAAAGCTTGGTTCCAGTGGAAAAAAGAACTATTTCAGGAATCAGAGAACCTGGGTTCAAATCTTGACTCTCAGATGACCTTGGGCAAGTTAATTCACTTCCAAAGTGGGCCAGTTTCCTCATTTGTAAAATGTGGACTTGATGGCCTCTTTTGACCTTTACAACCCTGAATCTATGAGTCTATTATTGACAGTACTATGTACAGTATCCTGATCAAAGTTCAATAAATGTTTGTTGAATGAATGACAAAATGATTTGTTTGTTGAATGAATCACAGAATGATTCATCATAGAGTTACTCACAGAGTGAGTTCTTCCCCTCAAGAAACAGTTTGCTATTTATTTGAAGCTTTGACACCCCGTCCTCCTTCCCCAGGCTATAGTTGGAGGGCCCAGTGCTGAAAGGAGAACAATTATGAAAAGAAGGCAAATGAGAGATCACATTAGGTCACACGGGGGAAAGAGATTTGAGTTTACAGAAATGTGATGTACACACACTTAAAGCACATGGACACAGTGTTAAGGGAGCCCCACCCACAGCACTCCCATTGTAAACAGATAAAGGGCTCTGGAGCTAAGCCAGAGGGAGACAAGCACATACACCAGGAATGCATAATAGAATGGAAAAGCACAGTGTAATAAAAGGAGACTAAATCTTTAATCTTTTCAAATTATGGGAAATACACCAAGGAAATAAATATGGGGAGAAGTACAAAGCCTGGCTTCTTCCTGAAGCCACAGGAATTTTCTAGGCTAAGGGGGATGGTGCTGAAACCAAACAACTTTGTCTTATTAGATAATTCCCCCCTTCTAGCGGCTTTGTTGTAGGGCCCCGACTCCCAGGATGCCTGGGAAATCATAAAGCCCTAGAGCCTAAGAATGGGGGGGTATTCTTAGAACCTCCCTGCCAGTGTAGAATACCCCCCCTAACACCCATGGGCCTCTAGCCTCTGATCAGACACTAGTTTGTAAAGAAGTCCATCTCATTACTGTCCAGAGCTGAGAAAAAAAGGGCCTTTTTTTAATGGGCTAAAATCCAAGTTGCTCTAACTTTTATTTACTGTTCCTAGGTCTGCAAAGAAGAAAAAGTCCTGTCATTACTCTGCTCAGTAAATTCCAGTGGCTCCCTATTTCTTCTATGAGAGCAAACAAATTTCTGTTTGGCATTTGAAAGACTGCACAACCTAGCTCCAAGGCATTACTTAGCCTCTGCCTTCTCTCTGTCTTTGGCTCTTTCTGTCTGTCTGTCTATCTCTGTCTCTATCTCTTTCTGTCTGTCTCTGTCTCTGCCTCTCTGTCTGTCTCTGCCTCTCTTTTTCTTTGTCTGTCTCTGTCTATCTCTGTCTCTATCTCTTTCTGTCTTTCTCTGTATCTGTCTTTGTCTCTGTCTGTCTCTGTCTCTCTGTCTGTCTTTGTCTCATTTCTATGTCTGTCTGTTTCTTTCTCTGTCTGTCTCTGTCTCTGTCTATCTCTGTCTTTCTCTGTATCTGTCTTTGTCTCTGTCTGTCTTTATCTGTCTCTCTGTCTGTCTCATCTCTATGTCTGTCTGTTTCTTTCTCTGTCTATCTCTGTCTCTATCTCTTTCTGTCTTTCTCTGTATCTGTCTTTGTCTCTGTCTGTCTGTCTCTATCTCTGTCTGTCTTTGTCTGTTTCTTTCTCTGTCTGTTTCTGTCTCTATCTCTGTCTTTCTCTGTATCTGTCTTTGTCTCTGTCTGTCTTTGTCTGTCTCTCTGTCTGTCTCTATCTCTGTCTGTCTGTCTTTGTCTCTCTGTCTGTCTCATCTCTATGTCTGTCTGTTTCTTTCTCTATCTCTGTCTCTATCTCTTTCTGTTTTTTTCTGTATCTGTCTGTCTCTCTGTCTGTCTTATCTCTGTGTCTCTCTGTCTGTCTCTGTCTCTGTCTGTCTGTCTCATCTCTACATCTGTTTCTTTCTCTGTCTGTCTCTGTCTCTCTGTCTGTCTCTATCTGTCTCTCTGTCCATCTCTATCTCTGTCTGTCTGTCTGTCTCTGTCTCTCTGTCTCATCTGTACATCTGTCTGTTTCTTTCTCTGTCTCTATCTCTGTCTGTCTGTCTCTGTCTGTCTCTGTCTCTGTCTGTCTCTGTCTCTGTCTGTCTGTCTCATCTCTACATCTGTTTCTTTCTCTGTCTGTCTCTGTCTCTCTGTCTGTCTCTGTCTCTCTGTCCGTCTCTATCTCTGTCTGTCTGTCTCTGTCTCATCTCTACATCTGTCTGTTTCTTTCTCTGTCTCTATCTCTGTCTGTCTGTCTCTGTCTCTGTCTGTTTCTGTCTGTCTCTCTGTCTGTCTCATCTCTATGTCTCTCTGTCTGTCTCTGTCTCTGTCTGTCTGTCTGTCTTTGTCTGTCTCATCTCTACATCTGTCTGTCTCTCTGTCTGTCTCATCTCTATGTCTCTCTGTCTGTCTCTGTCTCTGTCTGTCTGTCTGTCTCTGTCTGTCTCATCTCTATGTCTGTCTGTTTCTTTCTCTGTCTGTCTCTGTCTCTGTTGGATGTGTTGGTTTCACTGTGCTCACAGAGTCTGATGAGAGACAGTGCTATAAGGGAAAAGGCCTTGAATTTGCTCTCCCTGAGACTGACAGGTTACCTGTGAATATAGACATCCTTTATCTCTGTTTGTTTTTTTATTTTATTTTAGGCAAAGGGTTAATCTGGAGGTCATAGGATACCAAGCTTGGGCACCCGGGTATCTTGAGTTGAGCCCACCCTGGATTTGGCAGCCAGCGCCACAGTCATGCCCCAAGACCCGAGGAGTGGCCGTCAGGAGCCAGGCCGAGGGAGCTGAGATCAGCCTCATCTGGCAGGATATGAACCTGGTGGTGATGAGGCACTTGGGTGCCTGTGCTTGGATCTCAATTTCTCCCTGGCCTCAGAAACACTATCTCTGGCAGTTTCCCTCCAGCCCAAGGAATCTATCTCTGGCAATAACTCATGAGCGGGCCAAGTGAGGTGAACTATGTCTCCCTGTCACAAAAACAAGCTGACCTCTGTAGAATTTCCCTTGTACAAACAGGACTATCTTGTACGAGCAGAACTATCAGGTACTGATGCCCACCATTACATATACAATCCAGAGGTCAAGCTATAGACGTGAACTCCTGAAACTTTCTTGTTACAGACGTAGCAGACCCAAAATATACCCTTTAGGAACCACCCCCCCCCCCCGTCCCACCCCCCAGGGTTTCTAGTAGTGAATGACGAGGTTGTATGCTACCACCTAATTAGCATACTTGGCACATAATCCACAACTTTTCCTATACAAGCTTTAGCATCATTCCTGTGGAGTTGCAAGTTCCCTAAAAAGCTCTGCCCACCATGGCGGTTTCCTTGAGAATCCTTGCCCACTGTATAGCATAACAATAAATCTTTGCTACCTTGACTTAAAGAACGCTTGAGTCTATGAATTCATTTCAGACAACCCTGTTCTGTACTCTGGTCCTGGAAGGATTGAAATCTCTCAGACCTCAGCAGTGACACCGATACTAGATAGAAACCGTGCTAAGTCTGAGCTTGCTCGGTCCTGAGACTGAGGTGATCTAAGGGAGAGTATGCCCCTGAAGTACAGGGAATGGAAATGTTTATACTTTGGTTCTCCCTATATGTTAAATATCCCTATGTAAAAAGTAATTTATGGTGGCAGCTAAAGTGGCTCAGTGCACAGAGCACTGGCTCTGGAGTCAGAAGGACCTGAGTTCAAATCCAGCCTCAGGCACTATTTGTGTGACCCTGGGCAAGTCACTTAACTCTTATTGCCTCAAAAAAATAAAACCTAATTGATGTTACTTGCTTAAGTGGAACTGGGTTACTACTCATTGGTGGCTAACAGTAGGGAGAACAGGAGAAGGAACAGGAAGAGGAGTTTTCCTGACTTCAGGCCATTGCATCACCTAGCTGCCCAATCTGTGTTGGTAGAGGGAGCCAGGTCATGGACACAGTCACAAGTAAGAAAGGTTTACAAATCCTGTAGGTGCAGGGAATGCAATCATCACCACCATTTTATAGGTGAAGAAACTGCAGCTTGGTTGAGTGACTTGGCCAGGGTCACACAGCTTATAAGTGTTGGAGCCAGTATTTGAACAGAAACTCTCCAAAGTGGACAAGGGTCCACCATGCAGTCCTTGATTTGGATTTTTGTGTCTGTGGTCCAAGGATCAGTACAGCTAAATTGACAAAGACTCATTCTGTGGTTGACTTAGCATCACTGCTCCATGGTTTTGGAAGTTTCTCATGTGCAATGGTCTCAGTTCCCTCACCAGGGCTAGCTTCTGGTCAGGAGATAACTTGGAATGTAGCTTCTGCTTCTATGGAGGTGAAGAATCAGGGACACCACCCAAGGATGACCAGTCCAAGTGAGGTCACCTGCCTAGAAGCCAACCTTTCTGACCGACAGAGACAGAGACAGAAAAACAGATAGATGGAGACAGAGACAGAGGCAGAGAGACAGAGACAGAGAGACAGAGACAGAGTGCATGAGCTAGGTACAGTATCTCCCAGAAGGCTGAGGCCCAACATCCTTCTGTGTGATCCTAAGTAGTAGATCCAGTGTTTCTGGTGAAGCCTGCAACCCTATTAGATCCATTGAATGGCTGAGCAGGATAAGTATGCAGAAAGTGGTCCTTCAACATCGGTGAAAAAAGATCTCACTGCAAAATGATTATTGCCAAATTGGTTGGCCATGTAGTGATGTCATGGCTCAAGATTTAAAATACTCAGTAAGAAAATGACCAGCAAACGTATTTATTATTTATCTGCTTAGCTTTCTATTCCCAAAGCTAATTACTGGTTAGTTTAATAAAGGTTAATTCTTATGATTAGAGCTTTGGATACATGACAGCATGTTAGCTAAAGCTGGTTCCCAGCAGTCAAACGCAAGACTTGTGAATTTCCAACAAAGTCTCATTAATTATAACTGGGACTGGAACCCTTACTTGAATATATTACAACTATTCTGAGCAAAGTAAGGTTGTGCAGAAAGGAGAGCCAATAAATTTGCTAACTGATGTTATTCTCTTACTATACACATCACCTATAATTTAGTCTTTGGCAATAATGAGGACAGAAGTAGGAAGACCAGGGAGGCCCTTGAGAATACCTTGAAATAGATAGTTTGTCTTTTTGACCTTTCTCTTCCTCTTTCAGCCTTCCTCTCTCCTAGCTCGGTATCTCTGCTTCCTTCCATTTCCCCCTTCCCCTGCCCCTCCCCCCAACAAGACATTTACCCTGGTCCTCATTCCTGCAAGGCTATGCTTGTTCAACTAACTCAGGTTTGAAGGCACTCTAGCCATGGTGTTAGCTGACTACATGATCTATCTCCAAGGCTCCTTCTAGCCCTAAAATTCTGTGATTCTTTGATGACAGATCAAGGTCTCCCAGGAGTGTTTATATTTTAATTGGGACTTTCAAAGAAATACATTTCTATAGACAGTTTCAAATACCACACCAGGAAATAGGGGAGTTATCATGGGAGTAAACAGGCAGGGAACCTTCCCAGACTACTCAAATCATGCAGTGAAGATGACAATCACGTGGGTGATGGTAAGAGGCCATCAATCCTGAGCATAATGGCCCAGGATTTCACCATGAGGTCCAACAGTCAGGTCAGTATCAACACAGCTGTGACCCT
Organism: Phascolarctos cinereus; assembly: GCF_003287225.1. Taxonomy (NCBI): domain Eukaryota; kingdom Metazoa; phylum Chordata; class Mammalia; order Diprotodontia; family Phascolarctidae; genus Phascolarctos; species Phascolarctos cinereus. The sequence goes on from NW_027555958.1 coordinate 38,014,756, forward strand.
TAGTATAAGGCAGGTGGTTTCAACCTTATCCAGCAGCTCTGAATTACCCAGCTCTGAGTTTTCCATCTGCCTTCAATCAATCAGCTAACCAGCCACTACATTTCTATGAATAGCTCCTGTTTATGAAGCAACATGCTAGGTACTGTAGGTGATTCCCAGTAAATCCAGGACATAATCCCTGCCCTTGAAAAGCTTATAATCTAACTGGGAAGAAAAGACAGAATGAACAACAAGATAGATATAATCACAAGACAGTTAAACAGCAATACAAGAAATAGAGTACAGAATGTCAGCATTGGAAGGAATGTCAGAACACAAACTGTCCAAGGTGGAAACGTCTTCAGAGCAAAGGGTGTTTGCACTTAGAACATCAGAGCTAGAGGAGACCTTATAACAGATGATAGATTATTAAGAGTTGGAAGGAATCCCCAAACACAGAATGTTAGATGAGAAAGTCAGAGCTGGAGAGGATCTTAGAACAGAGACTGTTAGAACAGAGAATGTCAGAGCTGGAAAGGATCTTAGGAAAGAGGATGTTAGAATTGGAAGGGATGTTAAAACCTACTGTAGGATGTCACAGCCTGATCACAGCTTAGAGACCTCATTTTGCAAAGGAAGAAATCTGAGCCCAGAGAAGGAGCGTGACTTGTCTCAAGACAAGTTTGTTTCTTGGTGACTCTCAATGTTCCCTCCAGTAGTGCCCAAATAGTGGTTGAGAAACTGTGGGCTGAGCTCACAGCAAGGGAGGGACACTGTGAAATAGATGCGTAGGCTTTGTCTGCCTTCTTCTCAAATTGTGGAACTTCCTGTGGTGACCGGGCAGGAGCTGCTGACGTGGGTAATCAGAACTTTGAGGACACCATCTCTGGGAAGACTTTTTTCCACCTCTTCACTAACAACACAGAATAGATGTCTTAATCATTTGAAATGCATTCACCAATACTGAGTTGTTAGCTCTCACTGCTGGGGGTTGCAGCGACCAGGGAAGAGACAGCTGCAGTTGCCCTGAATGACAATATTTCCAGGCAGTGGAATGGCACTGGTGGGCATGACATGCCTCAGGAAAGCCAAGGGTAATGAGACACTTTGAGATCTTGTTCCAGTTTTCTTTGTAATGGCACTTTTATATTCTCAAGTTCTTGTGATTTGCTAATATGGCAATTGCTTTTCATTTTCATTTCCAAAGAAGTCTGGAAGTGTGTGTGTGTGTGTGTGTGTGTAAGAGACAGAGAGACAGAGATAGAGACAGAGAGAGACAGAAAGAGACAGAGAGAGAGAGGGAGGGAGGGAAAACGAGAGAGAGAGAGAGAGAGAGAGAGAGAGAGAAGAGAGAGAGAGAGAGAGAGAGAGAGAGAGAGAGAGAGAGAGAGAGAGAGAGAGAGAGAGAGAGAGAGAAAAGGGGAGAGAGGGAAGGAAAGAGGAGAGAAATGTGAAGAGAGGAGAGGAGAAAGAGAAGGAGAAATGAAAGAGAGGGAGAGATAGATAGATAGATAGATAGAGAGAAAGAGAGAATGAGAGAGAGAAAGAAGGAGAGAGAATATGGAAAAAATCTGTTTGAAATGCAGCTGAGATTCTTGCTTCTACCAAAGTACTTTCTGGGAAGCCATTTCAGAGATCACAGAAATAGGAGTGGAGGTCATTCATTCCCTTGCTTTCCAGCAGGACTAAATTTCTGTCCTTCCAAATGCACATGACTTCACAGAACTATAGAATTTCAGAATAAGAAGGGCCCTTAGAGACCGTTTAGCCCAGTCTCCTCATTTGACAGATCAGGAAACTGAGGCAAAGCATCATAATTACACATGTCCACATTCTATTCTCCTAGACTGCAAAGTTCTTGAGAATAGGGAACTTCTCTTATTCAAACTCTGTAATCCTCCTACTATTTAGCACCCTATTCTGTATACAGCAGATACTTAATAAATGCTAGCCTCTTTTTCCTTTCATTTCTTCCTCTGTGAAAGGAGAGGATTGGACTAAATGTTCTTTAAGGGCCCTTCTAGTTCCAAGTCTTTGATCATGTGATGCTAAGATCAGCCAATCAGTGGTAGAGTGAGCCAAAGTCTCTTAACAGGCCAGGCTAACAGAGAGGTAGCAGGGTATCTTGGATAAAGAGCTAGACTTGAAATCAGGAAAGTCTGCATTTGAATCCTGCCCCTGGCACAACAAGGCACTTAACCTTTCTGAGCCTCCATTTCCTCATCTGTAAAATGGAGACAATAAAACCCATATTACCTCTCACAGGACTGTTTATGAGGCTTAAATGAAATGTTGTATTCAAAGTATCCTGCAAACTTTGAAATTACTATAATCATTTGTGTTATCATTCTCTTCCTATGGCTCTTTATGAATATGATGGCCTCCCGAGAATGTGGCTTTGTACAGAGACGCTGATTAGGTATAGTTTGTGGGCCAGGCCAGGGATACCTCATCAGCTGAGAGAGCTTCTGGAACCAGCTAGACCAATCAGAAGCAAAAATAAGGCAGGGTCCACTTCAGTTTTGAAGGAAAAGAAGTGATCAGCAGCTAAAACTTACAAAGGAACAGTAAGGAAAATAAGAGTAACAATGGTTAGGTGAGTTCAATGAGCCAGGTAAAGAAAGGACAGCCATTGGGTGGAAAGGAGGAAGATCCAGGTTCCAGTTCTGGCTTTGGGACGTTCCTTTCCCTCTTGGTTTCCTCACTTATCCAGGGTAGGGTGTTAGACTAAAGGGAAGATGTCAAACAGATCACACGTTGACTTTGAAAACCACAAATGAACATTACCTATGTTGCATTGTAATTTTAAAAAATTTAAAAAAATTTTGTTAAGCAGTTCCCAATTACATTTTAATCAGGTTCAGGCAGCACTTGGGGAAGTTTTGCTGGAGGAGAGCTTGATGTATCTGGATTGAAAGACCTCAAAGCCTTTTGTTTTAAGCTCTAAATGCTATGAGTAGCTGATTATATAAGGTGAAGAGGTAAATGGGATATCCTGACAAAATACTCTAGAACAGGGTTTCTTCACCTTTTCTGCGTCCTGGACCCCTCTGGAAGTCAGTCTGGTGAAGTTTATGAACCCTTTCTCAGAACAATGTTTCTAAATGCATGAAGTGGAATAAATAGGGTTATAAAAGAACCCCATTTTATTGAAATGCAAGTTGTTGTTTGGTTATATCTGACTCTTTGTGAACCTATTTGGGGTTTTCTTGGCAAAGATACTGAAGTGATTTGTCATTTCCTTCTCCAGCTCATTTGACAGATGAGGAAACTGAGGCAAATAAGGTTAAGTGACTTGCCCAGGGTCACACAGCTAGTGTCTGAAGCTGAATTTGAACTCAGGTCTTCCTGACTCCAAGCCTGGCACTCTATCTGCTGCGCCACCTAGAAGCTTCAGAAATGCAGTCATCAAGATATTAAACAAAACAAATTCATGGACCCCAGGTCAAGAAGCCCAGCTCTAGGGGAATTTAAGAGCCGAGAGATCACTTTCAGCTGGGGACATCTTGGAAGGCTTTATGGAAGGAGGAGGTCCCTAGGCCAAGCCTGGAAGGAATAGGATCTCAACAGATGAAGATGGAGATGGTGTCTAGGATTCCTTCCAGGTCTAACATGCCAGAAGGTTCAAATAGCCATTTTATTGGGGGGGGGGTCTTCATCCATTTTCAGTGCTTGCCATTCCTGCAAGGGCAATAGCAGCAATCCTGGTTTGGGAGGCAGGAGAATTGGGGTCTAGTATCCGCACTGTCACTAATGTGTTATGGCTTGCTAAGTCTGTTCTAAAATTGGAACATGCACATCTCGCCTCCTGCCTTCCTCCCAGGCAGGGCCTGATCATGCTGGAGTTGCTAGGGAAGAAACATAGCACGTAGGGCTCCTTCTCCGAGGCTCCTGTGTGACAGTTTGGGGTTAGGGGGAGTGACTGCACATAGGAACTCCAGCTGGCCAGGACCCAGCTCTTCTGCAGTCAGGACACACAGGAAGGCTTGTCCCCACCAGCTGAGACACAAGTTTTGCAAAGTGCATAGAAGGCGGGTGGTAGTGAGGAACTAGTCTCATTAAGAATGGTTTCATTCTGGAAATCCTTGAAATAGGGAGCTGCCCTAATGCAATATAGACATTTGCCGAGAGATGATTAATTACTTGAAAAAAAATGTTGATGGCACTGGGTAGAGAGAGCAGTAACACTTAAGGTAAAATACTGGAGGCCAGTTAAAAACCATCAGAAATGAAAATCTCGCTAACTTTAAAATCTACCAAAAACTACCAAAGTAGGCAGTGGGTAATTATGATTCAGTTTACCCAAATTCTATTCCTGTATGCTGGTTGTAGGGAGAGAGGTCCTCTTGGAAGAGGGGAAGAGGGTGGAAGAAAACAGGCTTATTAAATTCCTACTGAGTGCCAGATACTGTGCCAGGTGCTTTACATGATGATACAACAGAGGAGACCTCTAGGGGAGGAATTCCCATCTTAACTGCCAGAAAACCCTCTAGAAACATTTGCCTTGATGAAGAGCCAATATTATCAGCTTTAAAAGGTCCTCGATGTAGGGTTAGAATGGACCTCAGGGGACTTTTAGTCTCACTTTATGGATCAGGAAGCTGAGGTCTAGAGAGGTCAAAGGATTGATTATAGGACCACAGATTTAAAGCTGGAAGGGACCTTAGGGGACTTCTAGTCCAACCATTTTACAGATGAGGAAACTGAGGCCCAACGAGGTCATTGGATTCTAGGATTCTGCATATAAAGTTGGAAGAGACCTTTGAGTCAGGCCCTCTCATTTCACAGACAAGGACACTAAGAGACTACATGCCCAGTCCAAGTTCAGTTAGGGAGCGAGTAGCAGAGCTGAGATTTGAACTCAGGTTCTCTGACCCTAAAGCCACTATCTCTTGAGCTGTCAGCTGGCTGGGTTGGAATGTTAACAAGATCCAGCGCTTTTCTCCAGAGTTGCACTTAATTTAAGGCAAGGCCTTCCAATCAAGAGAAAAGCAAAAAGAACCTCTGGCTGTTTAATGGCCCTCTTCCTCTTATGAAGCTCATGATTTATGTAAACATATGTCTCTGGGCTCCTTGGGTACCCGAGGAAAGGGCAGCGGATGGGACAAGAACCAGAAAGCCCCACCTGTGCAGCAATGCAGCAGTCTTAGAAGATTCAGCATGAACTTGTTTCCCTTGATGTGAAAATCACCCGCTGCAACCCTGCAAAGGGATGTGTCTAGATGTGGGAGCAGGGTAAGCGTTCAAATGTGTATTTTTTCCCCCTTGGAACAGAAATGTGAGAGAAACTATAGCAACCTCAAGACTTCATTCTGGCTTCTGGATGTGAGGAGGGGGGTAGGAAGAAGGAGGACAGAACAATGGGTAGCTGCTACCCAAAGATGGGCATGCTATCTTTTTATCTATCTTCAGCTTCTCTTCGGTGAGGAGGCAGAAGCCTGTCTGAGCAGCATCTTGTGACTGGGAGTCTGCGTGCCAACTTCCTACCCCTTCCCCTCCCCTTCCCTCCCTTCCCTTGCATCTACCCTTTAAAAACAATTTTATTTTTATTGATAGATTTTGTTTTGACATCACCTTTACTTCTTAATATGTCTATCCCTCTATGCCTACTCATCCATCCATCTTTCATAGCAAAGAATGAAAAAGAAAGGGAAGAAAAGAATAGTTTAGCAAATGCATCCATCGGCTGCATCTGATGGTGTAATGTATACAATATCCCACAGGCACAGTCCGCCACCTCTGCCAAGAAGGATGGGCATGTATCTGCCTTTCAAACGGGGCCAGCCACCATGCTGGTGAGACACAAGAGGAATTTATAGCTGGTCTCCCTCGGATGCTTCTTACGTAGGATACACAGCCAAGGGTGTAAGGGTCAAGAGGAGCTGGTTTCAAATCCCGTTGGTTTCACTTGCCAACTCAGTGACCTTGGGCAAGTTACTTAACCTATATGGGCCTCATTCCCCTTATCTTTAAATGAGAGGGCTGGGCTAGATCTTCCAAGTGGGGGATTTCCTCCTCAAAATGAAATAGCCCTCAGTTTTATGTCTCCAGTGTCCTAATCATGTCATATTGTATATTATTACAGAATGGTACCATTCAAAGAATGATGTGGTTGGATTCAGAGAAAAGCAACATCCCAGCTCTGCCACTTACTATCTGCGTGACCTTGGACAATTCTCTTTACCACTTAGGGCCTCAGTCTCCTCATCTATAAAATGATAGGACTATTATGTTAGATGATCTCCAAAGTTCCTTGCATCCCTAAGTCTGTGGTCCTATAGTTATGTGTGTTAGTACTTTACTGTTCAGTCATTTTTTTCTATCATGTGTGACTCTTCATGACCCCATTTGGGGGTTTTCTTGGAAAAGATATTGGTTTGCCATTTCCTTCTCCAGCTCATTGACAGATGAGGAAACTAAGGCAAACAGGGTGAAGTGACTTGCCCAGGGTCACACAGCTAGTAAGTGTCTGAGGCCAGATTTGAACTCAGGAAGATGAGTCTTGCTGACTCCTGGCCTGGCGCTCTGTGCACTGTGGCACCAGCTACCTGCCCTGTAAGTGTGTTAGTGTTCTAGTCTCAGACTAAATTCCTTGAGGGCAGGGACTGTATCTTATCTCAACTCTCTCTATCTGCCCTTCCTCTTCCCTGTAGTGTTCTGAACCAAAGGGACGTTTAACAAATGTCTGATTGAAAAATGGACATATTAGTCTTGTTCAAAGTTCCTGTATCTTCCACATCACCACCCGTGTCTCTCATGGTGGTAAAAATTCAATGCAGAGTAGTTGTTTCATGGATGCCTCCACCTTTTGAAAGATAAAATTATCAGCAAGACAATTCTTCACTAATAGAATGCATCTTTCAGCTTCTTCACTAACAGATCCTCACTAATCTTCACTTCAGATCTTCACTAATAGATCATCCTTCAGCTGATGTCTGTATAGTTGAAGTTTCTCCATCACTAGTGCTCTTGGCCAGTATTGTGATCCATATCAGAAATGATCATCCAAGTCCTCCATCTGGCCAGGCCATCAGTAGATCTTCCTGTAGCAATGTCATTTTTGTGTTTTTTTCTTTCTTTAAGCTCTTTTTTTTTGGTCTTTTTTTTTTTTTTGGTAAGGCAATTGGGGTTAAGTGACTTGCCCAGGATCACACAGTAAGTGTCATGTGTCTGAGGACAGATTTGAACTCAGGTCCTCCTGACTCCAAGGCTGGAGCTCTATCCACTGTGTCACCTAGCTGCCCCTCTTTCTTTAGCTCTTGTCCAAATGTGATTTTATTCAATCTTCAGGTAGCATCAGATTCATAGGATTATAAGACCATTGGACTATAAACTTTAAGTACAGTAGAACCTTGGAGGCTATCCATTCCAACCTCCTCACTTTACAGACAGGGAAACTGAGGTTCATAGAGGTTAAGGAACATGTCTGAGGCCACCCAGGTAGTGAGCCAGTGTCAGGTCTGGGATTTGAACCAAGGTCCTCAAAGGATGTCAAGGACCACAAGCCCAGCCCATTTTCTGCTGTGTCATGTCCTCACTCCAGCTGAAGCCTCCTTCTCCACCTCAAGAGAGCTAGGGAATCTGAGGAGGGAGAATACTGAGGAAGAACAGAATATCACTCTTGGCAAGCTGTACCAATCCCAGTCAATTCTCACACCCCACCCCTTGGCACAATCCCAAAGAATCTTCAGAAATAGACTCCCTTTGACAGCTGATCTGTCTGTGAGCATGTTGTTCACAGCTCTCCTTCTGACTCTGGACTTCACCACGCTTCCTCAGCTGCCTTCTCAACCTGGAGCATCCCTCTACTTCTGTGCCCCTCTTCTCCCATTGGTTTGCTCCTCCTGGAGCTGCCAGCTCGAGAAGGGATCCCAGGCCATCCTTCATTCCTTTCCTTGTTCTGCTTCTGTCTTTCTGGATGCCATCAACACTACGCCTCCCTCTGCACAGGAACTTTCTGCTCTCCTCTCCCCTTGCTCCTTTTTTTTTTTCTATGTTGTCTTCCCCCATTAAAATGTAAGCTCCTTAAAGGCAAGAATGGTCTTCTTTTTTGTGTGTATTTATATCTCCAAAATTGAGCACAGTGCCTAGCACATATTCAGTGCTTAGTAAATGCTTTTTTACTGAAATAGAATATAATGGTGCTTAATAAATGCCTATTTGATGAAATAGAATATAAGCAACTTGAGGTTGGGGGCTGCTGTCATTTTTGTTTTTGAACCCCCAACTCTTAGCACCATACTTAGCATATAGTTGATAATAAATACTTGTTGACTTGAATAGGATACACTCCTCCTCCCGAGCACCTCTTAGACTTTCTAGCCACCATCACAGGTTAACTCTTACGCCATTTCCTATGTGAAGTCTTTCATGATTCTCCTAAAAAACTTTTTTTTCTGTCTTTAAATGATCACTTACATATTAAACTGGGACAATTAACTTTTTTGTGCCATGTAGTTTTATTTATGATTTCTTGAAATAGTGCACTGGAAAACCAGGCTTTGATAAAGCCCATAGGGATTCAAATGGAGCTACCTGACTGTGCTTTGAACCCAAATCACTGTGGCTCTCACTGGTTGGCCAATAATAGGTTCCAGCCCAAGCCTCATTTGGTGATCATTTGAGTTGTCATGGCTCAAGGTGAGTATAAATAGCAATTGTTTCTGTTTTGGTCAGAAACTCTGAGGGTCTTCCCCTCCCAGTTTTTTTTTTTTTTTAAGTAGGCAAACTAGGCCATCTTTTGCTTTATTTCTTACCTAGGCTTAAATCACTGAATGGGTGTTGCCTCAGACAAACCGAGACCTGGGAAAGACCTTAGCTTAAAAAGGCCAAGGTCTCCCATTATATCTGGGGCCATCACCAGTTGTTCTGACCTATGTCTTGCCATCGGACTCAGATGACCTTGGAGGAGAGAATGAGGCTGACTGCACAGTCCTGCCTCACTTAAATCCGATTCACCCACAAGTCAAAACATCACCCTCCTGATGTCATTGGTCCTCTTTGAGAACAAAGGACAAACAGCAGTATACCTAACTGCTTACCTGCTGTAGTCCTCCCTCACCCCCAAGAGAATGTAAGCTCCTTGAGGGCAGAGGTTATTTTTATTTTTGATGGTATCTTCACAGCCTTGCACATGGTAGGTGCTTAAGAAATGCTTCTTTTATGCTTTGGATTAGATTTTGATACTATAGACATAGATCTTTGTGGTATACAGTGCTATTCTCCCTTCTTTTCTATTAGATCTCTCTCTTTCTGTCTTTTAAAAATAAAATATAACCATCTACTGCCATACTCCTATCTAGTCATAAGTCCCATCCACTAAATATCAACATAGTATCCTATTTATTTTCTTGTGTCAAAATTTTAAGCCTTTGTCTTTGGTGCCCATGGGCAGCTAGGAGGCGCCATAGTGTACAGAAGGCCCCGCCTGGAGTCAGGACGACTCATCTTGAGTTCAAATCCAGCCGCAGACACTTACTAGCTGTGTGACCCTGGGCAAGTCACTTCACCCTGTTTGCTTCAGTTCCTCATCTATAAAATGAGCTGGAAAAGGAAATGGCAAACCACTTCAGTATCGTTGACAAACCCCAGATGGGGTCAGATATGACTGAAAATGACAACTACAAAACTTTGTTACCATATCCTTTAAGTTGTTCTATATTAATGCTTAACCTTTTTTGGTGTCATAGATCTCTATGGACCTCTGTGGTACAGCCTATGGATCACTGGTCAGCATCATGTTTTTATTTGCATAAAATAAAATATATATTACAGCCAGTTTTCACTTAGTGTAAGTGGACTGTTCTTCAGACCTCCCCTTCAACTTGGGGTCTTGCCCACAGCCTGCAAGTTGAATTTGAGTAACACAAATTTACATAAAGCAAGAACCGTCTATTGCAAAGGGAACCAATCACATTGAAATACAGTTCACAAGACATTTTTTAAAAAAGTTCATGGACTCTCCATCCTCAGACACTTACTGTGTGTCTTACTCTGCGACCCTGGACAAGTCACTTAATCATGACTGCCTCAAAAAAAGGTTCATGGATTCCAGTTTAATTCCTTGCTTTATTGGCAACAGATTAATTTGTATTTAATAAGCATTTATTAAGCACCTTCTATGTGCTAGGCATTGGAGATACGAGGATTAAAGGAAAAAATAGTCCTTGCCAATATATGATAAAATGCTCCAAATGACTAATAATTAGGCCAATGACAATGAAAGCAACTCTGAGGTTTTCATTCGCACCCAATAGATTAGCAAAAATGATGCAAATGGTGAGGGGAGAGGTGGAGAGCTGTGGGAAGATCATGCACTGTTCGTTAAGCTGTGAATTGGTTGGACCATTCTAGAAAGCAATTAGGAACTGTACCTCAAAAGTCGTTAAAGGGGTGATACCACTACAGCTTATATAACCCAAAGAGATCAGAGACACAGGGAAAAGATCTAAAAAAACATTTATAGCAACTTTTTTGGTAACGGTGAAGAATTGGAAACAAGGTAGGTACTTATCAATTGGGGAATGGCTGAACACGTTATGATATATGAATGTAATAGAATTTAATTGTACCATAAGGAGGAGGGAAGAGAACAAGTCTTTATTATTTAACCCCTATGTGCCAGGCACTGTGTTAAGCACTTCACAAATAGAGTCTCAACAACCCTGTGAGGTAGGTATTATGATTATCCCTGTTTTATAAATCAGCAGGCAGAGACATAGGGAGGTTAAGCAATTTGCTAGGGTCACATGGTTAGTTAGAAAGTGTGACTAGTAAGTATCTGAGGCAGGTTTTGAATACAGGTCTTTCTGACTTTAAGTCTTTCTGTTTACTGCTCCACCTAGCTGCCTGAGAATTAGCAGCTGTGTGACTCTTGACAAGTCACTTAACTGTCAGAGCAGAGGGAAGCTCCACAGGGACATAACTGTTGCTTGTGACTGACTTTCCTATTACTGCATGTCAGAATTACTGGGCATCTCCTCCTCTATGGTGTTTCTACTTATGTCACAACTCTTGGCCTCAAGATTGTCCAGTGTTCTAGTTTTATCTGGGCAAGTTTCTCCTTCCCCCTCATTTTGCGTGGTCAGGTTAGTGACCCTTCCTGCCAAATATATGTTCTCCAGAAGAGACGTGTTTGGTCCTCTGCCAAGGGCCCATCATTCTGGTATCATAACCTCTTTTGTTTAGAAAATAAATTCTGTTCTCTAACACCATCTTCATAGTTAGCTTTTATTTCCTGAATTATCTTTTTTCTTCCAAAGTCAAGAAAAAGACGGAAAGGCCACCCATGCCCTCCAGCCCTTCCTCCTCCTCCTCTTCCTCCTCCCTAGGACTTTAAAGGGCCCTAGCAATGGCTTCCAGGTTTGTTCTGAGTATATCGGCAGAAGAGTGCGGTGGTCCCAGGTCCTAATGACCCTTGGCAGGCTTGCCATTACATTCTGGATCCACATTCCAGGAAAATGGCAGACCTCCTAATTAGATAGGTAAAATCTACCTTTCTTTATATCCCTCAGCAGGAAATCACCAGCATAACTACAGACCATGGTAACTGGATTCCTCCCACATGCTGGGGCCTATGAATACCCCTTTTGCATTCTGCACAGCATACTGAGTCTTCTTAACAATTGATGGGGGAACAAAACTTCATATCTATTATATAGTTCTACTGTCAGAAAATCAGGGAAAAAGAAGAAATGGGACAAAATGCTCAGAGAGCTGTGGTCAAATCCTGCCTGAGATATTAGCGGTACAACTCTGGCAAAGTCACTTAACTACTCTATGCCTCAGTTTCCTCATCTATGAAGTGAAGGGGTTGGATTCTCATACCTCCAAGTCCTTTCTCAGGCTGTTTCCCATTCATAGAATGACCTCCCTCTCCATCACTGTCTGCTGAGCTCCTCTCCATCATTGTCTGCTGAGCTCCTTGCCATCCATTAAAACTCCTCTCAAATACCATCACCTCCAGGAAGCCAAATGCCCTTTGCTATTTGTGTCTACCTTCAGTTCAGTTCATGGGATCTCAAGATCACTGGATCCTTTCCAGTTCTACATCTGTGATCCTTGATGTTATATGTCTCTGGCCCCTGGTTGCTGACAGCATCTATCATAAGCATAGCCATTTCTAGAGGAAGACATCAGCCTTGACTATGTATGTTTATGGCTAAGAAATTGAGTTAGTTGCCTCAGTTCTTTTTCCCAGGGCTGCTTATAGTCATAGATCATTTCATTATTGATCTAGATCTAGAAGGGACCTTGATACAATATGCTCATTTCACAGAATAGGAAACTGAGGCCCAGAGAGGCTATGTAACTCACCCAAGGTCAGGTAAGAAGTAAAAGTCAAAGATGTGACTTTAGTCAGGGCTAATGAGATCCTCAGCATACAAAGCTGGTGCTTTACCCACCTTGCCATACTGCCTGCTATAGTGCTGTTGTGGATTTGACGCTGTGGAGATGGCTGATGTAATCTTTGGAGTACTGCCTGTGATTTCAGTGAGATTCAGAGTTTGGCATAAGGAAAGAAGCCGGGGGCAGTGAGGTGGCACAGTGGATAGAGCACCGGCCCTGAAGTCAGGAGGACCTGAGTTCAAATCCGGCCTCAGACACATAACATTTAGTGGGTATGTGACTCCAGGCAAGTCACTTAACCCCAATTGCCTCACAAAAAAAAAAAGAAGGGAGAGAAGCCAGGTGAAGTTTAAGGGTGTGACTGTCTGTCGGACCAGCAGTTAGAGTGGCAGGAGTGGGGGTGGTGATTAGGGGTTCTTCCTCTGGGAATGGCATCTGAGAAGTTGTGAAGTATGCTTCCTGAGATTTTATATTTCTTCTGCACCAGGAGCCAACATCCAGTTGGAACCCGATGTCCAGTACTGGGCACCTAGTAGAAGAGTTTCTGAGGAGCACAAATCCCCTCCAGGATACGTTGACAAGCAGTGATACAAGCTCCGCCTAAAAGCCTCCAGTGATGAGGAGCTTACTATTTCTTTTCCCCTTTTTTGACAGGTATAATCATCAGAAAAGAGGAGGAGGCAGGGAATAATAGACAGTGTTGAATTTGTAATCAAGAAGATGAGTTCATATCCTGCCTCAGACACATACTAGCTGTGTGACCCTGGGCAAGTCATTTAACTTTTCTCAGCCTCAGTTTCCTGATCTATAACATGGGGATAATAATAGCACTTACCTCAAAAGGCTGTTGTGAGAATCAAATGAGATAACATATTTCAAGAACTTTGCAAAACGTCCAAGTGCTATATCTAATGTAAGCCTTCTTCTCCCCTTCTTCTCCTTCTTCCCCCCTCTCCCTCCCCCTCCTCCTCCCCCCTCATCCTCCTCCCCCTCCCCTTCCTCTTCCTCCCCTCTCCTTCCTCCTCCTCTTCCCTCCTCCCCTCCCCCTCCCCCTCCTCCCCCCCTCCTCTTCCTTTTCTTCCCCCTGCCCAGGCTTAGGAAATGGTGTGTTTCCATTCCTCACCCCAAGGCCATGTCTGTAACAGGTACGCTTGCAATTAGAAGTCACAGGACCCTTGACGTAGTGTTGCTATTGCTTCTTCCCTACTTCCCCTGCATCACACTCATCCATTTACCGACCTCTTAATTCTTTTCTAATGTCTCAGAATATTTTTCTTTCTGGCTTCCTTCCTGGATCATTTCTTCTATCTTGTCAAACAAGCCTTCATCCTCTATAACAAGCTGCTTTGCTGCAAGACGCTTCCCAGGTACTCTTGCTTTTTCTTCTGGCAGAAAGAGCAGCTTGCATTTCTAGCATTTGTGCCGGTAAATGTCTCAGGCAGAGAGATAAATGTAGCACATACCCTTCATGTCACTGCAACAGTTCTCTTGGTGTCCATACTTTCTTGGTGGCAAGATAAACTAACAGCTTCCCTCTGCTTTTTCCACAATTCCTCCTAGAAACTCCCCTTATAAACTGCCAGCACAAAACTCTTGAATCTCTCAGCCTCCCTTAATCTTCTCTAAACTGTAGCTCTCCTCTCTCTGCATCAAGCTTAAATGATTAGAAAATCAACAAAACAATTTCACTAACAAAATGTCCAATTCCTCTCTGTTGAGCTCAGGGAAAAATCTCAAAGGATATTCCCCATTCCATCAATATGGTTCAAATGAAATTGGCTAATGAAACCATTTTGTGGGGCACCTCCTGAAAAGAACCCCAAAAGGAAAAGTCCCAGAAATGCTATAGCAAAAATCTAGAGCTCCCACATCAAAGAAAAGATACAACAAGCATGTGGAAAGAAGCTGTTCACATAGCAAGGAACCAATTAGTATCACACAAGACCTGGCAACTTTTACTAACAATGAGAGGAGATCTTAGAATATGATATTCTAAAAGGCAAAAAGGCTTACAAGATTATAAGCAAGGCTTGCAATAAAAAATAACTGAGCATGAAAAGCTGAGAATAATATTACAAAGAAGGAAAAAAAATAAACCTGTAATGGAATAGGAGACTTGCAAGCATTTCCGATTAAGTGACCGGAGCTGAGTAGGAACATTGAAATGCAAACAGAAGAGCCAAGAGAAACCTGGAAAGGCAAATTTATTTAAGCAATTGAAAAGGGCTCTATGATGAAGCAGTGCTAACATTCTAATAGGGTAAGAAGAAACAAGTGTCCCTTCAGAATCTTAATCTCCTCAAAGAGGACTGAGGGAATTAAATAAGAAAAAAAGAGGACCTGGGGAGATGGATTGGTTCTTTAAGAGGGGAAAGAGAAGGGCAAAGGGGGTAGAACTTGCTATTGCTTATAAATGTGGTGTGGGAGTATACAGACATATAGGAAGGGGGAGGGGAAGCAGACATCAGGCAAATTCTACTCTCATCTGAAATATACAAAGTGTGCTGAGACACACAGTTTGGTGTAGAAATACATCAAACTCCACAAGGAGACAAACAAGGATGGGGAGGTTGTTAAGAGGGAGGAATAATATTGGAGAGGGAAGTTATAAGCAAAGCAAACTTCTGGATCTCAAAGAGGGATTAAAAGGGAAAAAAGAAGAAAGGCAAGAAACTAGAATCCAAGATGGTGTCCATCAGTTGGAAAAAGGATAAGTAAATTGTAGTATATGAGTCAATGGGCTATTGTTGCACCATAAGAAATGATGAGAGAGATGATTGCAGAGAACCCTGGGTAGTATAGACTGATACAAAATGAAGCGAGCAGAATCAGGAGAACAATTTATAACAAGAACAACAACCTTATAAAGAAAAATAGCTTTGGAAGGCTTAAGAACACTAATTAGTGCAATAACCAAACTTATCTTCAGAGGACACACAGTTTTTTTGGTAATTAAATAGTATTTTATTTTTTCCAATTACATATGAAGACAATTTTCAACATTCATAGTACATACATCTTGACGATGAGGTAATGTGCTCAAAGGCACACTGACAAAGACATGCATTTTTGGAGGTGGCCTCTCTATAGATTGGTTTTATTTTATTTTATTTTTAGATTTTTTTTTTACCTATATATTTGTTACTAGGGTTTTCCCCTTTCTTTCTATTGGTTTCTGAACTGGGAGAAAGGTTGGAGGGGGGGGGTTAATAATACTGATACTAAAAAGGAAAAAAAAAGATGGCCATTGCAACATTTTTTTTAAAGCACAGAAGAGAACAGAAGGAAGGTCAGAAGAATGCACAGACAGGCAAGAGAATTTTGAAAGTAATAGCAATCAGTCAGTCAATAAAGTTTTATTAAGCACCTTCTATATGCCGGGCACTATGCTTCTGGGTATGCAAGAGCTGGGTATACAAAGAAAGGCAAAAGATAGTCCCTGCCCTCAAGGAGCTCACCATCTCATGAGGGAGACAATAGGCGAAAGAAATCTGTACTGTATACCAGATAAATTGGAAATAACATGTGGAATTTGTTATATACTTAAAATAATCCATATAAAATGGAGATTCATGGTTCTATATGGTTATTTTATGTGTGCATGTTCTGGGATGTATGTGGAAATGCCTTTTGGGGGTGTTTAAAGGTAAACATATATGTATATATATGTGTATATATGTGTGTGTGTGTATGTATGTATGTATCTATATATACTTGGTGGTATGTAGAAGAAGAAGAGGCAGGACAGGAAAGCTGTTTCTAGTATTGAAGGAGTGTCACAATGGAAGTGGGATTAACCTTGTTCCACTTGGCTCAGAAGAACAAAACAAGAAACACTATGGTGGACCTTATACAACTGTTTATTTAGGCTTGAGGGAAGAGACAGCTTTCTAGTGCTAATAATAGTTCCAAGTTTACAAAGTAATTTATATCGACTATTTCATGTGATCCTTATGCTATAATTGTTTCCATTTTACGGATAGGGAAATGAAGCTGAGAGAAGTTAAGTGACGGGCCCAGGGTCACATAGCTAGTAAGTGACTGAGGAAGCACTTGAAATCGGGCTTTCCTGAAGCCAAGCCCAACACTCTCTCTGTTATTCTGTGCATCTTCCTCCTTCCTAATGATTGAGGTTCTGGAAGAAGAAGTACTGGTACCTTGTCCCTCATTGGAGGCTTTGTCTTTGTAGAGGGGATTGTGGGTTGGATCAGAAGGTCCCTCTCAACTCTGAGAGTCTGTGAATAGGATTGCATTAGTTCTTGTTCATGGGAATGTTTCCAAGCATGTACTGAAGAAACTGAGCCTCTGTCCCTATCTCTTGCTCTTAGTCCAGCTTTAAAAATATGATATGTGTTTCAGGTGTGCTGGGCTCTCAGTAATCAATTTTGAATTTTAATTGCAACAGGGCAGCACTAATTAGTTTGTTTTAGGTATTTGGGCATTCAGCCTCCTGAACTCAATATGTAAATGTATTCAAGGATGAATAGGTCGGTGATTCTCTTTAGAGACCACAGTCCTAACTCACACCTTAAGATTTAGAACTAGGAGGGTCCTGAAAGGCTGGCTGAGAGGAAATGGAGGTACAGAAGGTTAGCAACTTGCCCAAAAGAGATAATAAGGGGCAGGTACATCATCTCAGTTCAATCTCTCTGATGCCAGAGTTCTTTTCATTGGACTATGTGGAATTTTGAATAAAGGAGAAAGTTTATAATGAGGATGGAAAGTTAGGTTGTGAAGGGCTTTAAATGCCAAACAAAAGAGTTTGAGAAAGCCACTGGAGTTTACTGAGAAGGGGATTGACATGGGCAGACTTTGGTTTTAGGTATACCAATTTGGCAGCTACAGGGAGGGCTGGCTGGAGAGGGATCATGGAATCATAGAAGTAGAGCTGGAAGGGACATCAAAGGCTTTGTAGTGCAATCCTCTTGTTTTCACCTGGGGAAACTGAGGCCCAAAGAAGTTCAGTGACTTGTTCAAGGTCACACAGATACAAGTGAACATAGGTCTTTTGACTCGTAAGTCAGTGCTCTTTTGACTATACTATCCCACTACTCTAACCAATTAAAGGCTATTACAGTGATCTTGGGGAGAAGTAATCTAGGATGGAGGCCCCATGAGTGTACAGAATGGAATAAGTTACATAGCTAGTAAGTGTCAGAAATGGCATTTGAATCAAGGTTTTCCTGACTTCCCTCTAACCAGAAATTCAATGGGACAAATGTTATGTGCACTGCCCTGTGGGAAGATTAAAAAGTGATACAGCCCCTGCTCTCAGGGGGATTATGTTTTAATGGAAGCAGTGCAGGGTTTGGTTTCCCAAATGTACACAAATGAGAAGGATATGAGGTAAGAATGTGACAGGGGCAGAAGGAAAGATCCAGAAAAGGCTCCCGGGGAAATCTGAGGAGGAAGAAATCACTTTCCTTGTAGCACAGTGAGAAGAGCCTTGGCTCTTCAGAGGACGTGAGTTCAGATCCTGACTCTGCTACTTATTATCGCTGCGACCTTGAGTGAGTCCATTCACCTCTATGGGCTCCAGTTTCCTCATCTGTAACCTGATGAGCTCTGAAGTTCCTTGCTGCTGTAGCTGAATGATCCTATGGTCTGAGGGGAGAAGAAAGTTAATGGAGGCTTCATAGAGGAGGTGAAAGGAGTAGAGCTTTGACAGACTTGAAAAGATCAAAATGGGGATGTGTGGGAGAGTATGGTCTAAGCCTGTAACTGGGGAGGGGCTAATGTAGGCAACGGCACTACAGGGCACCATCTGGATGAGGACAGGTGGTTGAGAGTAATTTGGCGTGGCTGGAACTTAGGGATGTATATAGTATGGATTTATATCGGATCATAGATTTAGAGCTACAAGGGGCCTGAAAGGCTATTGACTCCACCTCCCCTCCCATTTTACAGATGAGGAAACTGAAATTGAAAGAAAGTTAAATTACTTGCCCAGCTAGTAAGTGTCTGAGAGAGGATTTGAACTTAGTTCTTCATTGACTGCAAGCCCAGCACTTTGTGCAACTTTTGCGTGGTGTCTCTATAAGTCTAGGTAGAAAGACTGTAGCCTGATTGTGGTGAACCCTGAATGCCAAGGTCAAGAAATTAAATTCCATAGGCACTTAGGGAGGCATTGAAAAGAAGTGATCTGATCATAGTATTGGATTGGGAAAATTACAAACCCTATTTTATAAATCCCTTGTTATTCCAAAGACACCCCAAGGATTCCTCTAATCCACAGACTCTTTGGTGGCATCTATATGTGCCCGATGGGAATCAGTGGCAGCCAAAAGGCTTATCATTTTCATTCCCCTGCGGCTTACTTGGATAGCCCAGGAAACTGCAGAAACATGGAAATGAGTGAGCTTGGGCAAGTTACCTTCTTTTCTTTGGGCCTCAACTTCTCTTTCTCGAAAGCAAAGAGTTTGGCCTTCTAATGTGCTTTCCAGGACTAACATTTTCCAGTTCTATAGCAATCCTCTGACCAACATCACACTTCTTCCTTCTCTACTGTGATTTCCACCACCTCTACTATCTTCTATTCTGGTTAAAAAGCTGGCAAAAATGAGCAAAGAAATATACCCTTCATAGTGCATGTCTTGGAAGTTTAGAGCATGCTCATCCCCACCAATAGCTGACCCCCGGTCACCTAGAGGATAGGCAAGCCAGCCTCACTGAAGCATCAAGGCAACCTGAGAGAGAAATAGGAGATGGCATATGCTAGGTGAGTCAAAGCACCACCTCGATAATTGTCTCAATTAAGACCCTGATGGAGCTAGCCCAGGGCCCAGCACCCTGAACCCCAGGGTCTTGGGAAAAGCCATGTCCCATAGACCATGATTTCAGCTTCCAGACCAGGCCATACAGCTACCACTGAGAGGAATGCACTATGGAGAAGGGTTCCACCTTCCTCACCATCCCTAATGCCAACTGCTGACCAACTGCCCCCAAAAGGTAGGAAAACCCCCAAATCCTGGAAGTGGTATCATTCCCCACCCCTACACCACTGGCCCTGCTCCTAATATGTAGATCATCTTGGGAAGCAATTCCATGGAGTTGGGGTCTAGTAACACTGTAACCACAGCTACTGAAGACCCAAGAATCACCACCAATGTCCTTGGTACTGTCAGAATTCAACATCAGAAATGGATATGATTTTACCAGTGGAAATGGCATTAAAGAAGGGGCCTTACTATCTGCTTTGCTACTGCACCCTAAGAAGCACAGGACCTTCCCATCTGACTTGCAGCAGAAACCTTCTTTATGTGTTCTCTCCCCCATTGAAAGCAGGATTGTCTTTTGCATTTGTATCCCTAACACAGCATCATACTTTGATCAATAAATGTTTCATTCACTCATTAATTTATGCCAAACGGTCCTAGAACATTGGTTGGAAGGTAGTATTCCATGTGACAGATTGAGAAATCTGAAGACAAGCAAAGGAAAAGTCTACCCCTCCCAGGTGAGTGAACATTTCTGCCCCACAAGGAACCAGAGATCCATTTTACCTGTTTCTCCCCAGATGGGTAGGTACTCATCCTGTTGTATGTCCAGCATGATCTCCAGCCCATTGCCTGTTCCTCCCTTGACTGTAGTGAGCAGAGGTTTTCCGTCTTCTCCTGAGTTAAACATATAACACTTCCCATATTTTGTAAACACCTGGAAGAGAGAAAAGAGAGAGACAGCGAGCATGAGTGACTTCTCAAAGGTCTCTGGGCACTGATATTTCAATGGCAGGTCATATCTTTTATAAAGTCTATTGTAGTGTAAATCTCCAAAAAGTCCTTTACGCTCCTTCAATCTTGATTGATAGCTACTGGTTTCAAACAAAGTCAACACCCTCTAGTCTCATGTGTGACGTGGCAGATAGAAGCCTGGATTTGGAATTCAGAGATCTAGGTTCAGATCTCACCTCAGACACATACTGAGACTCTCTAAGGCTTGAAGTTATAGGGGCCTACATTAGAGGAAGGAACATCTCCCAGGTGTTCCCACATCACTTGAAGGTGGGAATGACTTCCAGAGCCAAGCACAGTTCTTGGCCCACAGCAAGTACTTAATAAAATGCTTGTGGCTTGATGGATGTATAGGCATTTTGAAAAATAATTGAATAATAATTCTACTACAACAAAGAATTTGGCCATTCCCTTAGAATTCATCATGGGACCTGACTTCTTCAAAGAGATAGAGTGCTATCATGGAAAACGTGTGGGACCAGGCATTGGAAAGAGCTGGCCAAGTTCCTTGTTCTGACTTCAGCAGTTATGAGCTGAGAACACTGGACAAACCTCTTCCCATTTCTGGGCTTCAGTATTTTCCACTGTAAATGTAGATGACCCTATATCCCTAAATCTATGCTCTAATCTTCTGAAAACATGGTGTACTTAATGACACTCCTTTAGCACAATGCCTGGCATATAGTAAGCATTTAGTAAATGCTAATTTCCTCCCTCCCTCTCTACTTTCTTCCTCCTTCCCTTCCTTCTTTGCTTCTTTAATTCCTTTCTTCCCTCCCTCTCTTCCTTCCTTCCATAAGATCCAGCACTTAGTCTCAAAGAGCTCACAACTGAGTATGGGTGGGGCAGGGGGACTGCACATTAAGATGAATTATTATTACAAGACATCTTTGGCAACATAACTAACCAGATGCAATCTTTTACTACAGAAAAAAAATTCATTGACTTAAAGGAAACAATAATTCGAGTCCAGTCCCCTCAGACCACAGGGTCCTAGAAATAAAGTTTTATTGTAATTATATACAGTAAGGGAATTAAAGTTTGCTACTAAAAGTCCTTCTCAAGGTCCTACTTTGATGAATGGTTTAGAGGTAATAGAATTTTAGAGACAGAAAGGATGAATAGATAGAAATAGATAGAGATCATCTATTAGAATAGTGAGGGATATATAATAAGTACTTAATAAATGCATATTGACTGACTGATTGACCTAGTCTAACCTCTCCATCTCCATTTTATAGATGAGGAATATAATATCTCACAATTCAATAGTGCTTTAAGGCTTAAGAAGCATTTTCCTATCTCGTGAGGTAGGTGGGAAATATAGGTTTTAAGTACTCATTTTACAAATGGGGAAAGTGTTCAGGCCTTCATTGCCTCTATCCTGGACAATAGCACCCCACTAGACTCTTATAGCTGTGCTTTCCCCTAGAAATAGAGGAGTAGATGATACAGATCTCAGGAAGCTGTAGTGGTGGAGGGCAGCACACCACAATTCAATTTAATCCAATTCAACAAATGGTTATTAAGCTTTCTATGTGTTAGGCATTATGCCAGGCATTGGGGATACAAAAACAAATCTCATTATTCAAGGGAGATCAAAGAGATTACATACTACTTGGGGGAGCAAAATACACAAAGTAGGGGTAAGTGAGAGAGACTGATGCTGTATCTGTTGGGTTGGGTCTTGCTAGGTCCATCCCAAGGAACTTGATTGGGAGTATGCCTGCATGCTGGCCCTTTTAGGTGGGCTACTTGCTAAAGTGCATGTGGAGCCAGACAATCAGTCAATAAAGATTTATTAAGGACCTACTATGTACCAGGTACTATGGGTAAACAGAGATTCCTGTGTGGTTTCCATGGTCCCTATTACTAAGGACTATGTTAAAGATGAATGAATGAAAGTGACTGAATGAGAACAACCCCTTAAGTTAGGGTTAAAAGGAGAAATGACTTCTACTATTCCCCCCACTTATTTTCCAAGATTGTTAGGATTCTGCAAGCTCCCCTTGAACTTCTGTTGGGGGAGGTAAAGCAGAAGAGAGATTTCTCTTCCCCCTTTTCTCCCCTCTGCTCACCCCATCGCTGTAGCAACTACATGTACATGTGAACAAGTACATGTGCTTGCCTTAGACTGGAGCTCAAGTCCTTAGCCTATTCCTCTGCTTTGTGTTTCTTTCATTGAGCACAGGTGACCAAATAGTGATCCTGAGATGGATCTTTCTAGTTTCTAGTCTTGCCAGCTAACTTGTAAACTTGAGAGGTCCTGGATCACTGAGCTGTCCAGGTGATGTCAGCTGGCACTATCTCCAAGTGGGGGCACAATAGGAGAGAGAGTTCCTATGGGGAGATCAGGAAAGTACTTATATGGCGTGTGGCACCTGAGTGGAGCTTAAAAGGAACCTAGGGCTTCTGAGAGGTAGAGGTGAGGAGGGAGTACGATGCAGATATGGGGGACTATTTGTACAAAAGCAAATGCAGAGATGAGAGATGGAATTTCATCTTTAGGGAATAACTACTATGCTACACTGAGTGGAACAGAGTGTGTAAAAGTGAGTAATAATAAATACGATTTGGAAGGCAGGTGGTACCCAGATTGTAGAGAGCTATAAATTCTGGGCTGAGTAATTTGCATTTAATCTTAGAGGGAACAGAAAGCCACTGAATAGGAATAAGAAGGAATTTTTTTTTTTGAGATGGGGAGTGCCATGGTTAGTTCCATGTTTTAGGAATGTCAAGCTGGCAGTTGTGAGGAGAAGAGACTAGAGGAGAGGAACTATTTAGGAGGCTATTTCAATAGTTCAGGGGAGAAAGATGGTAGCTGCCTTAGCTGTGGGGAGTGAGGAGAGGGAGGGAATTTCCCTTCCCTCCCATGTGAATGGAGAGAAGGGGATGGATGCAAGGTGGATTCGTCCTGTGGAAGTAGGATCAATAAAACTTACCAACTTGTTCACCTTGGACCTTTTGGTCCCCGCCTGCCCCCACACCATTGGCTTAGATTCAGCCTGAGTCATTCTGCTTCCTCCCCTCCTCCTTATCGCCCTTCCCAATCTTCTTCTCCAGCCTGTCACCTTCTCAGCATTCCACTTAATTTTATTTAAACATTTCTGTTTGTGTCTCCATTCCTGCTGTAGCGGAAATAATCCTTTAAGGGACTAAAGGTACTGAAGAGTAACGGAAGCCTCTTTACACGGGCTAGAAAGAAGGGTTTGGGGAAAGCAAAATGAATTTCTGTTTAATAGCATCATTGGTTTTCCTGCCTGGGAGCCCCCGCCTCAGAGCCTCACGGTTGGGTCTCCCACAGAGGATTAATCTGGTTTTCTCCTGCCATCAAAGTCCTGAGAGCTATTTATGCCCAACGCTATCTTTCAACAAAATACTGGACAAGCTGCCGCTTCTATTGATGTATAAGTGTAACATGTTTTTCAGATTGCTGCCTTATCACTCCAGAGCCAGAAAATACAATTTAGTTAAGTCCAGAATGCCTCACTGAGCAAAAAGATGCTGCCTGACATTGGGATTTGCTTGTTTGGCTGGGGTCTGCCAACACTTTTCCTGCCTCTTTGGCAATTTCCCCATATTCTCTGATGCCATCAGTACTCATCCTGGCTGTCAAGGCTGGGTGTGAGAGGAGATGGCGAGTGTGTGTGTGTGTGTGTGTGTGCGTGAGAGAGAGAGAGAAAGTGTGTGTGAATGTGTTTGTATGTGAGTGTGAGAGTATGAGTGTATATGTGAGTGTGAGTGTGAGTGTATGTGTGTGTGTGTGCGTGTGTGTGAGAGAGAGAAAATGTGTGTGAATGTGTATGTATGTGTGTGAGTGTGAGTGTATGTGACTGTATGCGTGACAGTATGAGTATGTGTGTGTGTGTGTGTGTGTGTGTGTGTGTGTGTGTGTGTGTGTGTGATAGTCCACATCATTTGAGGAAAGATTATGGTACAATTCCAACTTCACTTTCCAGATCCAGGGAGAAGGTATGAAGTGTTTGGTGATCAAGAGAAATTACATCTTTTGGTTTTATTTTTAAATAGTGTTAGAACCCCAAGGAAGAAAAATGAAACTCGTTGGTTTTTCTGGTCTGGCCTTTTTTGTCCTATATGCTCTAACTGTCTGATAACACTCTCCCTTCTGCCCTGCCATATTTCTGGGCTCCTAGCTGATTGGCATCTCCCTACCCAAGAGCAGGGAAATGGGAAATCAATCAAAGTCACCTGAGCAGGACACCCTGCCTAAGCTGCCCTGAAGCATAGATTCTTTAGCCTTCACAATGTACTCTGACAGATGATGTCAACAGGACTTGGGAGGGGGTGGTGGTGGGAAAAGCAATCATGATTTCCCCTGTTCCACTCAGCTTGAAGGTTCCTTCTAGCTCTGCAGCCGTAAGCCTGTGATCTGATTTGGGGTGGGGGGAGGGGAAAAGAGAGGAAAACTACTCTGATAAAAGACAATGAGATGTGTGAAAAGTGGTCCAAAAAGTGCTAGAAGGTGCTTGAGGATTACAGGATTCTGGGGTTTAGAACTGAAAGGGAACTTAGTTGTGCTCCCTCATTTTACAGAGGGTGAAACTGAAGGCTAGGGAGGTCACTTTCTACTCTGTTTCCATTCTGCTTTTCCCATCCCTGGAGGGAAAGGAAGTAGGAATGAACATAACAGAAGGCATTCTGGAATGGATTTTTCCTTCTTAGGAGTTGTAGATCCAATTATAGGCACCCTAGGAATTAGTGTTGGGGGCATCCAGGTGGCACAGTGGATAGAATTCAGAAGACTCATCTTTGTGAGTTCAAATCCAACCCCAGATATTTCCCAGCTGTGTGACCTTAGGCAAGTCACTTAACCCTGACTCCTTCAGTTTCTGCATCTGTCAAATTAGCTGGAGAAGGAAATGGCAAAGCACTCTAGGATCTTTGCCAAGAAAACCCTAAATGGGGTCACAAAAAGTTGGATGTTACTCAACAATACCAACAGGAATTAGTGTTCTATCCTACCACCAGCCTGACTATTGCCATCATCGCCATGAACCTGTTACAGAATCACAGAATCTTGACAGGAGATGGAAGGCACCTCAAAGGCCACCTGAGCCAACCTGGGCTTAAATAAGAATATCCCTTTACAACATCTTTGACTTACCGTCATTCATCTTTTGCTTACAGATATCTAGTGAGAGAGCTCTATTGTCATAGTATCAGCATAGTTATGCAGCAGCTAGGTGGCACAGCAGATAAAGCGCCAGCCATGGAGTCAGGAGACCCTGAGTTCAAATCTGACACTTACTAGCTGTGTGACCCTAAGATAGTCACTTAACCCTCTCTCACTACTCAAAATAGTTAAAATGTGCCCAACACTCTGCTAGACCACAGAGAGAAGTATTCAGCATGATGCCTGCCTTGAAGCATTTAGACTATTTCTACAGACAAGACAGATCCAGAAGAAAAGACAAGTTGGCACCTTGACTAACTAGGAATCTAGTCTAGTCTCCTAAATACTCTCCTTATTTCTAGTTTTTACCTTCTTAAACCCATCCTTCATTCAACTGTCAAACACCTTCCTGAGACAAAAGTCAGATGACTCCACTCCCTTCCTTGAAAACCTTTAGTGCCTCCTTATTGTCTCCAAGATAAACACCAAACTCCTTAGCCTGGCATTTGAGACCTTTCATGGGTTGGCTCCCTTTCAGCCTTGGCTCTGCATTTATACTGATCTTGACCATTTACTGGTAATTGCCTCAACTTTAGGCTACATTTCTTACTTCCATGCATCCACAAAAGCCTGGAATGTACTCTCTCCTCTTCTCTCCTTCTCAGGGCTCTCCTCTTCCATCAAAGCTCAGGTTTGGTGCCACCTCATTCTTGAAGGCTTCCCTCTTGCTGATGCTTTCTCTTTCTTCATGTGAGCCCTGTTGGTCTAGACTAGAGTGACACCACTATGGCTGAGTCCATTCTCTTTTGAAATCGGAACTTTCATCCTGCATCAATCTAGCAGTACCTTCTTCCACAGCTTTTTCAGAATCACTGACAATGGCTTAACAGTTACATCTGCCAATCTGAGAAGGCAGCTCATCTGGGCCAAGTGACCTTAACTAGTCAAAGACAGTGGGGTGCTCTCTTACTATCTCCTCACTTATTGGGAGGTATTTACTTCCTATTAGCCACTTTCATTAAAAGGTCTTTCTCCTTGGAAAAGAAAATAGAAACGAAATGAGGGTGCAGTAGCTCTGCTCCCCTTTTCACCAATTATCATTGTCTCATGCACTCCCAAGTTATATTCTCTTTGATGCTTGGACTCTGTCCTTGAGAACCAACCTGGGATCCTCCCTGTCCTTCTTCTGAACTCTTTCAAATCTTCTCACCCCAATCTAGGGTAAGGATCATAATCTAAGGACTAGAAATCATAAGCTTTGAGTCAGAAGGAATGTTAGAAGTTACCTAGTGTAAACCCCTTTCATGATGAGGAAATAGAGGCTGAGAGGGGTAAGATGACCTGCCCAAGATCATAGAGCTAAGTCAGTAACAGATTCAGGATTTGCCCCCTGGTCCTTTGAATTCCTGTAATCAATTCTAGCCTAGGGCTCTTCTACTCCATCATGAGACTTCTCTACTTAGCCTCTTCTTTTCCTACTCATTTCTGTAACAGGGTCCTATGGACCCAACCTAGGCAGTACTTTCTTAGTTTTCTTCTATACTACACTTGTTGGAACTAAACTGTGTTTCTTTGAAAACTCTCTAAATGTAGATTTTCCACTCATTTCTGAATAAGCTTTACCCTCAATTAGTTCAGCTTTGTGAAGCTGAAGTAGTTTCTACTAGGGTGGCTTTCCAAATAACCAGTTAGCTGAATCCAACCATTCTCTGGTTTGTTTCATTGCACTGGTCAAACAAGGTCCAAGAGAATTGAAAAGAGAAAGAAACTTTGGCTAAACTGATCATGTGGTTCCATTAAACACCAAGATGCTAATTTGTTTTCTTTTCCATGAAAAACAAGGCAAAAAGAGCAGGCGGCAAATTAAACCCAACCAAGATATTTGTCTAGCTGCTACTGCCCAAGCACCAAAGGAGCATGGATCTAGAACTGGAGGTAACCTTACAGGATACCTAGTCCGCCCTCCACCCCCATTTTACAGATTTGGAAACTGAGATACAGAGTTAAGAGAATTGTCCAAGGTAGTGAGTGACATAGCTGGGATTTGAACCCAAGTTCTCTGATATTAAATCCAGTGTTCTTTTCAGTGTCCGAGCACTTGTTTTTGAATTGCTTTTCAGTCATGTATGGCTCTTTGTGACCCCATTTGGGGTTTTCTTGGCAAAGATATTGGAGTGGTTTACCATTACCTTCTCTGGCTTGTTTTATAGAAGAGGAAGCTGAGACAAACAGGGTCAAGTGACTCGCTCAGGATCACACAGCTAATAAGAGTCTGAGGCCATGGGGCAGCTAGGTGGTACGGTGGATAGAGCACTGGCCCTGAAGTCAGGAGGACCTGAGTTCAAATCCTGCCTCAGACCAAACACTTGACACTAGCTGTGGGACCCTGGGCAAGTCACTTAACCCCAATTGCCTGGAAAAAAAAAGAGTTTGAGGGCAGATTCAAACTCAGGTCTTCCTGACTCCAGACCCAGCACTCTGTCCACTGTCCTACCTAGCTGCCCACAAGCACTTATTTAGTGACTAATATGAAAAAGTCACCACCACTTAGAAGCTTTTGAATGCACTCAAGTCAAATGAATTATTAGAAGGAATGACAAGGCCTGACTGGGGACATTTGTAGACTGGTTTTCAAACTCCCTTCCTCCCCAAGACATTGCTGTCGCTCAGACTGTTTCCTGCTTTTTCAGAATTGCTCCTCATGTCAGCCAAGATGAGTTCAGCTTTACTCCAGGTCTTTGGCCCAGATATCTGTCCCACACTGGGCAGGGGGCCAGGTGTCCTCAGATGGTGGAGGAGGGAGGCTCTGGTGATACAAAGCTGAGACCTGTCTCTGCCTCCCCCACCCCTCAAGCTGGGAAACAGCACTAAGAGAAGTGGTAGCTTATGTGGATTTTTTCCACCTTTTATGAATGGAAATACTTTGTAAGTCAATTGTTCTTTTGCTAAATAACTAAAGCAGACAGAAGGAGCCTTTGGAAAAGCTCCAATCATTACCTTGGAAAGCCATTCAAAAGGCCTCATTGGCTGCTGACAGAGCACTGCTGACAACTCCTTGGGACTTCCTGTAACATAGGCTAGCCTGGAGCTTATGCAATGGGACATAGACTGTTAGTAATCATTCTGCTAGAAATGGAGGCTCCCTGGGCATAAGGTGGTGGGCAGTGTTTGCATCTTATTGAAAATTTCAAATGGAAATATGACAGCTCATTCTCCCTTTGGAGAGGCAATACTGTATAGTGGAACCTGACTCTAAAGTCAAGGCAACATGAGTTCAAATGTTACCTTTGGTGTCTGCCATGTAGCAGATCAGCCTCAGTTTCTTCATCTGTTAAATGAGGAGGTTGGACTAAATGGCCTCTGTCAGGTCTAGATCTGTGATCTTATGATCCTTTTCAAATGTGACTGTCTGAACCAAACCCTTAACATCCTGGAGAGCCCTGATTATGTTCTTTCTGGGGTAAAAAGGGAAGCAGAGGCAGCTAGATATTATAATGGATGCAAGGGCTGAACTGGGAATCAGGAAGTCCTGAGTTTGAAATCTGCCTCTGACACTTACTGCCTGTGTAACACTGGGCAAGTCACAACTTCTCTTACCCTTAGTTTCTCCATCTGTAAAATGAGGATAATAATAGCACCTACCTCAGGGAGTTGTCTTGAGGATTACAGTGATATAACACATGTGAAAGTATTTTGCAAATGTGAAAACACTATGGAATTGCTGTCTACTCTATATTCAAGGTGACATGCTAACTACTTTATGTTCATGTGCATGGAATGGCTTGCAATTCAGTCTTTCAGTCACGTCTGATTCTTCATTACCACATGGACTACAGCATGCTAATACTGTCCATGGAGTTTTTCTGGCAAAGATGTTAGAGTGGTTTTCCATTTCCTTTTCTAGTGGATTAAGGCAGAGAGAGGTGACTTGCCCAGGGTCACACAGCTAGTAAGTGTATGAGGCTGGATTTGAATGTAGGTCTTTCTGACTCCAGGCCCAACGCTTTATCCACTGCACCATTTAGCTGCCTCATGAAATGCCTTTTTGTTGTTTTGTTCATTAGTCATGTCTGACTCCCTGTGACTCCATTTGGAGCTTTCTTGGCAAAGATACTGGAGTGGTTTGACATTTCCTTCCACAGCTCATTTTACAGATGAAGAAACTGAGACAAACAAAGTTAAGTGACTTGCCCAGGGTAAGTGTCCGAGGTTAGATTTGAACTCAGCTACTCCTTACTGTAGGCCCAGCACTCTATCTAATGAGCCACTTAGCTGCCTCGTGGCATGCCTCAGAGAGACACAAACATGAGCTCCTGATGAGAATTATAACAGCTAGAGCCTCATCCAGTCCAATAGCAGGGAGGTAAGGAGGAGGAAAACCAGACTTTCATGGCTTCTCTGAAACTAGTTGTCTACTTCACCATCTTCACAACGAAGCTCGTCATGATTGGGGCTGGTCCAACCAGGGCACACCACCACTGAAGATAGCCCTGTGCCAGGAATTCATTCCGGGATATGCTGGCAAATGATTAACAGTCAACTCTCAAAAAAAATGTATACATAACACTCACCAGTTGAATCTACTTAAGTCTGGACTATCAGCAAAACAGG
Organism: Phascolarctos cinereus; assembly: GCF_003287225.1. Taxonomy (NCBI): domain Eukaryota; kingdom Metazoa; phylum Chordata; class Mammalia; order Diprotodontia; family Phascolarctidae; genus Phascolarctos; species Phascolarctos cinereus. The sequence goes on from NW_027555958.1 coordinate 38,044,558, forward strand.
AAATCAAGCCATGACTTGGAATATTTACCTAACCACCAGCTTATGAGTCAAGTCCAGCTGATGCCAGCTCACCCTGGAATTCACTCCCTCCTCACGTTCATTTTGAAGAATCATTAACTCCCACTGAGGTTCAGATCTGATGCTACCTCCTATGTGAAGATTTTCAGTTTACCCTGGTTCTCATTGTCCTCTCCTCCCTCCTCCCATGTGATCTGTATTTAACTATGTACATGTTTTGAGTAGAATACCAAATTTCCGAGGGTAGGTACTGGTTTTGTCTTTGTATCCTTAGTAACTAGGACAGTTCCTCAAACCTAGAAGGGGCTTAATACATTATTTACTGAGCTGAGTTGAATTAAGCTGCCTTAATCTTCATGGATTTGATGGTGTTCATCTCAGCTGATGGGGTAGAAGAAGAGCCTTATCCCAGATAAGTTCCTCCACCCCATGTTTGCTGAGAATATTAAGTCTGATACTCCTAAATCTGGCTCTCCTTGGATTCCTCAGAAGCATTCACAAATACTATAGGGAAGCAGTTGAGTATAATGAAGAGCGCTATATTACTGGCCAAGAGACCTGGATTCTAATCCTGACTGTGTTACTAATTTAGGCAAGGCTCATTCTGGGACTCTGAAGTTTCCTTATCTGCAAAATGGGTTTATATACCATTCTTACCTATTTTATAGGATTGTGGTTAGAATACAGTGAGATAATAGATGTGAAGTTGCTTCTACAAGGATGTCATGTGTAGTGCTGAAATGGATGAGAAGTGTGTATGGTCATATAGTAAGCACTGAATAAATGGTTTCCCATTCATTCATTCATTTCATGAAAATACGTGGCAGTAGCAGACTCACAAATTGAAATCTCTGTGCCTTAAGAAGTTTCTAAGAGCAAATTCTTGACTGCTGCCTGCCTGCCCTATACCACTATCATCTAAAGTTCTAGAATGAAACTCTAGGAAGAGGACTACCTGAAGAGAAATTGATTAATTAAAGAAAAATGGCCTCCTTTCCTGCCAGTCATACATTAATCAAATGCCTGCCACGCAAGAATTAAAAATTCTAAATGTGGGGGTTAGGGAAAGGGTGGTGATGATACAAAAAAAAGATAAGGTACCAAGCAAGGGAGTGGTAGATGCAAGGCAGGGTCAGGGAAAGTGGCCCTGGGTGACACTCTCTGCAGCTGCACTTTGTGTATCTGTTTAGTGATGTCCTCGTATGGCTCTTTAGGCAGTTAGGTGGCACAGTGGATAGAGTGTCAGGAAGACATCTTGACTTCAAATCCAGCCTCAGACACTTACTAGCTATGTGACCCTGGGCAAGTCACTTCACCCTGTTTGCCTCAGTTTCCTCACCTGTCAAATGAGCTGGAGAAGGAAATGGCAAACCAATATCTTTGCCAAGAAAACCCCAAATGGGGTCGTGAAGAATTCGACATGACCGAACAACAACAATGGATCTTACTCGCCTGGGCTGGTGTGGACATCATAGAATCAATAGGTTTAGAGATGCAAGAACCTTAGGTGAAACAGTACATAGAGCACTGTGCTTGGGAGTCTGTAAGAGTGGAGTTCAAATCTTCCTTAAGATATTCACTGTATGAGTGGCCCTGGACAAGTCAAATTCTCCCAGCCTCAGTTTCGTCTTCTGTGAAATGAAGGGGTTGGACTTCTCAGCCTCTAGAGTCCTTTCTAGTTCTAAATCTATGATCCCATGATCTAGCAGAACCCCCTCATCTTACAGCAGAGTAAACCAAGCCCCAGAAAGAGGTCAAATGACTCAGCCAGTGAAAGAGCCGAGAGTTTAAGCCAGGTCTCCAGATTGCAGATCCAGCGCTCTTTCTGAAGGGAGGGAGACTGAGCATCTGAGGGCATTCTTGTTTAGCATATCATTAATTTCATGTTATCTTGCAGGGCTGCAGTGAAAGTGACGCATCGGTAAAAACAGAATGATTATTTATGGTGTTTACAGAGGAAAAACAGATGTTATTGTTGATGCCCACATAGAGAAGAATCTCAAGGCAGACTGTTGCTAAAAGCTGGTAAAAAAATTTTAAAAAAAGGTCAGACAAAGTAACTGCACACAGAGCCAAAGAAAGCTCCTGTCTCAGGTTCTTACTAAGGATTTTATCTCCTGGTAGAATCAACACACTCTCATTTCATTGGGAATTCATTTCCCCCCAGATACTTTCCAGTCTGGAGAGTTCATTTTCTCTTTGATAGACTAGCCACATGGAAGACTTTGGTTTAGATTGGCCTGTTCTTTGAGGGGCTGCTACCCACACAGACCAGTTCCCTGGAGCTCTACTATGATTTCTTGCTAACTATATTAAATTAACACTGATTATCACCTACCACAACCCTCTCCTATACCAAGCTTCTCCATTACCACCTCTGGGTCTCCAAACTCAATCAGTAAACATTTATTAGTTGCCTATATGTGCCAGGCATTGTGCTAAGTGCTGGAAACACCACATGATCACAGGGTAACCTTCAAGTCTTCTCTGTTTTCCCATCATTCTCCTTCCAAATCCTAACAATAAGTCTTTCTCTTTCCTCTGTCCTATTTCACATCAGCCTGACTCTTTAACCTCCATTCCCACAGTCATAGCCCCTGATTCTTTGCTTAAATATTTATGTACGTGTTCTCCCCAGCATTCAGCAAAGTGCCCAGAACATATTAGGCACTGAATGAATGAATGAATGAATGAATGAATGAAGGTAGCATGTTTGGTTGCAATACTCTCAATTAGTCTCTTTCTCCTAGAAGCTTCCGAGTCTGAAAGATTCCATTTTTCTGTGATGGCTCTTCATAACAAAAGATTTGGCATGGATTGGCCTATAGACTAAATGATTGATTGTTTGCCTGATTGATCCAGTGAATAAATGGAACACGTTTCACTACAATATCTTCACTGGTCAGCCTCCACCTCCAGCTTTGCCCTGACCCCAACTTCAACCTACGCTGTTCAGAACTGGGACTCTCATTGACTTGTTTTTCTTAAGTGCTCTTTCTATCCAATCTCTCTTTGTCTGTCTCTATCTCTCTGTATGTCTCTATCTCTCTGCTAAGTGTTGGAAACTCAACATGATCACAGGGTAGCTTTCAAGTCCTTTGCTTTCCCATCATTTCCTTCCAGATCCCAATACTCCTTTTTCCCTTTTCCTCTGTCATGTCCCTCCCTCCCTCCCTCCTCTCTCTCTCTCTCTCTCTCTCTCTCTCTCTCTCTCTCTCTCTCTCTCTCTCTCTCTCTCATTCAAACAGTATTTATTAAAGTATTACAGGTGAGCCATTGAACTAGGCCCAATGAAGGATGCAAAAATGAAGGTGACATGGTCCCTACTATTTAAGGGAGATAAGATATGTAAATACTGGTCATCAATATATGACAAAGGCCAAAGGTAAAGGGCTGATCAAATGGGAAGAAAACTGGGCTCAGAGTGAAAAAGATCTGGCTGGCATGGTGCCAACTGTGCCATCTGCTGACTGTGTGGCTTTGGACAAATCATGTCCCCTTCCCTGTTCTCATCTGTTTCTCCCTCTGTAAAATGAGGGAGTAGATGGTGCTCAAGGTACCTTCTACTTCTAATATACTATGACTCTAGGAGTAGTGTAGACAATAAGGGCCACAGGAGTTTGAAGGAGGAAGAGATGGTGATTGTTGATTATTTATGGCACAAAGGGTCAAGAAAAGCTTATGAGCTGAGCTTATGAGAAAGAATTATCTTTCACATTAATTTTCTCATCTTCCCCAAATCTTAAATACTCATCTCCTGTCAAACACGACTTTACGTGATATTCAGAAGATCATAAATTCAGAATTCAGAGATAATGTAGTTCAGGCCTCCCCACTCATTTTATAGATGAGGAAACTTAGGCCCAAGGATGTGAAATGATTTACCCAAGGGCATACAAATATAAAGCATCAAACTTGGGATGACTAAATGTAGTGCTCTTTTTTTATACAGGGTGGTCAAAAGTCTTAGCTGGAAAAGCTTAAAACTGCATCAAGACTTTTGGGACACTCAGCATACTCTGACTTACCTTCTAAGGCTCAGACAGAACCCAACCTGGAGTTGGTCATGAAGGTGGGATGGCGAAGGCATGTCAGATTGCTTGCAGGGGATCCAAATCAGAGTCTCAGTTACCACTGCAGTGATTTGCAATTTCTCAACTTAAGTGACTTAGGGAAGAAGCATTTGCGTGTTTAGTGTAGTGTGGTGTACATGTTCCTGCTATATTGAAGGAAGACATACGTAGATATTGCTAATAGCCCAATGCCTTTGTGGGCAGAAATAGTCCTACAACCTTCATTCGTTCATTCTTTCAATAAACATTTGTTAAATATCTACTACACGCCTTTCTACGGGATCATCATGATCATCGCTGATATCCACTTCAAGTATTCGCCGAAGCTCCTTACAAACATTATATCACCTGTTCCTCAGGACTCTATGAAGCAGGTGCTATAGGCATTGCCATCCCATTTTACAGATAAGTAAACTGAGGTTCAAAGAAGTCAATAGACTTACCCAGGGCTACCCATTTAGTAAGAATCTGAGGTGGGAGTTGAACCTAGGTCTTCCTCACTTGGAGTCCAGTTCACCATACTACATAAGAGGAGCGAGGGATTGCTGGAAAAGAAAAGGAAAACCCTGGTAGCCCTGCCTTGGACCTCCTGTCCTCACAGTTCCTTCAAGGCTCAACTCCTCTTTCATGACTCTCTTGGCTGTTAGTGGTCTCTGAGCAAAGCATTAGCAGTATACACATTGAATACCCCTAGGGGTATGTAAGTGCTTCGGAAGGCAATGATTGATTATGTTTTGTCTTGTGCATTTATTTGTGGTGGGTGATTGGTGTGTGGTGTAAACCTATGGTCTCCACTGTGTGGTGAGCTCTGGGTGAGAATTACCTCTGCCAACATAGATCAGCAGCTTCTCTGCAATGAACAGTGTTAGAGATATGGTTTGGGGAACTAAGAGGTTAAATGACTTTCCCAGGGTCTTACAGCCAGTATTTATCAGAGGCAGAGCTTGAGCTGGGTTTTCCCTGACCCTCAGCCTAGCTCTTTACCCACTGAGTATTCAGTCTCTCACAGAGTAGATGATTAATAAATGTTTTTGGTCTGGATTTGATGAGGCATGTGTGTATATGTGGTGTTTCTGGATATTTACCTTGGCAGAGGTAAATAGCTTGGTTGCTTGAGTACCCCCAGAAAGGATGGGGAGCAAGCAGTTATATTAGTGACAAGATCAGGTTTGGCACAGTGCCAATTATCTGAATCATGTCAACTGAGCTTACTCCTTGGCTGTCATTGCTGGGAATGCTGCCTGAGGGATGGGTTCAAACCAGGCAACCTTGTTAAGAGGGCACTAAATTTCCAGGAGAAAGAGGATGGGTGAGACAGAGAAAATCAGGGGATGAGAGTCAAGCAAATACAATCTTCTGCTTCCTGGCCATTTCTATGCCACTCAAAACTCACTAGAACTCACCAGAAATGAAAGCAAGTGCTGGTTACATACTACAAACCAAAGTGGAATGCAGAAATGTTTTTGTATCCTGTGTATAGGGCGTGGGCAACCCGAATTAGCTGGCTATGAGGTGGGACCAGAATGTCAGCAGTTCAATGCTGGCACACTTTGCTTTGTGCATTAGATTTGTTCCTGAAAAGCTGCCTGGAAATTGAATTATTTGTAAATCAGATCCCATTTTCTCATTGATTTCCACAATCAACTCGGAGATGTTTCATCTTCATTTCTGGTTACCTCCCATTTCAGTGGTTCCTAATCATTTTAGCTTTAAGTTTCTTTGACCCCTGAGCTTTTTGGGCCAGGAGTTAACTCTCTCAGAGCCATGGCTTAAGTGCAGGGTGCTGAGATGGGACTCAAAGGAATCCTTCAAAAACCCTTTGCCTAATTCTTTTGAAATGAGAGAAAGGATTCCTTGATAAACCAGCTTTTAAAATCTGGATTTTTCCTATTCTATGTTTCCTTAATGCAGAGCATGCTAAGAGGAAGTGGTAGAGTCCTGGACAGAGAATTGATTTAAGCCAGGAAGAACTGGGTTTGAAAAAAAAAAGAACTGTGTTTGAATACTACCTCTGACACACACTGGCTGTGTGACCATGATCCTGGGCAATTTACTTAATCTCTAAGAGCACCCAGGCAAGTCTCCAAGACTATATGTTGCTGCCTTTCATTGGTAGAGGGAGTTTCCTTACTGAGAATCCCCTGTACCAGGGGTGGGGAACCTGTGGCCTCAAGGCCTGTACCAAGACCCCTGCCCTGTACCAATAAAATTAGACTCCCTTCCCTGCCCCACTTCAAAGGAGATCCCTGAATAGTTATTCATGTTGATCAGGTGTTTATCTTTATGTATGGTGTAGCTAGTTAGTTAGTAGACACCAATATTCAGAGTTGGGAGAGGGCAGGAGTCCATCACTGATGACTTTACTCTGGAGACTGTAGCAAGTAAAGACTGATGGTGTCACTTAGGCAAAGTCATCTAGTTGTCAGGAATGAGATTTCCAACCATGGAGCTGATCTCCATTTCCCTGACAGAGGAATGCCAGGAAAAAGGGAGAGAGAGACAGAGAGAGAAAGAGAGAAAGAGACAGACAGACAGAGAGAGAGAGAGAGAGAGAGAGAGAGAGAAAGAGAGAGAGAGAGAGAGAGAGACAGAGACAGAGACAGAGACAGAGACAGAGACAGAGAGACAGAGAGAGACACAGAGAGAGAGACAGACAGAGAAAGGGGAGACAGACAGACAGAGAGGTGGAGAGAGAGACACAGAGACAGAGAAACAGAAACAGAGAAAGACAGAGAGGAGACATAGTTGAAGAGAGAACAGAGGGTTGAGAGAGAGAATACATATAGAGAGAGACCAAGAGAAGTGGAGAGAAGAGACAAACAGAAACACAGATGCAGACCAAGAGACTGAGAGTATTTCTGGTGAGGGACACTCACTCTTCCCTTCGAGGCAGGGGAGATATTTGGAAAATGTAGCCACAGTTTAAATGAGAATTTGCCTCAGCTCCTTAGATGCTGCCAGAGGGGGAGAGAGTTATGTTCCCATTTATATCATTACTTTTCTAAGACAGAGCCATCCAGGACCCCAGATGCCTGTTTGTCTTTCTTCTTACCAGTGAACTAAAGAATCGATGGCTTGTCAGGAGTAAATCTACACTTTCTAAACTCCTTTACTTCCAAAACCTTTCTTCCACCTGGACATGCTTTTCTTTTTCTGCTTGTAATAAACAGTCAATTGAATTTCCAGACAGATGTGCCTAAACTCAGACACACGGGCTCCTCTCCTGGTCCAACATCATTGGCACAATTCTTGCCTCCCTTTCCCCCAACACACACCTGTGGGGTGAATCCTTTCATTTCCCAACAGGTGTCAACAATTTTCAATTTTGGGCAATAGCCCGTTCCCTCCTTTCCATGGTAGGCTTGAGCAAGAGTTTGTCTGCAGACTGAGTAGTCATTAAGGAGGGTCCTGAGTGGTGTTATAAATCACATCAATGGAAATAACTGCAATTCAAACCTGGTAGAGTGGGTATTAAAAAAGAAAAACACACTAATATTCTCAAAGCAACCGAATAAACTCTAATGGCTGCATTCTGAGCACTTCCAATGTGACTAAACATAAATTAAGCAAATTGCTACGTTACTGGGTGATTTCCCCTGGGCACTAATTACCTACAAGTTGGAGGGAAGGGATGAAACCAGGATGCCAGAGGAGCACAAAGAGGAACCTTTGTGTGGGTGATATTTAGCAGGCAGGAGACACAGGAATAGTGCAAAGAACACTAGAATCAAAGCCAGGACATACCTAGGCTGGGATCTTGGCTCTCTTCCTTAGGGCCCGGGTGACTTTACCCAAGTCCCTTTCCCTACCCTGGGTTTCACTTTCCTCCAAAGTGAATAAGGAGATTGGATAAGATCATCTTTAAAGTTCCTTTTAGTTCAATATCCTATGAGCTTATGCTTGAAATCTGTGGTATTGGATGGACCAGTACTTTAAAATTGAAACGATGGAGTTTCAAAGGTACCTTGTCACAAAGTTAGCTCTGTGGACAAATTCAAAGGAGGTTCAAGATCACTCTGTGGTTCAAGTTCAAAGTTCATATACACTGGTCAAAATGGCAAGCATAACTAGTATACTTTAACAAAACAAGAGACTTGCCTATTTCTCCCTAGGAAATTCCCATTATTGCTTGTCCTGTGGGTAGTGGAAGGGCAACACCTCTAGGGAAGAGGAATGAGCTCTTAATACAGAGGCCAGAAACATATACCAAAAGCCTAGGACTGGTCAGTACCAGGCCAAAGTCCAGGGGCTGTGATGAGTGGGCAGTCAATTACAGGAGAAGAGGTTCAGTCTGGGAGTTCAGTGTCAGAGCTGGAGACAAGATCCTGAGTATGCAGTAGCTGACTGTATGACTCAACCTATCTATACAAAGCTCTCGTATTTCATGACAGCCTCTACTCAGTATTTCTGGGCCTGTATCAACCATATGACCTCCTGTCTAGGCCATCTCAGGAAGGCTGTGGACTCAACAGAACACGAGGGAAATCCAAACTTTCACAGTTGATATATCTTCTTGTTGTTCAGTTCCTTTGGCTGTGTTCAACTCTTTGTAACTCCATTTGGTGTTTTCTTGGCCGAGATACTAGAGTGGTTCACCATTTTATTTTCCAGATCATTTTACAGATAAGGAAACTGAGGCAAACAGGGTTAAGTGACTTGCCCAGGGTCATACAGCTAGTATGTGTCTGAGGCTGGATTTGAACTCAGGTCCCCCTGACTCCAGGCCTGGTGCTCTATCCACTGCATCACCTAGCTGCCACAGTAGATATTAGGAAGTAATTTCTTTCTTTTTTTCTTTTTTGCCATTTGCCTAGTCCCATTTAATATTTTTAAAAATTTTTTAAAATTTATTTTGATTTATCAACAATCACTTCCATATGCTTTTGAGTTTAAAATTTTTCTCCCCCTTCCTCCCTGCCACCTCCCCAAGATGGTGCACAATCTGATACAGGCTATACATATACATTCCTATTAAATATATTTTCACATAAGTGATGTTGTAAGTAAGAGTTAGAAGCAATAGGAGGAACCACTAGAAAGAGGAAACAAAACACAACAGAAAAAAAACCTAATAGTATGCTTCTATCTGCATTCAAACTCCATAGTTCTTTCTTTGGATGTGGATAGCATTTTCCATCACGAGGCCTTTGGAGATGTCTTAGATCCTTGTATTGCTGGGAAGGGTTAAGTTTATCAATATTAGTCATTGCACAATATGGCTGTTATTGTATACAATGTTCTCTTGGTTCTGCTCAGGAAGTAATTAATTTCATGGCCAAAAGGGCATTTTGCTTTATAAAAGAATCCACCACGTGTTCCATAGCAACCTACTTTAGTGTCATTAGACCTGAGGGAGGATGGAGGAGAGGAAGAATGGAGATTCCTTTCTAATCTAAAATTCTGTGATTTGTGTGGTCAGGATTCACTAAAAAGATTCACATCAAGAAGATCCCAAAAGAATCTAAGTGTAAAAAAAGACTCAGGCAGCCTTTTCTCTCTTGTAGTCGCAGGAGCTGTAAAAACGTCCAAGGATATAAGGGCATCCAAAGCTTTGAGCAGAGGCTTATATATCAGTAATAAACGTGTGCTTGGTGAAAACTGGGGAAGCTGATGCTTGCAAAGGGATTAGATGAGAGCTACAAGCCAGACTGAGACTTCTGATTGAAAACAAGTACAAACAACAGAGATCATTTTGAGAGGAGATCCCAAGAGTGAACTTTGTCCATTGGTCATATTCAAGCCCTAGTGACACATAATTTATGTTTATTTTATGAAAAAGGTCACTTGTACACAACTTAGGGACACAGAGATTTCATGAAGTCTACAATACAGCTATGATATTCTAGCATTCCTAAAGTGAGGAATTCTCAGTGACAGGCAAGATTCCTTACAGCAAATCTCGACAACTTCATGGCCCCATGGTTGGACATGGTTGGGAAGAGACTTGTCAGATTAAATCACAGCTTCTTGAAGACTAGATTCTATTACTTAGAACCAGGAGCCAAATCTTGCTTTGATGAAATGGAGAAAGAATTATTGAAAGGCCTAGGGATGTTAAGCTTGAAAAATAAAAGATATGATTGGGAGGTAGTGATTATTTTCAGATAAATGTCAGGTACAAGAGATCAGGAGGGCACAGATAGGATTAATAAATGGAAATTGCCTGGTGGTAGATTTTTGATCCAAGATACATGCCTGATAACATCATCCCCCTACTCAAAAAATTTCAGTAGCTCTTTATTGCCCTAAGAAATAATGTGAACTCCTCAGTTGGCATTTTTAACTCTCCACTGCTTTCATATTACTCCGCCCTAAGTTTAAGTCACTGTCCTATTAGGTGTTCTCCTAGTTCTGTGCCTTTTCATGGGCTATCCCATGACTGGAGGGCATTTTCTTCTCCTTTCTTCTTCTTGTAATTTTCCTGACTTCCATCATGGTTCAGCTCAGCTGTGACCTCTCACATGAAGTCTTTCCTGTTCCTACAGTTGTCAATGTTCTCTTCCTCCTGGATTTACTTTGCATATTTGTAACTGTAAATATATGGCATCCCCTGAGTGGAATGGAAACTTCTTGAGGCCAGTCTCATTTTTGTCTTTCTATCCCCTTCACCTAGAACAGTACCCAGCACATAGTAGGTGCTTCATAAATGCTTGTAGAACTTATGAAACCCCCTCTCTCTGAGATTTAAGTCTTCTATAAAATGAAGGGGGTGATGAGACATAACAAACCGCATTCTGGTGTTCCCAGAGGAGATTTCTGTGTGGGGCCATCTGACCTGTAAGGTCTCTTTAAGCCCTAAAATTTTTAATTCTCTGCACCTCAATCTCTTAGAATCCCTAATTTCCTTCAAAGTTCAGCTCAAATTTCATTTTCGACATAAGGCTTTTCCTAATCCCTCCCACTCTCAATCACAATTATCTTGTATTTATTTTTCATCTTTCATGTATATACCTATACACACACACACACACACACACACACACACACACACACACACACACAAATATATAATACACATAGACACACATTGTCTCCACCAATAGAATGTAATTTCCTTGAGGACCAGGATTGTTTCATTTTTGTATTTGTGCCCCCAATGCCTAGTGCTGTGCCTAGCACTGCCAATGCCAATGTAATATATGTTTGTTGATTGATTGACCTATCCCAGGATACTATGGAGAGGATTTTTGCTTCAGTGCAGGGTTGAATAAGATGACCCTGAAGGTCCCTGCCTGCTCTGAAGTACTATGATTCCATTAGGTGTGTGTAAATTTCTCAATAGTGATGCCTAAGCAGAAGTCTGCTGGTAAATATTTAACAACTAGTCCCCCCCCCCCCATCAAAATGTGCTCAGGGCACATTTTTAAGTTTAATTTGCATTATTAACATTCTTCTATCACTTTATTAAGTTAGGACAATCAGTAAAACAAAAAATCGAGCCCTGATTTATAGCCTTTACTTATTGATTTCCAAAGTGTAAAATACTCACACTGAAGATATAATAATAGACTGAGAACTAGCTCCATGACTCCCTTGCTCTTTAGATGTCTGCGCTTGGTTTTACATTACTCTCTTTCCTCTCAGGACAGAACACTGCTACAATGGTAGGTCCTAACAACAAGAAGCTTGAACCTCACAAATCATTCATATTTCTTCTCATTAACCTTGCTGAGGTCTAGAGGCATAGGGGAGAGTGAGCTTTGTGGTCGCAGATCCTGACCCACATCTTTCTTGCTGTAGGCATCTATGGGGACCTCATCATCCTAGTGTGTGATGATGACCCCTGTAGCCCTTTAATACACAACTGAGGATTTATTGTGGGGCTTAGGATGACACGTAGTAAGCACTTAATAAATGTTTTTCATCCATCCATCCATCCATCTATGCATGCATGCATCCATTCATCCATTCAATTTATCCACACAAGAAAAAACAAACTAACTTCCTGATGTATGGATGAACAAAAGAGACTTGAGGCAGATAGAGGAAGGGGGAGCAAGCAGGAAGAGGGGAAGAGCAGTGGGCCACACATTTCTGAGGAATCATTCAATATTAGAAAAGATCTTTGATTTTGACATGGTTGTTTCTCCAGATATGGTCTTAATGAAAAGGAACATTGAACTGGAAGCCAGGAGGCATGAGTCTTTACATGGACTCTGCCATTAACTGGCCGCGTGACCTTAGTTTAGTCATTTTGTTTCTCTGGACCTCAGTTCCCTTCTCTGGAAAATGAGGCAGTTGGGCTTGGTGACCTCTTAAGTTCCCATCTATTTCCAATGTTCAGTTTAGTAATTGAGGATACTTCTGATGACTACTGGGTAGAAAAGGAAGGGGAATAGAAGGTTGTGAGTCTCTGCACCAAGAGGTATAATCAAAGTAAGAAACCCTATTTGACCTTACTGAGCTGGTCTCAGAACTGCAGCTCTCTCCACCCAGTGACGGATTCTTCCCTTTAGAGATAAGGAGGGGGCAGCTAAATGGTGTAGTGGATAGAGCACTGGCTCTGGTGTCAGGAGGACCTGAGTTCAAATCCGGCCTCAGACACTTGACATTTATTAGCTGTGTGACCCTGGGCAAGTCACTTAACCTCATTGCGTAGCCAAACAAAAATAGAAAAGGAGAGGATTAATGAACCAACAAAATATTGGAATACAGAGATAAGAAGGAACTTCAGGAGTAGGATCATAAGCTCACAGATTTAAAGGAGGAAGGGACCTCAGAGATTATCTACTCCAGCTTCTTCATTTGCTGAGCAAGAAGCTAAAGCCCAGAATAGTTTCAGTGACTGACCCAAGGTCACAAAGGTGTCAAAGCTGGGATTTGAACCTAGGACTCCTGATTCTTCTTATTGTGCTCTCTACTGAACCAAATCCTACAGGTAACTTTCATGCTTTTGGCCAAGCATGCTTTTGAGGGCAGATCATGGATTTAGAACTGAAGGACTCCTTAGAATCATCTAGTACAACCTCCTCATTTCACAGATGAGTAAACTGGGCTTTAGTTGGGGGAGCTAGGTGAAACTGAATAGAGCACTGGACTTGGAATAAGGAAGACTAGTCTTCTATGAGTTCAAATCTGGCCTCAGATACTTACTAGCTGTGTGACCCTGGGCAAGTCCCTTAACCTTGATTGCCTCAGTTTCCTCATCTGTTAAATGAGCTGGAGAAGGAAATGGCAAACCACTCCAGTATCTCTGCCAAGAAAACCCCAAATGGGGGTCATGAAGAGTCAGCTATGACTGAACAATGACAAATCTGAGCCTTAGGGAGATGAAGTTACTTGTCCGTGATCACACTGTGTCAGAAGCGGGATGTGAACCTCAGTCTTCCTGATTCCAACTCCAGCGTGCTTCCCATCTGTGGCCACCTTCTGAAAGGAAGGCTGAGTGGGCTCTGTTTATGCTCTTCTGTTTCCAAAGGAGCAATTTGGGCAGACTGGGAAGAATGAATGTTTGCTCTTGCACTCTTCAAACAGCACCAACCCAGCAGAATGCAAGCGGGAGCTTTCTCATTTCCACAGGGACCGAAGCACAACAACACACCCGCCTGGTGCCGTGAATCAGGAGCTCAATGATGCGTTGGAGAATGTAAGTGGAAGTCACTAAATAGGGCAGGGTAGAGGAATCAGAGCCAGACACACAGCAGGATGACAAAGAAAATTCCAGAGAAGGCCTGAGAGTAAAAGGGGCAGGGAGGGCCGGGTCCTTCAGAGACAGAAAGAACATTCATCTAACAGCATAGTCTTGCAATTCTCATATTTCGTCTTTATACTAGAAATTATACGTGTGCACCATTTCGCAAAGACAAGAAAGAAACAAGCTTGAATTTACAAAACAGAGGACTTGGGGTTGGGGAGGAAGGGAGATCCTTTGCATTAGGAAAGGATTTTTTGGCTTGCCAAAGGATGCCTGGAAGATGCCTTTAAATAGCAATTCCATTGGGACATTTAAGTGTTTGATTACAGAGCATTAGCTATGACATAGAAAGAGTCTGGTTGAGGTGAGGAAGAAGGGAGAAGGCTGGGCAGAGAAACCTTGTATTGGAAGCTCAGGCACTTGGAATGTCATTAGAAAAGAAGGAAGACTTTTCTGGTATGGAGCATTTCATATATTGTCAGATTCCCCCCCCGCCCCCCCCCGCAGTGTATTGAATGTCTGATTTTTTTCTTCCTTTCTTTCTTTTAAAGTCTTTGTAATAACAGATGACTTTGTGAACAAAGGAAGGGGGAAAGATATGTGGAGAAATTTAGGAGATATAAAAAACAAAAGATCAATAAAATTTGTTTTAAAAAGAAATGAAGGGATTGCTTCTTTGGATAGCTGCTATATGTACAAATAGCATTCCATGAATAGAATTTCAACTAAAAAATGTAATTGACTGGCAACAATTGATGGAGAGGCAGTATGGGAGCCTAGATCCAGAGCCAGCCAATGGATCGGAAAAACCTGGATTCAAGTCTTGCTTCTGACCCGAACTGACTGTGTGACCTTGGGCAAGTCACTTAATTCTCTCAATGCTACAAGCAACTTTCTAACTATTAGTCAGATTTGCATTGATTTCCTCATCTAGAGTTCCCCAGACTGATATAATCATAAATCTGCTGATCCCTCCCCCTAATTTTTTTCTTTCATGGTACATTTACTGAATAAAACAAGGTTTGCTTATACTGAGGTCATAAAGATGAGTGACTAAACAGAGAGGCTACTAGAGTTTGGATTAGAACGGGGAACTAGCTGTGCCTATGGACCTGGCACATAGTAGGGGCTTAATGGGAGTCTGTTGAATTGGACTTAGCTGGTCATAGAATAAGATCACAGCAGCACAGACTTAAGGAACGACTTTGGCAGTCATGGTGTCCAACTGATCCCCCTTTGAGGGGCTGGGGTGGAAAGAGTGATGCATTTGAACCCAGAAGACTTGGGTTCAAATCCCCACTTTCATTTACTACTTAATCTTACTGGGCTTTAGTTTCCTTATCTGTAAAATAAAATGATACTATTGGATTAGATGGTGACCCCATGCTTCTGAGGGGCAGCTAGGTGGTACAGTGGATAGAGCACAGGCCCTAGAGTCAGGAATACCTGAGATCAAATCCAGCCTCAGACATTTAGTAGCTGTGTGACCCTGGGCCGGTCACTCAACAGGCCTCAGTTTTTCTCATCTGTAAAATGAACTAGAGAAGGAAATGGCAAACCACTCCAGTACCTTCACCAAGAAAACCCCAAACGGAGTCACAAATAGAAGGAAACAACTGACTGACAACAACAACTATACTTCTAAGGTCCCTTATGACACCAACTATATGTTCTTATTTAGGAGATTAGGAAGCTTACCTAGGATCACACAGGTAGTCCACCAGATCCACGACACTTCCAATTCCTTGATCTGGGTGTTGAAGAATGAGTAATATTTTAGCCAGGGGAGGTGAAAAGAGCACAATCAGGCATGGGGCACAGACCATGTAAATGAACAAAGGTGGGAGATAGCATGATGAAGCTGAGGAACAGCTGCCTGTCCTGAATGGCAATGCCTACCCCATTAGAAGGTGAGCTGCTGGAGAGTAGGCATTGTTTTATTCTTTGTGTTTCTATCACTAGTGCCTAGGACAGTGCTGAGCTCCTCGAGAGAAGGCATTGTTTTCTTCTTTCTGTTTCTATCACTAGTGCCTAGGACAGTGCTTGGAATAAAACAGACGGAAGAGGGGCAACTAGTTCAGGGAAGGCCTTACATGCCATGCTAAGGAGCTGGCATTTGATCCTATTAACAATGGGAAGCCAATGAAAGATTCTGAGCTGAAAGGTGACATTGTTAGAGTCCAGCCTCGGGAAGATCGAGAGTATTTTGCTGCAGGAAAACTAAAAAAAGAATCAACAACTCAGAGTCAAGAGGCCTGGGTTTAAATCTCAGTTCTGCTTTCTGCAGGTGTGAATCACTCTCATTCTGAATTTTTGTTGTTCAGTTGTTTCACTCGTGTCTGACTCTACATGACTGCATTTGAGGTTTTCTTGGCAAAGATACTGGAATGGTTTGCTGTTTCCTTCTCCAGCTCATTTTACGGAGGAGGAAACTGAGGCAAACAGAATTCCACCCTAGCCCCTCAAAGAGGGCTCGACAAAATACAAAGATGAGTCTTCCTGATTCCAAACCCAGTGTTCTATCTAGCTGCCCATGATTAGGGTAGAGTACAGTAGAGTCACCACCACAGGAAGGCTACACTTCTCAAGGCAGCCCCAAATCATGTTAGTTTTCCTTGCTGCCATCTCTAGCTGCTGGTACATGTTGAGCTTGGAGTCCACTAAATCCTCCAGATCTTTTTCAGATAAGCTACTGTTGTCTTCAGGCTAACATCCTGGTGAAGAAGAGTGTGGAGATTAACTGTAGAGAGACAGTGATCCAGGAAGGAGACACTGAGAGGGAGAGAAGGGAGGGTGCTAACAGAAAACTTGCAGAAGCGTAGAATGAGAGCTGCAAAGAACCTCAGAGGCCATCTTATTTTTACAGATGGGGAAACTGAGGGGAAAAACAAATTGCTCAAGATGATATGGATAGTCAGTAGTAGAACTGAAATTCAAACTCAGGTCCTTAGGATATTAGATCTAGGGCCAAAAGGACCATCTGCCTCTAATACTCACTACCTGTATGACCTAACCACCCTGGGCTTCAGTTTTCTTCTCTGTAACAGGAGGGGGCTGGACAAGATAGCTTCTGAGATCCCTCTAAGCACTGAATTTATGAATGCCTTCATTTTATGGGTGAAGAAATGGAGGCTGAGAGATGGGAAAAGACTTGTGTAAGCTCACACATGTCAGTGTCAGGCTGAATTTGAACCCAGGTCCTTAGACTCGAGTCACTGCTCTTTCCTCCTGTACCATGCTACTTCCTGGTGAAGTCCCTCTGACTCTAAATCTGATCCTCTTTCCAGTACGCCAGGTTGCTTTGCCACCTAGTCTATGATCCTGCTAAGGGGTGGTCTCGAGTAGGCAAAGGAGGGGTATAGGGGAAAGGATCTGAGAGGCTGCATGGAAGCAAGTGCTTCAGCCACCAGGGACCTTTCCATCACTCAGCTGCCTGTTGCAGCCCATCCTCTGGAAAAGTATCAGTGAATTAAAGCCTAATAAAAAAGTCAATTAAGTCCAGACTCATTTATGCCTTAAGCTCCCCCAAGCCAGTGAGCAGTAATGGGCGCTGAAATGTATTTTACTGTTTCCCTCCCTGTCTCTATTGGTCTCCGGCGAAGCATCGGTGACACATTTTATTTCAACAATAAAAGAAGCAAAGTGATGGCCACTGGACGCTCTCTGAACCTTTCCCCAACAACGGCATAGATTGTTTGGGACTGAGTGTGAGTGTGGATGGGGAGCGGGGGTGGGAAATGATGTATCATATCCTAATGTCTAATGGGACACCAAGGATATGCATGTGTATGCAGGTGCATGTGTGTGTGTGCGCGAGTGCGTGTGTGTGTGTGTGTGTGTATGTGTGTATAAGCTGTGTGTAAGTATTTCAGAAAATAGACTACTTCTGTCCAGGAGCCAGGGAAACTCCCATAATGGCAGATCACAGAGTTATTTATAGAGCTCAGTAATGATGAGATGACTCTGGCAAAATGGGGAGGGGGAAAGGAAGAAGGAGATTGGTGCCTAGAAGGAATCTCAAAGGCCCCTGTCTTAACATTGAGGAGATAGTGTATCACAGCAGAAGAAACCTTGGCTTGGGAGTCAGAAGACCTGGACTGACACTTCCCTCTTGTGCTTTTAGCTGCATGACTGTGAACCAGTCATTTGCCTCCTTGGACCTCTCCTCAGTTGTAAAATGATGGGGTTGCCTAGTTGGCCTCTGAGGTCCCTTGCAGCTCCAGAGAGATGATCTCCAGTCCTGGCTCTGATACTTAACTTACTTTGTGACTCTAGGCAGGCCATTCCCTTCTTGAGATTCCAAGGGGATTGGATTAGCTGGTCCCTTCCATATCTAACATTCTTTGGTTCTATGACTCTAGGTCAGCAATTGGACCCAGAGGACCAAATAGAGCAGGAAGAAGAAGAGAGATTTTTTAAAAATCAGCATGCAAGATGAGTCGCTAGGAGCGAGCTTATTCCCAGGCTTTTGTGAGTGGAATGTGGTGATGTAGTCTGAGCACCACAACGTGCCCAAATGAAAATGTTGAGGAGAATGAGTACAGCAGCTGCCAGAAAGAGAGGAAGAGGCAGAAACATAGCGACTTAGACAGCAACTACCCTTTAATGAATCCATCAACAAGCATTTATTAAGCACCTACTATCTGCCAGGTTGTATGCTAGACACTGGGAATACAAAGTGAAGCAAGACTTGGCCATTGCCCAGCACATAGTAGGTGCTTAATAAATGCTTGTTGACTTGCTCTCAAAGAGCTTACATTCTTTCAGGGGAGAAGACATGTACATAGCACCAAATGGTTATAGATTTAGAGTTAGAAGGAAACTTAGAGGAAATTGAGTCTGACCCCTTCTTACTGCCTGCAAAGAACCTGAGACTCAGAGAAGTCAGCTGTTGTTTATCTTTCATTCTCAAAGAGGACAAATGACATCAGGAGGGTGATGTCTTGGCTTTCTCATGAATTGGATTTAAGTGAGGCAGAGTTGGGCAAACTTGTCTGCTTCACTTTCTGCTCCAGTCACTGGAGTCTAGCCACAAGATAAAAGTGAAATCACATAGCTAGTAAGTATTTAAAGTAGACTTTGAACCCAGTCTATATACAAAAATTAAGATTTGGGCAGGGGAGGAGGCTATAACTAGGGGAATTGGGAAGGGCTCCATGTAGAAATAGATGTTAGATCTGAGCTTTGAAGGAAGCTAGGGATTATTTAAGGTGAAGATGAGGAGGGTAATGCATTCTAGGTAAGTAGGAAAACTAATGCAAAGGCATGGAGACAAGAGACCATCCTTTTGGAAGAAGAGGAAAAAGGTCAGTTTGCACTGTCATCTGTGAGTGGGAATATGATATATAAAATGTTATGATATGATATCATGCAATATGATATGTGACATGGTATATATAGAATAATATGAATAATGTAATATGATACATGACATATGTTATATAAAATTGTACGATATAATACAATATGATATATGACATGATATGATATTTAATATGATATGACATATACATAAAATGATATGATGGAATGCAATATGATATGATATGATGTCATATATTAAATGATATGATATAATGTAGTATGATATGATATATGTGCAGATCTCCTTTCAAGCTGGCATTGACCCATTAAGGCTTACTTATTCTCTTTAGGAGCCCACATCTCTGCATAATTTCTACAAGAATAGCATGAGGCTGGTTTAATCTGTTTTTGATGGAGTCATTCTGGCCCTTGATTACTTTGCCTTTCTAGCTGTTTATCTCTTTAATAACATATGGTAGAATTAGGCCTGGAATCCAAGCCAAGCTCACTCATCTGCCATCTTTAATCACGATTCTCTTCCCTCTTGAACAGAGACAACTTTTGTCCTCCACCAATCCTGAGGTCCTGCTACTGTTTTCTACAGTCTTTCCAATCTCAGAGACTGTAGTTCAGCAATTACACTTGTCAGTTCTTAAGTATCCTTGGATGAGGGTCATCTAAGCTTGGTGACTTGAACTCATCAACAGCATGTAGGTATTCTCTTCCTGGCACCTTACTTATGTTGGGAATCAAGTCCTTGTTAGCCATATTTGTTCGGTCTTTTTCAGTGCAAAGGGCATATTTGTTCACAGAGAAAACTGAAGTGAAATAATTACACCTGATCTTTGTCATCTGTTATCATTACACCATTCACTCCAACCAATGATTCTTTCCTCTGATATTTTTCTTTTTCCCAACAAAGCAAAAATAGAAAGCATGGGGGAAGGGGTCTTTTGTTAACTTTCTTTGGCAGCTTCAGCTTATTCTGAGTTTCAGCACTCCTTCTTCTTACTCAATCATGCTCAACATGTGTATTCTCCTTGTTACCTACCTTAGTTTCCATCTTCTGTACATAGTTTTTTTTTTTAGCTTTTTTTGGTGAGGCAATTGGGGTTAAAGTGACTTGCTCAGGGTCACATAGCTAGTAAGTGTAGTACATAGCTTTTTAAAAGCCAACTTAGCTGAAACACATACACTTCTATTCTTTAGAAATAGAGCAGGTAGGTGGTACAGTGCATAGAGTGTGGGGCCAGGAGGCAGGAAGACCTGAGTTCAAATCTGACCTCAGACACTTATCAGCTGTGTGACCCTGGACAAATCATGTAAACTTTGTCTTAGTTTCCTCATCTGTGAGATGGGTATAATAATAGCACTTACCTCCAAGGTTGCTGTGAGGATCAAAGGAGATAATAATTGTAAAGCTTCATACTAGATACTATAGAAATGTTAGCTATTATTATCATAACTCTCTGTTTTCCTTCTTATCACGGTTGTTTTCCTGTGTCTTCAAGATTTCATTCTTGAGAATCTCCCATTCCTAGAACGCATTCACACCTCATTTTGGGCTGTTGAAATCTTCCCGTTCCTTCAAGGCACTATGCCTGACACATAGTAGGTGCTTAATAAATGTTTTCTGATTGACTTACACCCTAGTTGTAAGGGGAGAGAATGTTCCTAGAATATTCTGGCTTGGTCTTTCATTGGTTAGAACCATGTTTTCCCTTTTATCATGTTTAAATGGGTATGAGGCATTTAGATCGTATAGTGGATAGGGCAGTGGGCTTAAAGCTGGGAAAACCTGCATTCAGATCCTGCCTTCAGACATTGTGTGACTCCAAGTAAATCATTTACACTTGTTTTTCCTCAGTGTCCTTCTCTGTAAAATGAGGGACTTGTACTTAGTGGCCTCTAAGGTCCATCTGGCTCAAAAGATGACCTCCTGTATTATCCGCCTTATAGATTATAAGCTCCTTGAAGGCAGGGATTTTGTCTTTCTCTTTCTAGGACTTAACATTATGCCTTGTACCTAGTAGGTGCTTAATGATTGTTGAATTATTAAACTCAATCTTGTACACTACCCACATCTGTGGAAGAAGAAACTGAGACCCAGAGAGTGAAAGCCATTTGCCCAAGGCCATAATGCAAGTCTGAGGCAGAGCTGGGACTTTCACAGGTCTGCTTAGTGGCAGAAGGAAATAGTGAATACAGCACTTGATTTGTAGTCAAGGTATGGATTCAAATCCCAGCTCCGTTACCTACTCACTATGTGACTTCGGTCGAATCATGATGTCTCTGTGTGCCTCAGCTTCCTATTTTGTAACATAAAGTAGTTGCATTAAGTGATCTCCAAACTCCTATTCAGTTCCCAGTCTTATGATGATCATAGATTTAAAGCTGGAAAGGACCTTGGAGGTGGTCTTGTTTTAAAGATCTCTTTTTAAAGAGGAGAAAACTGAGCCCAGAGAGATGCCATGATGTGCCAGGGTCACAGAGCCAAAAGGTGGCAGGGCTAGATTTCAAACTCAGCTTCTCGGGGAGGGGGGAAGGGGCGAGAGGAGTAGAGAAGCACTCAGCTGAACTTTTCCAATATTCCCCTCCAAACAACTTTAAAACAATGCCTCAAATGGAATTCTAGAGTGGCAGAGCTGACAAAAAGTCAGAGAGAGACATTCTTCCAGCCCAAGAGAACATAGGATGTTGGAAAGAGAGATTTGTGATATGGGGAAGGAGGCTAGCCCAGAGCTGACATGGATGAAACACCAGTGGTGGGGCCAGGAGGAGGTGACAGAAACAGCAGCAGCTTTGGGAGTTCTCAAGCCCCACACAGTAAGGGGACCTGGAAACTGTTCAGAAAGAGATGACAAGGGACCCTTGTGTTAGCACTAAATGCAGGACCAGATTCTGTTTGACAGCTTCAGTGCCTAGAACCACTTCTGGGTCATAGTTGAAGGGTGGAAAGGAGCACTTTCAGGCAAGAAGGAGGGGAAGCCCTGAGGGTCAGTATCATTGCCAGCCCCAAGCAATCGGGGCACTTGAGGAAAAGTATCATTTTTGGTCCCAAGAGAGGAGGGACCCTGAGCAGCAGTACTGAGCACAATCCCAAAGGATCAGGGGTCCTTCCTGGGTAAGGACCAGAGCTCAGACCAAGACAGCAACGATCACACTTTTCTCCAGATCCTACCACCTTGGAAGCACCCAAAACTTCCAGCCCACAAGAACTAGCTCTGAAAACAGCAGTGTGAAAAGACCTGAAGCTTGATCAGACCTTCCCCCCTCTACACACACACACACACACACACACACACACACAGAGGCTGGGAATAGAACCCGACATTAACACAAAATTCCAAATCAAGAAATAAGGCAGAGGGGCAGCTAGAGCACTGGCCCTGGAGTCAGGAGGACCTGAGTTCAAATCCAGCCTCAGACACTTGACACTTAACTAGCTGTGTGACTCTGGGCAAGTCACTTCACCCCAACTGCCCAGCCACAAAAAAAAGTGCACTAAAACCAGAAAAAAAAAGAAATAAGGCAGAAAAATAAGCAAACAACAACAACAACAAAAAGAACCTGATCATAAAAATCTACTACAGTGACAGGGAGGATCAAGATACAAACTCAAAAAATAATGAAGTCAAAATAGCTACCTGCAAAGCCTCAAAGAAAAATGTGAATGGAAACAAGCCCAACAAGAATTCCTGGAAGAGCTAAAGATAATTTTAAAAATCAAATAAGAGTGGTAGAAGAAAAATTAGGTAAAAACTAAAAGTGAAGAAGAAAATTGTGAAAAGACAGCTCACAGCATAGTAAAAGAGGCACAAAAAAAAGCAAAGAAAATAACACCTCAAAAAGCAGAATTGGCTAAATGGAAAAAGTTTATGACCAGACAAGAGATAAAGGGGATTACAGGAAGTAAAAGAGATATTTTTGATTACATGAGATTAAAAAGATTTTGCACAAACAAAACTAATGCAGCCAAAATTACAAGGAAAACAGGAAACTGGGGAAAAAAAACTTTTTTTGCACAGCAAGTTGCTCTGATAAAGGTCTCATTTCTCAAATACACAGGAAACTGAGCCAAATTTATAAAAATAAGAGTCATTCCTCAGTTGATAAATGGTTGCAGGATATGAACAGGCAGTTTTCAGATGAAGAAATCAAAGGTATCAATAGTCACAAGAAAAATGGTGTAAATCACTACTGATTAGAGAAATGCAAATTAAAACATCTCTGAGATACCACTTCCCATCTACCAGGTTAGCTAACATGACACAAAAGGAAAACGACAAATGCTGGAAGGCATGTGGAAAAATTAGGCCACTAACACATTGTTGATGGAGTTGTAAATTAGTCCAACCATTCTGCAGAACAATTTGGAAATATGCCTAAAAGGCTGTAAACCTGTGCATCCCCTTTGACCAGCAATACCCCTGCTAAGTCTGTATCCCAGAGAGACCAAAGAAAAGGAGAAAGGATCTAGTCACACAAAAATATTTGTAGCAGCTCTTTTTTGCGGTGGCAAAGAATTGGAAATTGAGGGAATGCTCATTGATTGGGGAAGGGCCGAACAATTTGTATATTATTATGTTGGAATACTATTGTGCTATAAGAAATGACAAACAGGATGCTTTCAGAAAAGCCTAGGATGACACATAAATTCATACAAAGTGAAGCGAGCAGAACCAGGAGAACATTATGCACAGTAATAGCAATATTGCACTGTGAAAGACTACTGTGATCAAGACGATGATCCAAGCCAATGTCAAAGGACCCATGATGAATAATTTATCCACCTCTAGCAATAGAACTGATGAACTCCGAATGCTGATTGAAACATACTTTTTTAACTTTATTTTTATTGTTTTATTTTGTATTTTTTCTCAATATGGTTAATATGGAAATATATTTTACATGACCTCACACATACAATCAAAATCAATTGCTTACCTTCTCAAGGAGGGGCAACAGATGAGAGGGAGGATGAGAATTTGGAAATCAATTTTTGAAAATTATTGTTAAATTTTTTTACATGTAATTGGGAAATATTTAACAAAATAAATAAAAATAATAAAAAAACCCCTCAGGTCCTCTGACTCCAGAAATGGAATCTCTGACTGGTCCAAGTTGGTATCAGATGTTGAACTTAGATCCAGATGTCCTGGCTGGCAAAAGGGCCATTCATTGTGGGCAATGTGTGATGGTCAGTGTTTAGCTTTCCCTACCTTTAGCTAATCTCCTCTCCTGCAAACCCTTCCCTCCTTTTTTTTTTCCCTCCATCGACTTGGGATAACCTGGTCTTATTCTCTTATACTTTAGCTTTCCTCTCAGCTCTATATATTCTTCTGAGCATTTCTCTGACACCTCAGGTATTAATAACATTTTCGATTTTAGACATGTCAGCAAGTTTTCCCAAAGTAACGTCAAGGAGGGAGAATGTTAATGCCTCCATCTGTGAATTATGTTAATCCACTAGACTGAATTGACAGCTTTTAAAATTGTGAATTTTAATTGGCTGTCTATTCCACCTCCAAGTCCAGGATGAGGCTGGGGGAAGAGACTCTCCCTCCTCCTCTGGCATATCATAGGGGAAAGATTAAAGAAAAAGCATAGATGGGTTCCAGCAGTGTTTCTGCTATTAACTAGCTGTACAAATTTGGGAAAATCACTCTCTTTCTCTGGGCTTCTACTTTAGTCTCTGTCAAATGAGGGGATTGGGCTAGCCCCAGGTTCTTCATCTTACATGTGTCATGGGCCGCTTTGACCAGCAATCTGATGAAGCCTATAGAAAGAGACCTTCTGGGGCAGCTAGATGACGCAGTAGATAGAGCACTGGCGCTGGATTCAAGGAGGACCTGAGTTCAAATACGGCGTCAGACACATAACACTCACTAGCTGTGTGACCCTGGGCAAGTGACTTAACCCCATTGCCTAGGCCAAAACAAAAGAAAACAAAACAAAACAAAAGAGACCTTCTCAGAAGCATGTTCTTAAATGCCTCATTCTTGTATCTGAATGCCTAATTCCTAGCTAGTTTAATGTTTGGGCCATAGCAGGTACTTAATGGATTGTTTTAGATAGATTGATTCCCAGGATTCTGGGGGCATAAATTTCATCAGAGAATTGCATGGGAAGGAAGAAAGGAAGCAAGTGAACATGTATTAAGCACCTACTATGTATGAAAATCCATTGCATTGCAAAGGAAACCAATGATATTGGGAAATCACTTCTCCAAATATGTTTTAAAAACCAAGTTCAAGGACCTCAGGTTAAGAACCCCTGAACTAGATGAACTTGAAGGTTTCTTCCAACTCTGATATTCTAGGATTCTATTGGAGAATCTCCCTGGGATTTAACCTCAGTTCCTTTATTTTCTCACTATTTACCAGCAACACTGGTAATACTGCCTTCTCATCTGCTCTCACTAACTTTCCCCCTCTCTCAGATTTAAGATGTGCACATGTGTGTACACACACATATATGCACGCATACACACATGTATAGTATGCCCACACATGTACAACATGTATACACACATACCTGCATATACATAGTTGTATACATACATAACATGTGCACACACGTGCATAATACACAGACACATAGGCACATGTGTATACACTCATACACAATCTACTTAATATATACACATGCAGTACATGTACACATATATATATGTACACACATACACATACACATACACATATACATATGCATTTGTTGTTCAGTAATTTAGCTGTGTCTAACTTTTTGTGACTCCATGGACCATACTGTCCACAGGGATTTCTCAGCAAAGATACTAGAGTGGTTTACCATTTCCTTCTTGAGTGGAATTAAGGCAAAAGGAGATCAACTGACTTTCCAGGATCACACAGCTAGTCAGAGTCTGAGGTCAGATTTGAACTCAGGTCTTCCTGACTCCAGGCCCAGTGCTCTAACCACTGAGCTGCTTAGCTACCTCTTAGACATATACATACACATACATTATATGTATATATATATATATATATATATACATATATATATATATATATACACACACACACTATATACTTATACATGTATATATACACATATATGCATAAGCATATACACACATGAATATGTATACCCATGTATGGTGGGGCCTTATTTAGCCTTGCTTTGCAAACTTGATCAAATAATTAGAACCTCCATTTCAACATCTGTATATCAGTCAGTCAGTAAGGATTAATTAAACCCTTAATATTTACCATAGACCTGCTAAGTTCTAGGCATGCAAAAAAAGGGCAAAAACAGTCTCTGCCGTCAAGGGGCTCCCATTCTAATGGGGAAGACAACATATAAAAAACAAGGAATGTGGTCTATCCAGGTGGTGGAAGGTAATCTCATAGGGGATGGTAATAGCAGCTGGTGAGGGGAGTGGGGAGGGATAGACTAGGAAAAGACTCCTGGAGAGGGTAGGATTTGAGCAGAATGTTGCAGAGGGCCAGGTAAGGAGGGAGAATGTTCTGGAAATGGAGGCAGCCCACGCAAAGGCATGGAGGTAGGAGGAGGTGACAGCTGTATGTGCAGAATCACAAGTAGGCTAGTTTAGTGGTCCCACAGAGTGAGGGCAGAGGAGGAAAACGTAAGGAGGCTGGCAGATAGGAAGGGGCCAGATTGTCAAGAACTTTCAATGCCACATCACGGACTTGATATTTGATCTTGGATGTAATCAAGAGCCCTTACTGAGTAAGGGGATGTCATAGCAGAACTACACTTTTAGAAAATCACTTTGGTAGCTGAGCAGAGGATGAACTGGAATGGGGAGAGACTGGTGGTAAGGAGACTGATCAGAAACAAGAGTTATGAGGGCCTGGACTAACATGGTGCCTGTGCGAGGAAAAAACAATATTGATACATATGAGAAATGTGGTGAAGGGGAAAGAGTCAAGGGGAGGCAACAGATTGGATATATGGGGTGAGCAAGAGGGAAAAGATTCAGAGCCCCCTGAAGACAAGGCCTATTTCTTTCACCACACAGAGAACACCAGTAGGGAAGACACTGTGATACCCTGATATCCTTTCACTCCAAGATTGAGAAAGCTCTGAGGTCACAGACTATCCTCCCCATTAGACTTGGAATTCTGAGGGCTGAGACTGTCTCTCAAATCATACTGGGAGTTGTTTGAACACTGGGCTTGCTCTTTCACCAGACTTGGGGCAGAGACCAAATATTCCCCTATCAGTCAACCAAAAAATTATTAATATGTACCAGGGGCTGGGCTGGGCACCAGCGATATAAAACAAAAATGAAGCAAGTCCCTGTTTTCAAAGAGCTAACATTATATTTGATTGAAAGAAACCAAGAATGAGGTTCATGGGAACCTCATTCCATGACACTCCCTGAAAGCAAGGGAATAGCATCCCCCATCATCTTTGTTCAGCTAAGGACTGAGGCTGTGTCAATTTAATCTGATTGGAACTATATACTACAGAGACAGTGTTTTTCCTCATCAGACTGGAAGCTTCCTGAGGATAAAGTCTGTTTCCCTTCCCCGGTGGAAACTCCCTCAGATCAAGGATTGAGTCTCCCACTCTGAATAGGAATTCTCCCAGGGAGAGAGTGGAAGGAGTTGAGGATTCCTTAAGGGAAGGTCTGGATGGCCTTCACCAGTGGGGAGTTAACAGAGAAGTGGATTACAGAAACTTCGTTTCCTGCTTGGTCGTCAGCTTCATTCTAGAACTAAAGGCCAGCCTGACTTCACCCAGGTTCCTCTTCCTTCACTGCTGGGTCAGATTTATTGCAAAGATATTAACAAGCTGAAATTAACTGGCTCTTTTCTCAGGTTGTTGGTTTTAAAGTAAGGATAGTTAAAATCACTTATATAATGCTCAGGAGAGGGAGCAAAGGAGAAGGGGAAGAGGCAGACAAGACAAGGAAAACTAGTTTTTAAAATCTCCTTAAAATAGCAAAGAAATGGAAACAAATTAGATGCCCACAGATCAGAAAATGACCCAGCAAGCTGTGGTATGTGAGCAGAATGGAATGTTACTATAAGAAATAAGCAAGTCACTTTAATCTCCAGGTGCCTCAGTTTTCTTATGTATGAAATGAGGAGACTGAACTGACAGGCCTTTGAGGTGCCTTCCATCTATGATGATTATTTTTTTAAAATGAAGATGCATGAGAAAGCATATTAACTGATGCAGAGAGAGGGAAGCAGAACAGAGAAATGAAATGACTTGCCCAAGGGGAAGTAATAATAAGTTGAAAAACTGAGACCTGAACCCTCTTCTATTGGCTCCAAATCTCTCCTGTTAACTTGTGTTGTGTCCTTGGGCAAGTGATTTCACCTCAGGTGCCTCAACTTTAAAATGAGGAGGTTCATAAGATTAGAGTTAGAAGGGACCTTAGACATCATCTAGCCCAGCCACCTCACTATAAGGAGGAAGTAAACAGAGGCCCACGTCTCTGGATTTCTTCTTCCTCCATATAGACCCAATGATATCATATGCAGGCATGAGGCAGGGAAATCACAGAAGGCTGGCTTAAAAAAAAATAAACACACTTGGATCTAATCACAGAACACTCTGAAGTAGAAAGGATCTCAGAGTTTAAGGAATCTGAGCCCTCCTTTTACAGAGGAGGAAGCTGGGGAGCAGGGAGGGGAAGTGATTGACCTCAAATCACAGAAGTCATGGGATCATGCATTTGGGGTTGGAAGGGACGTCAGAGGCCAGCTAGTACACCCTACTATATAACCGATGAGGAATTGAGAAGTTATGTGACTTGTTCATGGTCACACAGATATTAAGTAGCATGACACCTAAAAGTGGAGACCAGTAATAAGGTATGACAAGGACCCCTCCAGCATGTAGCAGATACCCAAGCAAACGGAAATACATGTCCTGCCATTGTGAATGGTCCTAAAAGAAGATGGGCAAGAATATTCTGAACTGTTTTTATTTTCTCTTTCTTTCCTTTTCTTTCTTTCTTTCTTTCTTTCTTTCTTTCTTTCTTTCTTTCTTTCTTTCTTTCTTTCTTTCTTTCTTTCTTTCTTTCTTTCTTTCTTTCTTTCTTTCTTTCTTTCTTTCTTTCTTTCTTTCTTTCTTCCTTCCTTTCTTCCTTTCCTCCATCTCAGCACTACCTTCCTTAGGCCCCTGAGCAGATTCTAATTTGGCCTCAAAAATTCTATTTTGGCCCCAGGCAAATGTTCATTTTTCAGGCCTGAGACTGGTAATAATCAGCTGGATCTTTCCCATTCTGATTCCTGAGAGCCCCACTACAAAGCATTAGAAGTCTCTGGAGTGTGGGTTGGGGGTGGGATGCCCTCTGTTGGCTGTTGCTATTAGGGGTCTGTAGTCAATGTTCTTGATCCACACAAAGCAGCCCTGGCCTGTCTTGGCTTCTGATAGGCAGGTTGGAAAAGTCATGCTCTGAATTTGGATTACACCTCTCCAGCACAAAGCATCATGCCCTCATGGAGCAGGCACAGGGAGAAGGGGACTGAGATGAGGACACTGCATACAAGGTGAATCATACCAAGGGTTTTTACAGGGAGCTCTACTCTCTTCCAGAGCCTGAGAAGAGAAACATTTCTGAGCTTGGAAGAGGAGAACAATGGCAACGTTGCGCTTATGTCCATAAGCACCTGCCCTTAGATTTCTGCTTGATTATTTTCCATAAGGCCACCTTGAGCCAACCAGGGAAGGGGAAATCAGTAAATGCTAGAGTATGGGAGTTAGAAAGGACATTTGAGGCCCTGAGTCCAACCCCTTTATTGTATAGCATGGGGAGAGGGCAATCTTACTCAGAATACCTAGCCAGTGAGAGAGCCTGACATAAAACCCAGGTCTCCTGACCCTCAGACATTCTACTATACTCTGACCTTTAAATATTAGAGGAAACATAAGGGCTGATGAAAGAATTTTGAACTTGGAGGCAGAAGACCTGGGTTTGCATCCAGTCTTTGCCATTTACTTGGTAGATCAGTGAATAAAATAATGGGCCTGGAGTCAGGAATATTTGAGTTCAAATCGAGGCTCAGATACTCAGATCCAGCCTAGCTGTGTGACCTAGGGTGAGAGTCACTTAACATCTGTTTGTCTTTATTTCCCCAACAGTAAAATGGGGTTAATAATAGCACCTACTTTGCAGGGTTCTTGTGAACATGAAATGAGATAATATTACTAAAGCACTTAGCACAGTCCCTGACACACAGTAGGCACTATATAAATGTTCTTTCCTTTCTCCCTTCTCCTGTGACCTTAAGCAAATCATTTCAACTCTTTGGGCCTCAGTTTCTCTCTTTGTGAAATGAGAGGATTGGACTAGATCAGGAGTGGGGATCCTGTGGCCCCCGAGGCCACATGTGCCCTTTGAGGTCCTCAAGTGGGGAATCAAAGTTTGGATTGGTCAAAGGGCCACGCTTGAGGACCTAGAGGGCCACCCGTAGCCTTGGGGCTGCACGTTCCTCATCCTTGGTCTAGACGATTTCTAAGCCCACTGTGGCTCTGACATTTTAGAATTCTGGACCGTAACAAATGCCAGAAATCTAATGGTATCTGCTTAGCATCTTCCTCTTTTCTCAATCACCCTCTAGGAAAGAACAGAACCGAACCAAATCTGACCTTTAGGCCTAATAGCTTATGATCTGAGCACTCCATTCCCCAGCCAGGGTAGTAGTCCTTTTAACTCACTTTTCCTTGTGCTACTGTAAAGAGGCCAAAAGCAAGTCCGTTTTCTGTTTTACTATAGATTCTTCCTGTTACTCTTCTTGGTCTCCTCCCAATTACCATGTTCCCCACTCTTAAAGCGCACTCACCTATAAGCTGCATTTGATGGATACGCTGGCTCGCCTCCAAATTCTGGGTTAGGTCAAGGTAAACTGGCTGACCATTTATGGGCTGCAGCAGCCCAGAGCACTGGATAAGGGAGGATCTCTCAAAAGAGTGAATTGCAACATCGTCACAATCAATAAAGCCCTGTCTTTGTTCCCTTGTAACAACATCTCTCTCTTCTCCCTAATAAGTGTTAATGCTTGCCACACTGGTACATTTATGGAGATGTGGCAGAGGTAAGGAGAGAGAAGAGAGGCAAAGGACAGGTCTCACAGGCTCCCCTGCCCAGCAAGCTTTGACAGGGCCCCTCTGCTTACTACAGAACCCAAAAACTGCTTGGCCTGCTGTAGGAGGGCTATTTGGGGGCTTTAGGTTGAATTGAGATTTTCTCTCTTTCCCCCTTTATAAGCTTTCAGTAATTCTACATTCCAGGCACACTCTGATTCTGTGAACTTCTCTTTGTTTATTTCCTGAGCTCATCTGCAGCCCTCTCCAGCCACCATGCCTATTCAACTCCTCACCCCGTGCCTACAGTATAGATCTCCATAGAGCTCTGCTTTGTGAAATCCACTAGGTGAGATCTCCTCCATGAAACCTTCCTTGATCCCCTCATCCCCAAGATAGGAATTGTCTTTCTGAATTTCCGCATCACTGGGACCTTTCTTATGTATGTAATCATATTCTAAGTTGCATCATGCTAATTTATATGTGTGTGTGTTTTAGTGAGTTCTTCAAGGACAGGGACTATGCTTTATATCATCTGCGTCTCCCCAGAACCTCGTTTGTTGTGCTGTTCAGTTGTTTAGCTGTGTCCAACTCTTCACAACCCCATTTGGGATGTTCTTGGCAAAGATATTGGAGTGATTTGCCATTTCCTTCCCCAGGTTGTTTTACAGATGAGGAAACTGAGGCAAACAGGGTTTAGTGCAGGGGAGGAGAACCTGCGGCCTCAAGGTCACATATGGCCTTCTAGGCCCTTGGGTGCGGCCTTTTGACTGAGTCTAAGTTTCACAGAACAAATCCCTTTATTTAGGGACCTAGAGGACCACATGTGGCCTTGAAGCCGAAGGTTTCCCATCTTTGGTTTAGTGACTTGGCCAGGGTCATGCAGCTAGTAAGTGTCTGAGGCTGGATTTGAACTCAAGAAGATGAGTCTTCCTGACTCCAGGCCTGGTGCTCTATACATACTAGGCACTTAAGAAATGCTTACTGAATTAAAACGAATTGAAACATAAAGACATCTTTATGTTTGTTCACTGTAGTTTCTTCTTTAGGATGAGACTCATTTACTCCGCCAAGGGGATTTCTTTCCTAATGAGCAAGAATGATCAAGCTTCAGGAGACATTTATCCTGGAGCAAATCTTATAGCAAACCAAGCTACTGTGGTTCCAGGTCCTTCCTGTCTCAGGAAGAGCTGCTTCCTCTGGGGGAAAAAATCTGTCTCAATCTCTCTCTCTCTCTCTGTCTCTCTCTCTCTCTCTCTCTGTCTCTCTCTCTCTCTCTGTCTCTCTCTCTCTCTGTCTCTCTCTCTCTTTGTCTCTCTCTGTCTCTGTCTCTGTCTGTCTGTCTCTCTCCGTCTCTGTCTCTGTCTCTGTCTGTCTGTCTCTCTCTCTCTCTCTCTCTCTCTCTTTCTCTCTCTCTCTCTCTCTCTCTCTCTCTCTCTCTCTCTCTCTCTCTCTCTCTCTCTCTCTCTCTCTCTCTGTCTCCCCAACATGGTATAGTAGAAAGCTCACTGATGCCAGAGTCAAAAGACCTGGCTTCAAATTCTGCTTCTGATTATACTAGCTGAGTGACTATACTCACTTAGTCTCTTAGGGCCTCTGTCTTCTAAGGTTCCTTTCAGCTCTAAATCTATAATCCTATGTCTAACCAGGGACATTTAGCGCTCTTGGGCTGATGGTGTCCATTCTCAGGGGAGCAGCCTAGTGAAGACCACAGAGGCATATCACCAGCTGGATTACAAGGTGATGAGTTGTTTGTCCACAGCAGTTCCCAAAGGTCATTTGCTAAATCGGTATCACAATGGGCCCTGCTCAGGGGCTACTCTTGGTATTTATGTATCTGTTAGGTTATAACTGCCAACAGGGGCCAATGAAGGGCTCAGAAGTGGGAAGGCTGGGAAATTGCATAACAAAATGAAGTCAGCATGGAAGGGTCCTGGGTATTATGGGGAAGTTGTATTGGAGAGAAGCTCAATGGTTTGCTATCCTTGGAGGATGTGAAGAGGACTCATCTTCTCGAGTTCAAATCCAGCCTCAGACATTTACTAGCTGTGTGACCCTGGCCAAGTCACTAAACCAGAGGTGGGAAGCCTTCAGCCTCAAGGCCACATGTGGTCCTTTAGGTCCTCAAGTGTGGCCCCTTGATTGAATCCAAATTTCACAGAACAAATCCCCTAAATAAAAGGATTTGTTCTGTAAAACTTGGACTCAGTCAAAAGGCCACACCCAAGGATCTTCCCACACTGATTAGTTGATCACACACCCCTTGGGTGAGAGTTAAGGCCTCTGATCTGGAGACCACTATATTAAGTCACAGAGAAGGTTTGAGATTACAATAACAGACATTTACATAGCATTTTAAAGTTGGCAAGGCTTTCTATGCATATATATCACCTTGCTTGAGTGACAACCCAATGATATGCGTCCTATGGGAGCTATGATTTCTATTTTACAGAAGAGAAAACTGAGGCTCAAGTAAGTTGAGTAAGTTGTTCAGCAACATATACATAGCTGGTATCAGTGGTAGGATTTGAATTCATGATTTGTATGAGCAATCTATCCAGTGAACCATGCTGTTACCTCTTCTGCACTTCTGGAAACTGGGTCAGTGGAATGAGTACCCACACTGATGAAATCTCATATCTGGCAAGTTAGACATTTTGATAGCATGTGTGTGTGTGTGTGTGTGTGTGTGTGTGTGTGTGTGTGTGTGTGTGTTGCTAATGGACACTAGTTAGATACAACTCATAACCTGGGTCCTGAGAAAATCCAAGCATAAGTGGATTCTGATATTATAATCAACATTAATCAAACAATCAGCAAATCTTACTGAGTATCTATTACGTGCCTGCTGCTGTGCTAGGTACTGAGATGCACAGATAAAATATGAAAAAGTCATTGCCCTCAAGGAGCTTACATTCTACCTGGGGAAACGACACATACCATCTAAACACGTACATGCATGCATAAATACATACACACAGAATAAACAAGTGATTTGGGGTGGTTACAAACAGCTGGGGGATCAATGAGAAAGGACCCTATATAGTAGGTGATGCTCGAGTTGAGTTTTGAAGGGAATCTGGGGCTACTAAGAGGTAGAAGTGAGAAGGGAATGCCTTCCAGGCATGTGTGTGTGTGTGTGTGTGTGTGTGTGTGTGTGTGTGTGTGTGTGTGTGTGTGTGTGTGTGGCAACCTGGACAAAGGCACAGATATAGGAGATGAAATGTTGTACACAAGGACTAGAAAAGGAACCATTTTGGCTGCAGTATAGAATTTGTGAAGAGGAGTGCTATGCAGTAAGGCTGGAGAAGTAGACTGGAGCTAGATTGTGAAGGATTTTAAATTCCAAGCAGAGGAATCTGTATTATATCCTAGAGGCAAGATGGAGCAGTAGGAAGTTTTTGAGCAGGAGAGTGAATGGGATGTTCAGGTTGGTCTGTGCTTTAGAAATGTCAGTTTGGCAGCTCTCTGGGGGATAGGGTGAAGAGGGGAGAGATAAGGCAGATTAGGAAGCCATTTCGATAGTCTAGGAGAGGATGAAGAGCTAGTAAACTATTTTTTTGGTCATATAGATGGAGAAAAGTTAAACACTCTGGAATTATAGTCTAGAGACCTGGGCTTTGATGTATGACCACAGGCAAATCACTGAACCTTCCCGTGCCTCAGTTTTCTCAGGACATCTACTCAAGAGTGCACTAAAATACTTTGTTAACTTTAAAACTATACATAAATATATTTTTAATGAGGGAAGCAGTGTGGCTTAGTGGGTCGAGGGCTGACCTTATAATCAGGAAAACCTGGGTTCCATCTAAGCCTTTGACAAGTACTCATTGCATAACAATTGTACAAATCACCGAACCTTTCAGGTGCCTCAAGGCATCTGGCTAACACTAGAAGTTACAGAGGAACTATTGTTTTGCATTGGTGGAGAGAGTTTCCATTCTGAGAGTTCTCAACATCAAAACAATCATAGATTTGGACCAAAAAAAAAAGGAATGAATTATCCTTTAACATGAAGACAGAGACATCACCTAGCACAATTCAGCCTTGGAATGTTTCCCTCAGTTGCCTTAAATTTCCAGCTGCTCAATGAGATCTACATGTGTAGATTGAGAGCTCGCTAATTATTTTGTTTAAGGTAATTGCATTAATAGTTTCAAATGCTTGTTAATTCAGAGAGATGTGTGACAGCTATCAGCTAATCACTGAAAGCCTTAGTGATTTTGAGAGCTGACACATTGTTCACATCACACTTACTTCAGATTGTCATTCTGTTTCTCTTTAACAGAATGCCTAACTGATTAAATTTCAATTAAGGGTCTTTGGGAGCTTTCCCCTAAGATATCATCATTGACTTAAGTGCTTGGAAGTGAGGATGACTGTGAGAAAGGGAACTATTTCTCACCATGGTGACAATAGGCTTCCACCCACCTGCCCAGCCCAGGTGCCTACAGCAGAGATGTCTGTCCCAACTGCTTGCTATTCCAAGAGCTCCAGAATTATAGGCTCATAGAATCCTACAGCTGAAAGCGGGCAGGAGAGATGCTTTGACAAAGACCTCTGACAATCATAGAATCACTAACTTTGAGGGTTGGGAGAAATGTTGGTGGCTCTCTAGTTCAACCCATACCCAAAATGAATCCCCACTATACCATATGCAACAAGTCATCAACCAGGCTCTGCTTAAAGCCCTCCCAAGAAGGGGGAAAATATCGCCTCCCCCAAAGGCAGCCAATTTCACTTAGGATGGGCCTCTTAGCAACTCTTACCACTGCTCTGGGTTCTGCCCTCTGGGACCAAACCAAAGTTTAACCCGTCCTCCACAATGAAAACCCTTCAAATACTGGAAAGGAGCTATCATGCATCATCGCCAACCCTTCTCATCCCTTTGAGTATTCTCTTTTCCAGGCTAACCATACCCGGTTCCTTTAACTAATCGTCATGACATGTATTTAAAAGGTCCGTCACCATACTGATTCCCCTCCTCTGCACATTCTCCGACGTGTCAACATCTTTCTTAAAATGGATCACTCAGAACTGAATAG
Source organism: Phascolarctos cinereus (assembly GCF_003287225.1). Classification (NCBI taxonomy): domain Eukaryota; kingdom Metazoa; phylum Chordata; class Mammalia; order Diprotodontia; family Phascolarctidae; genus Phascolarctos; species Phascolarctos cinereus. Next base: position 38,080,659 of record NW_027555958.1, read on the forward strand.
AATATTCCAGATGAGGTCTGATGAGGGCAGAGTATAGGGGTACTCTCATCTCTCTGCTCCTGGAAGCTATGCCTCTCTTAATGCTGCCCAAGATTGCTTTAGATTTTATAGATAGCTCTTCACGCTGCTGACTCACATTGAGCCACCAAAACCTTAAGATTTTTTCAGAACAAATACTGTCTCACTATGCCTGTCTTGTACTTGTGAAGAATTTTTTTTGGTATTCAAATATACAACTTTAGTTTATCCTTATTAAATGTCTTCTTATCCAATTCAGCCCATTGCTCTAGTCCAGAGGTATCAAACTTAAATAGAAATGGGATCCCTATTGACCACATATTCACTTAGAAAACCACAAATTAACATTATATTGCATTGAATTTTTATTTACTTTGTTAAACATTTCCCAATTCCATCTTAATCTGGCTGGGGCAGCACTTGGGAGTTTTGGGACTGGGGGCTGATGAGTGTGACATCTCTACTCTAGGTGTCAAGTTCCCTTTTTGATCTTGACTTTGATCCTGATCCACTGTTGAGTAAGTTACCCCTCCCTGTTTTGATGTCATTTGGAAATATGACGAAAATGGCATCTATATCTTTATTCAAATCATTTATAAAAAGGTTAAAGACCATAGAAACAAATATGGATCCCTGGGGTACTCAAGTGGAGACCTCCTGCCACTTGGATGTTGAACTATTAACATTGTTTTTTAGGTCCAGTCACTTAACCAGTTGTGAATTCTTCCAATTTAATTTTTACCTAATCCATATCTGCCCAGCTTATTCAAGGAAACAATATGAGATGTTTTATTAAAAGTTTGCTATGACATAGGTAAAGTATACCCATACTAATCCTATGCCCTAAACTTTCTCATATTTCTAGAATGCTTTAACATGCACAAAGTCCCTTCCTCACAAGAACTCTATGAGGTTGATAGCACATGCATTATCATTTCCATTTCCCAGATAAGGAAACTGAGTTTCAGCAAGGTGAAGTCCAACCTAGAAAAGCTAAATGTCCTGACTCCATATGCTATGCTGACTCTGTACACTAAAGACAATAGGTACTTAATACATGTTTGATGAATGGCTGTGAAGAGATGGATGAACTCCAGCCTGAGGCAGGACTCAGTGCCAGCGAAGGTGGTGGACACTGGAATGTATCACTGACATTCTGGTTATAGGGAATAGACAATTTTGACACACAACGCACAACAGCGTGGAGCAGAGAGTTCTCAAAAATAATAGTAAGGGACAAGATTGGAAAGGTGGGTTTGACTTAGATTGGTAGAGGACCTTGAAAGTCACAGAAATTGGATTTCAATGGTGGGCCATTAGAAGCAGCCTCTTCATAATGAAAAGGCATTTATTAAATGTTAACCATGTGTCAAGAACTATGCTAAGTGCTGGAGACATAAATGCAAAAATGAGGTAGTTCCTGCCGTGGTGGAGCTTGCATCTAATAAAGGAGGGGTGGCCAGGGAAGAGAGCTTTGGTCTGTGGAATCACTGAGATGGTGAATAGAGCTGTAGGACAATCGGCTGTCACATGCTTTCCAGAAGTAACAGTAGTCTTGCTATGATTCCTATTGCCACAGAAAGGGATGAAAAATGAAGTTGAGGGGTGGGGTAGCAGGGTAGGTAGTCTGGTAGGCAGTAATAAACTCATCATTCAGCCTCTCTTGTACCATCCGTGGTCACATCCTCTGGGCTAGAAAACAGTAAGTACCAATTTTAGTTCCTGATCTTGTCCTTCTCTAGTCTTAGACTGTTTCTTTAGTCCTGCAAGCTTGCTATTACTATTTTCTGATGGGGGGGTGCCGAGTTGCAGTAAGAGGAAGATCTATAACTAGCAATTTCATGTCTGGTGTAGGCTTTACAAAATGTGCCAAGGGCAAATAGTAAGAAAAATGCCTCCAAATCAACTTTTAAAGACAAATTCAACTGGGTGGGGGAAGACAGAGATTGCCCCATGGGAGAACAACAACAGGGATCCCAGAGACACCAAGGGCAGAGACTGCTCCTAGGGAATTATTGGAAGTGGGATAAGGTACATCTTAGCCATGCTAGAAAGGGTGTAGTCCCTAGAAAGAAGGATTCAGTTTCATAGATTTGTATTTAAACTAATTATTTCTGCTACCTAAGTGCTAAGCTCAGATGCTCCTATAATGCTAAGGGAGTGTAAGTCTTGTAAGGGCATTCTAAATTGTGCCCTGGGACAAAACCACTATAGCCCCATCCTAGTTACAGCTCCAGGTAGGGGACCAGAAGTTCGGGTGCTCTACCTCCACATTTGATGGCACAGGAAGACACATTCTAAGATATATATAACTGTAGTACATTGGATCAAAAATGAACTCTGAAATTACCCTAATAAATGGATTTCAAAAAGCACACATTTATTCTACTCTGTAAACATATCGGTGTATAAATATGTATGCAGAAAAGAGCCTTTTTGGAATATAAAGTACATCTGGCAGAATTCCTCAAAAAAATGGAAATCTTTCTACAGCAACTAGCTTCTCCCATAAACCTCGCTGGAAGCATGTGAACTCTCTGCTAATTACTTGTCCTGTTAATTAAAAAATAAATCCCCTTAAATTTTATAACAGGTGGTTTGCGATGCTAGAATTGAAGCTGAAACTCTCGTATAACTATGGTGCAGATCATTTGCATTTCAGATTGCTTGGGGGGACACTGAAGGCTAAGCTTTCAATCTCCTATCTTTCACCTCCATCCACTGGCTATACTGGATGGAGATTAGCAGGAGACAATTGGCATTTCTCTTCCTTCTGGGCATCTCCAGTCTGGGGCTCAGGTAGCGATGAGAAGCTCCAACTACTTTGCCAAGTACTTCAAATCAGGGCATAAACAGAGCCAGCTGCCTCAGGAGGTTTGGAATGGAAAGTCCATTGCTTTTAGCAACAAAGCCAGGAAAAGTCCAGCTTTAAAGCTAATGTTGACCCTCCAGGCTGTGCCAAAGAGCCAGTGAATATAATATGCTATAACAAGAGCAGATACTCTGGGTATCTTTTCCCTTCTGGGTGCAGCAGTAGACTTTACTCAACTGGTGTCTACCACAGGCAAATCAAATGCTTTTTAAAAATTGAATTCTATTTTCTCACTGATTTCTACTATCATATCAGATATCTGTTACCCAGACTTGACATTGATCTTCAATTTTCAGAGAAAGTTAGCACTTTGGATGGAAGATTTTCTGTCTATTCCCCTTTCCCTTGAACTTTTCCATGAAGTACTTAATGATTTGTAGAAGGAGCCTTAAATAAATGCTCTAGGGGTGCTTGCTGTTTCAAGGAACCCTTGAATAAAGAGTAACAGTGTTATGAGTAGAAAGGGCTGGATAGGAGGCCTAGCTCTAATCCTTACTCATTGTGTCATCTAGAACAAATCATTATACCTTTTCTGGACCTACATTACCTTATCTGGAAAAATGATAGGATCAGACCAGATCTTAAGGTCCTTTTCAGCCTGAACATTCTATGACAATAATTATCAGACTATATTCTTATGTCTTAGCTAAACTGTAAATTTCTCCCCTTGGTGCCTAACACAATGTTGTGCATACAGTGTGCACTTAATAAATGTTTCTAGAAATCAAAGAATTTTTACAATGTGAACAGGTGTGTCCCTACTAAATTCTGTGTAAGATAGCCTTGCATTTCCACAAATTTCTTTGCCCACTCCTACCCCAAATGGGGAGTGCCTGTATTCCGATTTTATAGAATTTTAGAATAATTTAGGACAAATCAGTCATCTGGAGAGCAGAAAACCAAAGAATCCCATCTCCTGACTCCTGGTCCAGAACACTCGGCAATAATACAACAGTAATTTCTTACCCATAAGGGAAATCTGGGTGGAAAAGGCCTAGTCCCTTAAGGTCCTCCTAGCGAATAGGTTGTTGAAATAGGACCTGTAATGCCCAGAGTATTCAGAGAATGTTAGAAATCAAAGGATCAGAGTAGGTTCCAATTTGTTTCTACGAGGTCCCAAGAGAATATGACAGGCCACTACAAGTGGAAGCTGTACAGGGAGGCAGATTTCACCTTGATATAGCGAAGAAAAAAAAGTCCTAATGACGAGCACTGTCCAAAAATGAAACCATCCATGCATTGGAGGTTTTCAAAGTTAGATGGCCATTGTCCCAGCTGTTAAAGCAGGGATTCCTGCTTTGGAATGGGCTGGACTAGATGGGTGCTGAATTCCCTTCCAATACAGAGCTTTTGTGATTGTGTGACATATATCTTTGGACATGGGGGATGGATTCCTCAAGAAAAGTTACTGCTGTGTGTTGGAAGGGGCACTGGCTTAGGAATCTCCAGAGCCCTGAGCTCCAGAGATGGCTCCATCACTAATTAGTATGATCCTCCATGAGACATTTAGTATTTTAAAGGTTGTTTCAAGAAAAATGCTAGGTGTAGCTAGATGGCTGAGTGGATAAAGCACTGGCCTTGAAGTCAGGAGGACCTGAATTCAAATCTGGCCTCACACACTTACTAGCTGTATGACTCTGGGCAAGTCACTTAAAGCCTGATTGTCAACCCCCCCCCCCAAAAAAAAAGAAAAATGCTAACATGTTTGAAAGCACTTAGAAAAGCTATAGGATAACTGGATCATATTTCTAGTTCTAGAGCTGAAAGACACCCCACATGCCATCAAGTCCAAAATGCTCCTTTTGCACATGAGGAAACAGGCAAAGGAGGTTAAATCACTTTTCTAAGGGCCCACAGGTAGTAAGTGGCAGAAGCAGGCTGTGAAATGGAAACTGCATTACAAGCCTAAAGGATTTTTATGAAAACCACAAATCTTTTATTCTAGTGTAGCTTTTTAAGGGCTTTATAGAATTGGAAGAGGCTATAGAAATCATTTGGTCCACCTACTTTACTTAACAGGTGTGAAAATAGGCTCAGAGGGTTTAAGAAGTTTCCCCGGAGTCACACGGCTTTCTCTGAAGACCGGGGAGCAGAACCTTCATCTCTGTGTTGCTCATCCTATAGCCTTCTTGCTGTTCAGATGTTTCAGCCACATTGAACTCCTTGTGGTTCCATTTGGCGTTTTCTTGGTAGAGATGTTTTCCTTCTCCAGCTCATTTAGATGAGGAAGCTGAGGCACACAGGGTTAAGTGACTTGCCCAAGGTCACACAGCTAGTGTCTGAGGCCAGATTTGAACTCAGGAAGAGAAGTCTTCCTGACTCCAGGCCTGCTGCTCTATCCATTGTATCACCCAGCTGTCCCTTCTACTGCATGGCATTAGGAGATAGTTTTTTCTCAGTCTTCATCCTCCTGTAGCTGTCTGCTGCATTTGACTGTAACCCATCATCTTCTCCCAGATACCCTTTCCTGTGTGGGTTTTCATGGCAGTAGTCTCTTCTGATTCTCCTCCTACCCGTCTGACCTTTCCTTCTCAATCTCCATGGCTGGATCATCACCCAAATCACGTACCCTAACTTTGCTCACTTCCCAAGGCTCCATCTGGGGGCCTCTTTTCTTCTCCCACTATATTCTCTCTCAGATCTCAGCAGGACCCATAGGTTTAACTATCATCTGCATGCAGATGTCTCCTAGATATACATATCTGGTTCCATTCTTTTCCCAAACATTAGTCCTGAATCACCATTGCCTATTGGATACTGCCAACTGGACATTCCAAAGACATATGAAATTCAACGTGTCTGAAACGGAATTCGTTATCTTTCTCCCTAAACCTGCCACTCCTCCAAACTTTCCTGTTTCTCCAGAAGGCACCACCGTCCTTCCATTGCCTCAGGTCTGTAATCTTGGCAATATCCTTGACTCCACACGCTCCTTCACTTTGTATATCCAATTGGTTGCCAAGACTTCTCCTTCACAACACCTCTTGCATTTCTAAGCCCTTCTCTCCACTCACACAGCTAACATTTTAGTTCAGAAACTCGTCAGTCTCTCACCTTGATCCTCCTAATTGATCTCCCTGCTTCAAGTCTTTCACCACTCCAGTCCATTGCTGTTCATTTTCCTTAAGTGCAGATCTGACCATATGACTTCCCTATTCGACTTGACTCCAGTGGCTGCCTATTGTCTCTAGACTAAAATATAAACACCTCTCTTTAGCTTTTAAAGCTCTACACAACCCGGCCCCAACCTATCTTTCCAGCCTCATTGGACATCAATCTTCTTCCTATACTCCGGGATCCAGCCGAGCTGGCTGTTCTCTGTTCCTCACCTACAGCACTCCGACTTGGCTCTTGATGGCCATCCCTCTGCCTGGAACACACTTCTTCCTTATCTCTGCCTCAAAGAGTGCCTCTCTTCCTTTAAGGTGAAGTTCAGGCCTCATCTTCTGCACGAAGCCCTTCCTGATTTCCCAACAGCTGGTGACTTTCCTCCCGTAGTACCTTGAATTTAATTACTTACAGTGTATATAACACAAGGATTTGTTAAATTTATATTCATGTTGTATGCATTCTGTATGTACCGGTTGTCTCCCTCTTGAAGGTGTTTATTCAACACCTGTTCATTGATTGATTTATTATACCACCTGTCTCAAGGTTGTAGAACTGAAAATTAGAAGCCCGGAAGCTGAACTAAATAACCCTCAGGGGGAAAGAAAAAGTAGGACGAAGGAAACAATGCTAGATTTGGAATAAGAGGAACTGGTGTCTGGTCCTTACTCCCCATGGCCCCGTGGAAGGAAGGAAACAAATATTTATTAGGCAGCTACTACGTGCCTGGCACTGTACCAAGCACTTTACAAATATTGTCTCATATGATCTTTATGCCAACATGGGGAGGTAGGTGCTACTGTTATCCCCATTTTATAGTTGAGGAAACTAAGGCAAACAGAGACTCAGTGACTTGCCCAGCATCACACAGCTAATAAATGAATGAGGCTAGATTTGAACTTAATTAAGTCTTCCTGCCTCCAGGCCCATTGGTTTATCCACTATATTATCCTGGTGCCTAACTTGCCTTAGGCAAGTCACTGTCCCTCTCTGGGGCTGTTTTCTCATTTGTAAAATGAAAAGGTTGGACTACATGACCTCTAAGATCAGACAGCTAGATGGCTTAGTGGATAGTGTGTGGGACCTGGAGCCAGGAAGATAGGATTTCAAGTCAGCCTCAGATATTTACTAGCTGTGTGACCCTGCAGAAATCATTTAACTTCTGTCTTCCTCAGTTTTGTCGTCTATAAAATGGGGATAACAATAGCACATACTTCATAGGGTTTTGGTGAGGATCGAGTGAAATAATATTTGCAAAGCACGCTGCAGACATGAAGTGCTATCTAAATGCTATGATCATTAGTGTTATTATTATTAATTATTCCCTCCAAGCTCTAGGTCTATGACGCTATGTTCATTTGATCTAGCCCAGTGCCTGGGGTCAGGAATCTGGTAACTGACTAAACCACTCAAGGACAGATGTCTGTACCTTCCTTGAAAGTCTCCAGGAGAGAGATGTCATGACTTTCATTGTCCCTTCATGGTGGTTGGGCACTGTCAAAGCCATAGTCTACTACAAAAGCCAGATTTCTACAAAGCAACAGAAGTAGAATCTGCAAAACAATTAAAGCTGGACGAAGAGGGCATGCGGTGGTGGTTAAAATCACAGTTATTTGGATCTCTGAAAGCTTGAGGCATCGGGGGAAGGTTTAATAACCTCAGAACATGCTACTGGTTAGATTCCCAGGGCTCTCAATAACAGCTGACCCTTTATGCTCCCCAGTGTTGGGCATGTTCACTTTTGGTTAATAAGCCCGATGCCTTACGGTAATTTGCGGGTGGGAGACTTAGCTGCCTATTGTTTATTAGAACAATAATAAGGCTGGAGTAGAAGTAAATTGCAGGTAGCTGAGGCAAAGGTGTTTATTAGGAGCACTCAGAAGCTATAGACAAAAGTATAGAAGGCTGAAATGACCCTGAAATGTCAGTCTGGATGCACCTCCTTGGTGTCCCTCCTCTAATCAACTCAGATGGAGCACATGAAATTAAAAGTAGGGGCTGCTAGAAGAGCATCAGGCAACCGTTCCTTTCCATCATGGTGTGGGTGCACGTGCAGAGGTGCTCCATGGAATGTAGCTCTTGTCCCAGTCCCCTACAGCTTTGCTTCTGAGATCTGCCTGGGTCACAGGGAAGTAGGTGAATAAGGTTCCTGAAGAATTGTCATTCCTTCTCTGGGCTAGAAGTCTTTCCCACCTGGAGTAATTTGGATGAGCCTGGTCTTGGGAAGGCAGCTAGGTGGTGCAGTGATAGAGCAGTGGGCTTGGAATAAGGAAGACTCATCCTCCTGTGTTCAAATCCGGTCTCAGAAACTTACTAGCTGTGTGACCCTGAACAAGTCACTTAGCACTGTTTGCCTCAGCTTCCTCATCTGTCAAATGAGTTGGAGAAGGAAATGGCAAACCACTCCAGTATCTTTGCCAAGGAAACCCCAAATGGAGTCATGAAGAGTTGGACACGACTGAACAACAAAGAATATACATTCTGTTGAAGCATGTGACATGTGACCTGATAAGTATGTGTGGTGGTGGGGGCACAGACAGTCTGTGCCAAAAGTCTAAGTGAGTTTTAAGTTTTCGGAGAGCAATGGGAAAGGCAACAACCGTTTAAAAAGCATCCACCATGTGCCAGGCACTTTATATATGTTACATATGCTAAGCACTTTACAAATACCGTCTTATTTGATCCCCAACAGCAACCCTGGGAGGTAGATGCTATTATTATCCCAATTTTATGGATGAAGATACTGAGAAAAATTGACATGCCCAAGGTGATATAGCTAGTAAGTGTCTGAGGCCACATTTGAATTCTTTACTTCAGGCTCCATGCTCTATGCACTGTGGAGCCCCCTAGCTGCTAGGTTGAGTATGAAATGACCCTGGAAAAACAGGCTGCATATTGGTTGTAAGGGGCAAGCTGATGACTTGTCCAAGTACACATAATATGTAGAAGAGATAACTTTTTAAAGTTGGGCCCACTGACTCTAAATTCAATTTTCATCTCAAACCAGGCTGAATTAACTGTGTAAATTCTGCACCTTTAACTAGACTATAAAACCCTGCCAAATAGCATTGATGTCTTCTCTTCCCCTTATGAATGAATGGATGGATGGGTGGATGGATGGATGGATAGATGATAAAACACTTATTAGTGATTTTATGTGCCAGGCACTGGTTAAGCCATGGGTATACAAATACAGACAATCATGTTTACATTCCAATGAGGGCAGAAGAAGGGGAAGATAGCACATATTGGATAGATGGAAAAGGGGGAAGAATGGAAAAATTCAGAGACTGATGGAGAGGTCTGGTTCTGGTCAAGACAACAGGAATGCGCAGAGTGCAGGAGGGAAGAGTCCAGGATCTGCCCAGTACATCAGTTGGCACAGGCTGGGTAGCTGACCTAGTATGATGGAGGACTGACCAGATGATTCAAGATGAAATAGATGCAGTCATGCTTTCATGCCCCAGATACCATTATAGCCACAGTTGCCTAGAGTGGCTAGAATTCCAACTCCCAAGAGGAATGGCCCATTTCCCCCCACCAGTGTTTGGTACTACTACTTCTAGGACAATCAAAGCATTTGTACGGTTCTATGGAAGTTGGTTGTAATGAAGGCTGACCATGATTTTGACAGGTCGGCATTTTTTAAATCTAGATCACTCCATTGATGATGCCAAGCAATCACTGTCCTTTCAGAACCCAGGTAGACAATGTTCCCCGAGATTCTTGGAGCAAAGCTCATAAGGGGATAATTGGATTTGGGCAGCACATTCTCACAATCCTTGACCTCTTGGGGGCGGAGTTCTGGATGGAATTGATTTAGTGCTAGAGAGTGGATGTGTGTGTGTGTGTGTGTGTGTGTGTGTGTGTGTGTGTGTGTGTGTGTGTGTGAAGTAGGGGTGGAGACCACCCAATCTCCCTACTGGGCAGGATGCCAAAAATCCTTCCTGACCTTTACAGTGAATTGTTTGGGGAATAACAGGCTCTTCAATGGTGGCCTAAAACTACCCATCCCCTTGACACAATCCCAACTTGTAGCACTATGCCAAACTATGTCTGGAGGATCTGTCCTTTCCAGAGACTGTCCTGATTATCAGATGCAACATCCGGTGGACAGCCTGCAAAGTGGATCTAAGCTTTTACGGATCTGAATTTCTCCTTGATTCTCCCCATCCCTTCACCCCAATAGGACAACTGTAAGTGCAGATAGCTTTCACCAGAGCCCTTCCAAACTTCCAATGCCATGATCAAGTCCTCATTTCTTCTTTAATCTTCTCCCTTGACATCCCTCTGGCTCATTAAGCATCATGTACGATATGATTCTAGGTCTTTCAGGTGGTCCCCTTCAACAAATCAAAAATCATTTGGGATAAAAGTGTAATGGGGTGATGGGACTGAGAAAATACCATACCCCAGGACCTTTCAGCAACCCACAAGGCTCCTTCACCCTGTTACATAAGCATCATAGAAGTTGAGAGCTGGATGGGACCTCAGTGGCCATGTAGTGTAACTTATGCATCCCACTCCAACATACCCCTCTGCTTGGAGACTTTGGGAGGAGGGGGGATCCCCCACTTCTTGAAGCATCCCATCCCACTTTAGAAAGTTCTTTCCTGATATTGAGGTTAAATTCACATCTTCTACCCACTGCTCTTGGGGCAAGTGAAGCAAGATGAGTCCTTTTTCTGCATGACAGCCTTTCAGATTCTCATCCCCTCTAGAGACTGGTCTTCTCCAGACAAAACACGCTCATGTCCTTGAAATGATATTCATATACCAAGGACCCAAGGGCATTCATCAGCCTGCTTCCCATCTTCTGGGCACTCCAGCCTATCAATGTTTCTCTTCAACCACAACATCCAGAACTAAACATAATACGACAATGTACCCACAGGTGATCATTTAACCTTTTCTTGGAGTCCTCCAAGGAGGGGGAACTCACCACCTCTGGAGGCAGCTCATTCCACTTTGAGACCACCGTAAGAATCTGGAAACCTAAACTCCTCTCTTTCCATCCATTGCTGGCTCTGGCCTCTGGGACCAAAAAGAATAAGTTGAATCCTTGCTGATGATCATCTAGCAGATACTTGAAGATGGCTTGTATTTATGTTCTCCCTGGGGATAACTAAGGCCAGGGAATGGATCAAACGTGTAAAGCTGGAAGGCACCTTAGCAACCATCTACTGTAATCCCTCCTTTTCACAGAAGAAGAAATGGAAGCCAGAGGGGATTTAGTGACTTATTAGGTAGCATTAGACGGCAGATGCAGGATTTGAACCCGTGTCCTCTGACTCCAAATCTTGTACTCTTTATCTGATTTTCCTATAAAAAATATCTTGGAATAAAGCTTTTCTAACTCTGGAAAAGTCTTATTTGACTTTCAGATTCCACAAAGACATTATTCTTGACCCCATATACATGTGGGCCATCATTTCAAGCAGGTAGGTGGTAGAGTGAACTTGAAGTCAGAAGACCTGGATGCAAATCTTGCACTTTAACTAGCTTTGTGACCACGGGCAAGTCATTTAAGCTCAGCCTCAGTCTTCTTATCTGTAACCTGGGGATAATGATAGTACCTTCCTCACAGGGCTGTTGTGATAATGAAATGAGATACCTTTGTGAGCATTTTGCAAACTTTACAACCCTAGATAAATGCTAGTTGTAGTTACAATGGCTGCTATTACCACTACTACTATAATTATTACTACCACTATTTACTACTACTATTACTACTGCTCACTTCTATTACTAACTACTACTTACTGCTGCTACTATTCACTATTACTACTGCTTACTTCTGCTACTAACTACTACTGCTTACTGCTACTACTACTGCTGCTGCTACTGCTACTGTTACTACTGTTATTGCTGCTGCTCCTCCTCCTATTACTCCTACTACAGGACCTATCCCAGAAATCCTCTTAGACATGCTGGTCATCTGTATTCCTGTGCTCCCTGCCACAATCTCTGGTTGGTTCTATATTCTGATGGGGGAGAAAATGCGGATGAAAAAAGGGACTACAGGATTTTATGCTGCAAAGTGCTATAGGGATCATTTAGTGCAACATCCTCGTTTTAGAGATATAAAAACTGAGACCTGAAGAAAGGAATGATCTATGATCATAGGGTCACATATGGTCACGTGGAAGGGACATTGGAGATTTTAAGGATCAAGCCTCTCATTTGCACATGAGGAACCGAGGCCCAAGGCCACATGGTAGTAGGCAGAGAGCTGGTGTTGGAATCTAGCTTTGCTGACAGGAGAGCCAGGACTCCTTCCCCTTTACCAGGCTAACTCCACAGCTGTGCTGCTCTGGAAATCAAATTTAAAATATGAGCCTGGAATGTCAAGTCCCATAGCACTGAAGTAAGGGGAGGTAAAAGCTGTGATAGCAGGGGTGGGCAGGGCTAGCTCAGGTTGGCATAAGCTGCGGGGACAGCCAGAGAGCCTGATTCTGGTGGGATTGCAACTGCCCAGCCTCCGGCTTCTCAATTTAACACACGCTTCTTCAGGTAGCTGGTGTTACTGTGGACAGAGTGCTGGGCCTGGCGTCAGCAAGACCTGACTTCAAAACTGGCCTCAGACATTTACTACCTGTGCATCCCTGGGTAAATCACCTAACCTCTGTCTGCCTCAGTTTCCTTAACTATAACATGGGGATAATAACAGCATCTACCTCCCAGGCTTGCTGTGAGGATCAAATGAGATAATATTTGTAAAGTGTTTAGCACAGTGCCTGGCATATAGCAGGTGTTTAATAAATGCCTGTTACCTTCTCTGTTGCCCTTCTTTGAATGCCCAAGAAGGACAGGATCCTGAAGAATACGGTGAGGACTCTGGATTATGAGTTACTAGAGAAAACACATCTAGATCATGCCTGAAGCAACAGCATTCCATTAAGCCTAGATTTGCCAAATGTATTGGGTACTTCAGTCAGAGAATGAAAGATTTAGCTCAAACCCTTGAGAAATAACAATGATTTGTTTGTTTCTTCTGCAGCAATTGGGAAAAAGGCATTTTGATTTTAATTCTTCTTCTTTTTTTAAACTTAAAGAGTTCCTTCACTTGACAATGGACAAAGCCCCTGCTGTGGGGACATTCATTCATTTATTCATTCACTTACTCACTCACCACCTACGCACCCAACCAACATTTATTAAGTATTTCTAGGTACAGGACAGTGCTAGGATGCTGAGGGGTTGACCCAGGGCTTCCTGATGCCTGGAGAATGGTAGTCCTCAGAGCTAAAACTCTGAGAGAGCAGAACTGAGGAAGCTTCTTGCAGGTCCTAGAGTAAGGTTTCTTATGAAAGAGCCTCAAAGTATGCTGACCAAGGATTTTAGCTGAGCCAGAACCTGAAGGTTGCAGGGACTCAGGCTGACCAGCAGAACAGTGTGCAGCTGAGCACAGGTTCAGTAAGCCCTGTGGGGGAGTGTGCCCTACAGAAATTAATCTCAGTGGAGTCAGCTGATCCAGGTGGATCATGAACTAAGAAGATCAATGTGCTAACCAAAACATCCTATCTACAGATGAACAACTCAGGGACATTGCCAAGAACACATCAAGTTCCCTTCAGTGTCAGAGGTATGATAAGTCCACCTATGTTGCATTCCCCATGTGTGATCTCTGTACTTATTCACATTCCCTTTGTTGGTGTGAACGGTACTAGGAGAGTGAAGTCGAAGTTTACGGAAGACTGCTCTATTGCAAATTTTCTAATATGTCTTAAATATCTACATAAATACTTATTACACAAACACTTTCTTCTATGTTAGTATGAAGATACTTTTGCTTTAAGCTAGTTGTATCCTGTCAGCTGACTACTGAAAAGTAAACACCAGTGGAGGCTTGTGAACTATAGTTTTAAAAGTGAGGGTCCAAAGCATACCTCTAGAAGATCCATCCTTTGGTGGAGGTGAGGAAAGAGAATTTCTGGGGTGCTACTACACGATGTACTTGGACAAGAGTCAATGGTTAATAAAACACAGTCTTTGCTTCCTAGAGCTTGCTGTGCAGTGAAAATAGGTCCTTGCTTTTTGAAATGAAATTCTTTGCAAAGAGGATGAACCTTATTTGGAATCTGTACTATACCAGTCATAACTAAGGATAAGAGTGGATTTGTTTTCCCTTTCTTTCCTGCCCTTCCCTCATCACACTCAGTGAGTCTGATGCTTCCATGGAGTTCTGACATTAAAAATTTGACCTCTATGAGAATATCAACTCACAGAATGGCAGTACTGGAAAAGAGTTTAGAGATCATTTAGAGGGGTTCTTAACCTGAAATCTAGAACCTCTGAAATATATATATATATATATATGTATGTATATAAATAAAATTTAATTGTTTCATTTTATAATTCTATGTATTTTATTTCATGCATTTAATCAACAAACATTCAATCAATCAATAAACCTTTATTAACCATTTGAAATATGCCAGGCACTATAAAGGGTTCCTGTGCTTTATCTGACTGCCAAAGGGATCTATAATCCAAAAAAAGCTGCTTCTTTACCCTACCAGCAGAAGCCATGCTTGGGAGGATCTAAGCCCCTGGAATTTACTGGTGCCTTCAGTCCTTCTCATGCCACTTAGTTCCCTCTCTACCCCTCTCTTCTTTGTCGTTCAGTTACATCTGACCATAACCCCATTTGTGGTTTTCTTGGTAAAGACACTGGAATGGTTTCCCATTTTCTTCTCTAGCTCATTTTACAGATGAGGAAACTGAGGCAAACAGGGTTAAGTAAGGTACCCAGGGTCACATGGCTAATAAGTGTCTGAGGCCAGATTTGAACTCAGGAAGATGTCTTCTTGGCTTCAGGCCCAGTGTTTGTATCCACTGGGCCACCCAGCTGCGCCTTGACTACAAAGACCATAATCAACATTTCCATCATTTCTGGAGAGTGTCAGTGGACTGCTCGTTGGCACTACTCATCTCTTTGGTTACTTTGTACAACAAAACTCCTTTTTTTAGCTACCATTCTTCCTTTCCCTGTTTGAATGTAAGCTTCTTGATGGCAGAGACCATATTTATTTTGTATCTGAATCCCTAGGACTTAGCTTAGGGCTTGACACATCCTGGTTTAGTGACGTCCAACTCTTGGTAAAGCCGTGGACCACAGGATACCAATCCATGGGGTTTTCTTGCCCAAGATGCTGGAATAGTTTGCCATTTCTTTCTTTAGTGATTTAAGGCAAACAGAGGTTAAGTAACTTGCCCAGAGTCACACAGTTAGTGAGTATCTGAAGCCACATTTGAACTCAGATCTTCCTGACTCCAGACCCAGCTCTCTATCTACTGAGCCACTTAGCTGCTTCTGTTGACATATAGTAAGCACTTAAGAAATGCTATTCATTTATTCCAATGTTTGATATCTCTAATTCTCTCCCAAGACATCCTATAGTCGGCGCTATTGATACAACTACTTAGTAGCCTGTGAAGACCTGGTGATGGCCTTTTTTTGGGGGTGGGAGGGAAATATGATGCAAACCATCCTTCAGACTAGTAGTTTTGCTTCTGCTGATCTCTGCCCTGCTCTAGGAAGGCTCCAGAGCCTTGGTAGAGGAGGATCACTTTTGTGGAAGCTAAGAATTGCAGAGCCAACAAAACAGGCTCTGTTCCCATCCGTGCTGGAAACACACATTGTCATTAGAGTTGGGGTAGGTGGGAAGCCTTCCAAAAAAACCTAAGTGCAGCCAAGCTTTCCTTTTAGTAAACTGTTTGGCAATTTTTATTCACCCGAAAAGTGCCTTCAGTGAAACGCCTGGGAGAGCTCTCTAAATGCCCGAGGCCTTCACTGTCAAGAGGGCAGGAAGATCTACTTCCTTCCTGCTTTGGTAGAATCCAATACAGGAAAATCCAGGCTTACCAGATAGATAAGTGAAAGGGGGCTGGTGATTCACATAACAGAAAGAGTAGAGGTGGGATGCTTTAAATGGTGGACTCCCATGGCATAGTGAGTGCTGCGTCTGGATCACTAGCTATTTGACAGGCTGTGTGGAGAGGGTGGGCCTAAGAAGGAACCACTGTCAAATGAGATTCAATCAGAAGGAAAGGAAAGGCAGCTCTGACAATGGGAAATAGGGCAGAAGGAAAACTGGACTTGATTTACAAAAATTCAACCCACATGCAACTTCTAGGAA
The DNA here is from genome assembly GCF_003287225.1 of Phascolarctos cinereus. Taxonomy (NCBI): domain Eukaryota; kingdom Metazoa; phylum Chordata; class Mammalia; order Diprotodontia; family Phascolarctidae; genus Phascolarctos; species Phascolarctos cinereus. The sequence continues at coordinate 38,096,799 of NW_027555958.1, forward strand.
GGCATCCATTGCTCTAAGAGAGGTCCATGGATCTCACACTTAGCCCTTTACCTCTCTGTTCCCTCCACTGCTAGTCTGTTGATAATGATAGCTTCCCTCTCTCCCTCCCTCCCAGGAGATAATGGGCATGTATGGGAAGCTTGTTGGAAAACATATTCATGATTGCCCACATTTCTAGAGCACTTTCTACTTTTTTGCAGGGCCTTCACAGGCATTAGCTCATTGGATTATCTCAATAACCCCATGAGGTGAGAAGAAAAGGTATAATTACTCCCATTTTATAGACACAGAGAGGTCAGATGATTTACCGAAGGTCACAGAGCCATTAACTCAGTGGCAAAAATGGGATCAGAAATTGTGGAGGCTACAAAAGGGCAAATTGAGTCTACTTCTCACTATACTGTGGCAAGGAGGTGCTCCCCTGGGATGTGAACCCCAGCCTGATCAACACATGAAAGGCCTGAGAGCCCTGTAGTCGTCAGCTCCTCTCCTCTCTGATTTTCTTATCTCCATTAATGGTACTGCTATTATCTCAATTTCGTATGCTTAAAACCTTGGGGTAGGAGGGGGGAGGGAGCAGGGAGGTAATCTTTGATTCTTTCCCATCTCTCACTGCTCCTCTCCAATCAATTCCCAAATCCTGTTGCTTCTGTCTTTACAACAGCCCCTGTTTCTGCCCCTGTCTGCTGCTGCACCCTGTGGACCATGGGATCTTACTGTATCCCCAGGACTAGAGATAACGTTTTTGCTGTTTAGTCATTTTTCAGTCCTGTCTGACTTTCTATGACCCCTTTTTTGTGTTTTCTTGGCAAAGATAATGAAGTGGTTTGCCTTTTCCTACTCCAACTCATTATACTGGGGAAACTGGCGCAAAGTTAAGTGACCTGCCCAGGGTCACACAGCTAGTGTCTGAAGACAGATTTGAACTCAGGAAGATGAGTCTTCCTGACTCCAGGCCAGGCACTCTGTATACTGTGGCGCCACCTAGCTGCTCTAGGCAACAATGCCTGGGGAGATTTAATCCTATTATCTCAGGACTAACACACTAAGGCCATGTAGACCATTGCCATCTTGTCAACTCTAACCAAGCTTCATATTTCACCCTGGCCTTATTTTTGCCACCTGCCCTATGAATGCATACTCTCCCTTCTCCTTCATCCCCCACCTTCTTTCCAGTTCTGGAACTGTAATCAAAGCAATATTGCTATCACTACTAGAAAAGTCACATCAATCAGTTCTCCTATGGTTCTACTCACCATATCCCCATGACTCCCCAAACCAAAGCACTCTTCCCTGGCCACCATTCTCCTATATGTGTTGTCTTCTCTATTAGAATATAAGCTACTTGAGAGGAAGGACTACCTGGAATTTGTATTCTCTGGGTTTGGCACCTCTCTCTCTCTCTTTCCCTCCTTTCTCTCTCCTTTCCTCCTCAACTCCTCCTCTTCTTCCTCCCTCCCTCCCTTCCTTTCTTCCTGCCTTTCTCTTCCTTCTGTTCCTTCCTTTTTCCCTCCATCTCTTCCTTCCGTCCTCTCTCTCTTCCTTTCATCACCATGGCACAGGATCTCATTACCCTCTAGGATATTGCAATAGCCTCCTCTTAAAAAATGTTTTACTGATATGTTTTGTCTTTATGTTATAAACATTTAAGGATCACTTCCATTCCTTGAGAGTCTCTTGTAACGAAGTAAAACAATGAAGCAAATTAAGTAGAACTAATAACACAGTGACCTTCACTGTTCATGTAACATTCCACATCTGTAGCATTACAGCCACCCCTTATTTTTTAAATGAACAAAAATGGATTTTTATCTCCTTTACCTCCCATGCAACTGGAAAAAAAGAAAAATGCTGTAATGAATATGTATACTCACCAAAACAAATTCCCTCATTGGTGGTATGAAAAAAATTTTATATTCTACCCTAAATCTATCACCTGTCTGTTGGAAGGTGAATAATATGTTTGTATCATTGACCCTCTGGAATCATGGATAGTCAATATAGTGATCATTTTAGATCATCTTTTAAATTGTATCTTTATAGTACTGTTACTATTGTGTAAATTATTGTCCTGGTTCTAATTTCATTCTGTCAGTTTATAAAAAGTCTTCAAAACTGTTCATTTTTAGAATATTGAGGTTATAATATGAATTGTTCTTTTGAGTCTACTTACTTTACCTTGCATCAGTTCATATAAGTCTTTCCACATCTTTTTGAAACCATCTATTTCCTCATTTCTTACAGCACAATACTAAATCTTCTTAAACATCTCTCAATTGATGAACATCTTTTTAATTTTCAGGATTTTTTGGTTTTGCTTTTGCTGCCATAAAAAGAACAGTGATAGATGTTTTTGTACATGTTGGACCTTTCCTTTTTCCTTGCTCGCTTTTAAGTATAAGCCTAGCAGTGGGATAGTTGGGTCAAAGGATACTCGTTTAGTGACATTTTGTGTATAATTCCCCAAATGGTTGTACCCATTCACAGGTCCACCAACAGTACATCAATGTACCTGTTTTCCCAAAGTCCCTCCAACATTTATCATTTTCTTTTTTTGTTACCTTTGCCAATCCGATAGGTATGAAGCAGAATCCCTGAGTTCCTCGCATTTCTTTAATTAGTAGTAGTAATTTGGATTTTTTTCCCCATATAGACAGAATCTTCCCTTGAGAACTATCTGTTTATACCCTTATATCATATATCAAGTGAGGAATGGAACTTACTCTTACAAATCTGAATCAGTGTCTTATGCTATCTTAGAAATGAGACCTTTCTCAAAGATATTTGAGCAAAGATTCCCCCCAGCTAATTGTTTCCTTTTTAATCTCAGCTTTATTAGACTTATTTATGAAAAAAAATTAATTTAATAAAAATTATAAATTTTATGTTCAATGATCTTCTCTACATCTTGTTTGGTCAAGAATTTTTCTTTTAACTGCAGAGCTAATGAGGTAATGTTTTTCTAGATTTCTTTAATTTGTTTATGATATGCCCTTATATGTCTAGGTCATGGATCCTTTCAAAGGTTATCTTGTTGTGAAGTGCGAGGTATTGGTTTAAATGTATTTTTTTAATACTGCTTTCCAATTTCCCCAGAAGTTCTTTTTTCTTCTGTCAAATAGGACTCCTTATCCCAGTAGATGGACTCTATGTGTTTTTTGAACGCTAGGGTACTGCATATACATTCACTTCTATATGTTGTTTAGCTAATCTATTTAACAGATCAGTCTCTGTTTTTCAACCAGGACCAAGTTGCTTTGAGAATTATTTCTTTGTAGCATAGTTTGAGATCAGGCAATGCTACACTACTTTTGTTCTCACGTCTTTTCATTATTTCCCTTGAGATTCTTAACTTTTTTGGGGGGGCCTCCTTATGAATTTTGCTTTTATTTTTCTAGTTCCATAAAATAATCCTTTTGGTATGGCCTTGAATAGATAAACTAATTTAGGTAGCACTGCCATTTTTATCATATTGACTTGTCTTAACCTACAAGCAATTGATATTTTTCCAATTATTTAGGCTTATTTCTGCAAACAGTAGTTTGTTTAAGTTTTATACAGTCTGCATCAATTTTATATGGAATTTCTCCTTTCTCATCTTGCTTGGTTTTATTGGTGTTATATAGAAATGTTAGTGATTTGTATGGGTTTATTTCATATCCTGAAAGTTTTCTGGAATTACTGTTTCAATTATTTATGTTTATTTAGTTGGCTCTTTAGGGCTCCTTAAGTATACCCTCACAGCATCTTCCCAAAGTGGTAATTTTGTTTCTTCTCTATCTATGCTCATTTTCTCAATTTATTTTACTTTTTTTTTATCTTATTGTTATGGCTAGCATTTCTAGTACTATATCAAATAGAAGTAGAAATAATGCACATCTTTGACTCATCCAATAGGAAATGATTCTAGTTTATATCTGTAACATAATGGGAGCCCTTTGCTTTAGCTACATATCATTTCAATAAATCAACATTTACTAATTGCCAACTATGTTCTAGGCTCTGTGCTACATGTAGTTATTTTAAGTTATTTTTTCCTATTTTTCTAGTATATTCAACAAAAATGAGCACTATAATTTGTCAAAAGCTTTTCCTGCATCTATTGGTATAATCATATGCTATTTATTTATTTTTCTACTAATATGGCTAAGTTTATGGTTTTCCTAATATTAAACCAACTCTGTATTGCTAGGATAAATTCAAACTGGTTATTGTGTTTTATCTTTGTGATAGGTGGTTTTAACGGCTTTGCTAATATCTTATTCAAAATGTTTACATCTTCATTAATTAGAGATACTGATATAAAGCTTTCTTTTTTCTGTTTTCTGTTTCCCTGGCTTATATATTAAGACCATATCTGTATCATAAAGTGAATTTGGTAGGATCCCCTAGTTTGCTATTTTTTTCCAAAGTTTATATAATATTAGAATTAATTATTCTTTGAATGGTTGCTAGAATTCACTTGTGAATCCATCTGGCTCTGAAGTGTATTTTTTTTGGAAGTTCATTTATGGTTTGCTCAGTTTCTTCCTTTGAAAATAGGTTGTTTAAATTTTCTATTTCTCATTCTGTTAATTAGAACATTTTATATTTTTGTAGGTATTTATTTATTTCATTTAAGATGCCAGTGTTATTTGGTGTATAATTGGACAAAATAGTTTCTAATAATAGTCTTTATTTGTTGATTTATTGTCAATTCTCTTTTTTCATTTCTGATATTTATAATTTGTTTTTTCTCTTTCCTCCTCTTATTTATTTATTTATTTATTTTTATTTTTGCTTTTTCATGAGGCAATTAGGGTTAAGTGACTTGCTTAGGGTCACATAGCTAGTAAGTGTCATGTGTCTGAGGCTGGATTAGACCTCAAGTCCTCCTGACTCAAAGGTCAGAGCTCTATCTATCCACTGCACCACCTAGCTGCCTCCTTTTTCTTCCTTTTAATCAAATTAACTAATGATTTATCTATTTTAAAAAAAACAGCTCCTCAGTTTAAAAAAATTAATTCAGTGGATTTTTGCTTACAATTTTGTTCATCTCTATGATTTTCAAAATTTTGATTTTGGTGCTTAATTTTTAAAAATTTGTTGGTTTTCCAGTATTTTTAGTTGCATTCTGAATTCATTGGTTCATTCTTTCTCTTTTGTTAAAAGTGTTTAGAAGTAGCGATTTCCCCCTAAGGACTGCTAAAGCTGTATCCTTCAAATTTTGGCACATTATCTCATTGTCATTATCTTTATGAAATGATCTTTCATTTCTATAATTTTTTTTGATCCACTGATTCTTTACAATTAAGTTATTTAGTTTCCAATTCATTTTTAATGCTTTTCAGTGGCTCTTTATTCAAAATAACTTTATTTTATTCTTTTTTATTATTTTATTTTATTTTATTTTATTTCTTTTTAGGCAATTGGGATTAAGTGACTTGCCCAGGGTCACACAGCTAGTAAGTGTCAAGTGTTTGGTCTGAGGCCGGATTTGAACTCAGGTCCTCCTGACTTCAGGGCCGGTGCTCTATCCACTGCGCCACCTAGCTGCCCCTATTTTATTCTTATAAGTAAATTCTATATATAATATTTCTGCTTTTTGGCTTTTGTTCATGAGGTATTTATGTCCCAAGACATGATCAATTTTTTTAAAGGCATTATATGTAGCTGAAAAAAATATATGCTTCTTTCTATTTAATAATTTCATTTAATAATCACCAGGGGTCCATAATACCTAATATTTCTAAAATTTTATTCTGGTAATTAACTTTTTTTGGGGTTTATTTTCTGGTTAGATTTATCTAGGAATGATATGGGTAAATTGAGGTGTCCATTAACATAGCTTTATTATTTCTCCTTGTAATTCACTGAGTTTTTCTTTTAAATTTTTAGAAGCTATGGCATTTAGTCCATATATGTTACATATTGAAATAAATTCATTACCTTTGTTTTCTTTCATCAAAATACAGTTTCTCACGTTATCTTTTTAAATTAAGTATTTTTGGTGTTTGACATGTATAAAATCACAATTGCTATACTTACTTTTCTTGTGGTCAGTGGAGGAAGGATGGATTTCTCTCCAACTTTTTATTTCAAGTTCACAAGTCTTTATGTTTCAAGTGTGTTTCTTATAAAGTGCATATTGTTGGATTTTGCCTTCTAATTCATTCTGCTAACCTCTTCTGTTTTATGAGTGATTTCACCCCATTCACATTCACAGTTAGGAAAGCTAATTGTTTATTTCCCTCCATCTAGTTCCATTATAATTTTTCCTCTCTATATTGCTTGCTCCCTGTTTATTTCAAGTTCTTATCCCCACTTTTGTTTTCTTTCAACCCTGTGTTCATTATCCCTTCTCCAAGGTTAGGGTTTGTTTGCTTATGAATTTATCCTCCCTCTCTTTCTCTTCCTGTTCCTATGTGTATTGTTATTGAGCTGGATACTCAACCAAATGTTACAGCAAAGTCTCTCTCTGTGTCTCTATCTCTGTCTCTGTCTCTCTCTATATCTCTGTCTCTGTCTCTGTCTCTCTCTCTCTCTCTGTTTCTGTTTCTCTGTCTCTGTCTCTCTGTCTCTCTCTCTCTCTCTCTCTCTCTCTCTCTCTCTCTCTCTCTCTCTCTCTCTCTCTCTCTCTCTCTGCGTTTTGCCCTTTTGAGTAGTTTCCATGAAAGCAAGGTTCAAATGATGACTGTTCCTCCTACTTCTTCTGTATTTGTATCTAGTTCTATTTGTGCAACTCAATTGTGTGTGTTAATAAGTTCTGCCATCTTTCCTCCCATTTTCCCATAATGTATCCTCCACCACTCCCTTTTCTTTTTTCCTAAGAGCATGTTCAAAATGCAATGAAACTATTTATAGGTTTTCTATCTCAATTGACTCCTTCTATGACCCCTTATATTAGAATTTTGAAAGAATCCTTCTCACACCTCCCCCTACCCTGCCCCAACCATTAGAATGTAAATAGTTCACCCTTATAAGAACACTCCTAATAGATCTTCTTACCTCCACTCTCTCCTCCCATCCACCTTTCCTACAGCTGTTAGAATATTCTTTGTTATGTGCAGATCTGGTGATACCCCTGTTCCTTTGCTCAAAATCTTTCATTGCCTCCTAGTTGCCTGCCACTTGAGTAAAGTTCAAATGCCTTCCTGTGGCATCAATTAACCTCTCAGTGTTTTAGACAGTTCTCTGAAGTTAAAAGGTGAAAAGAAGGTGCAGATCTGCATCAGTAGAAGATGCTTGCTCATTCAGGAGTTTTGTATTATAGTGAAATCACAGGTCCATTCTTTAGCCTTATCCACATTGTGATAGCTAATGTAACTAAAAGTGTATAAAAGTTTTAAAGTTTTGCAAGATCTTTCCATATAGCATCTCGTTTGATCTTTACAACAACCTTCTGTGCTAAGTGTTACAGAAAAATGTCCTTAACTTAGAAAGGAGAAAATTGAGTCAGAGAGAAGTTAAAGTGACTTGCCCAAGGTCATATAGTTACTGGTCTTTCAGGCAGAATTCAAACCCAGATCTTCCATGGTGACCTTCCTAACCTGAGGGCCATGGTGCAAGCTGCCTGAAAATGGTCTGATTCTCAAGATGGTCCAACCTGGAGAGCAGCTGTACTTTGGCATTGGGGTGGGGGAAGCTGTACCTTTCACAGCCCCAGCTCTCTCACCCAAAGCCCCCATCTAGATTCACAAAACAGATAAATTAAAGAGACTGGTTATTCCCCCATTATAAAAAAGCTTTAAGAATATGTAGTAGCGGACATTATATTCTCCCCACCTTCCCTTCCCCCTTCTCCCTTCCCATGGAAGCAGACACATGGTCAATGAGAATCATGAAGGGCAGTTCTCAGCATCCTGCAGAGTTGGAAGGAGGTGGATTGGTCAGAATAGCTCCAGCTACAGATACATGACTGGAAAGGATTTTAGAGGTCCCTTCATCAGAGGATCTAGAGTTGGGAGGGAACTCAGAGGCCTAGTCTAACCTCTCATTTTAGAGATGTGGAAACTGAGGCCCAGAGAGATAATGGGTCTTCCCCCCACCACTGGAGGTCTTTAAGGAAAGGTTGAATGACCACATTCTAAATTGGATCATAGTTCAAGAGATAGAAGGGACCTTAGAAGACATCTAATCCAATCCCCTCATTTTATAGGTGTGAAAACTGAGACCTAGAGAGGTGAAGGGTCTCTTTTGCCCAAAGTCTCCAAAGCAATAAATGGCTGAACTGAGGTCTGGAACCAGACCCTTTTGGCTCCAAGTCCAGCATCTTTCCATTGCTCTGCCCCTTCATTTTGCAGATGGAGAAACTGAGGCCCAGAGGGGATGATTTGCCTATGGTCACATGGCTAGTAAAAAACTGAGCCAGAATGTGATCTCTTGGCCTCAGATTCCAGAGTCAGTGGTGTTTTTTTTTTTAATGCCTTCAGATTGCCTTGCTGAATTATAGCACAAAAGGAATAGCCTCCTTGGCTTCAGCCAAAAGCCAGTTCTGTCCTGTTTGTAGCAACAGGACAGCTGGTTAGAGCCTGAGGTTAACGAGGCTGAGGTTGTAGGTTGTCCCTATGCTCAATGACCACTGACTTACACCCCTGATCCAGACTAGCTGTCCTGCTGGAATTCATGCCAGCCTCATCAGTAGGGGCCAAGGCAGAGAGCCCGGCTAAACCAATGCCAGCCCAATGCCAGCCCGCCTCCACTCCTAGGAAAAACCAACTCAAAGAGCCTATCCCACTGCCAGGGGGTGAGCAGTGTCAGCTCTCTCTCCAGAGATCTTAGCTCACTGGAACCACCCCACGGCCGAGACCTGAATAAAGCCAACCTTCAGACTCTGTGGGGGTGACAGCTAAAGAGAAAACATTATTATCAGAGCTCAGTGAGACTGGATTGATGTTGGGAGTACCATGAAGAGTGGGGCTGAACAGCGGCACTGAGCTGAGAGCCACTAAATGATCAAATGCCGGAGTCAGACTTCAACCTGTGCCCGGAAAGGCAACTCTTCCACTTAGATGTGCACATGCTGCTTCTCATGATAGAATGTAAGCCCCCTGAAGGCAGGAGCGATTTCATTTTTGTCTCTATAGCCAGAATGGAAAATTTTTTACAAAATTAGACCAATGATTTGAAAGGCATGGAGAACTTTCAGTGAAGAAACTCCTCCCAGCAATGCAGAGCAGCAACTACTCTAAAATTCGTGGTCTTAGAATGTTACCGGGAAATACAGGCTTTCAGTGTTGCCTGTGGGCACTGAGAGCTTACGCAACCAGTCCAGAGTCACACAGCTTAGCCAGTATATACCAGAGTTAGGACTTGGACAGAGGACTTTGTGACTCCCAGGCCAGCCAGCTTTCCATGATACCACTCTGCCTCTCTAGCAGGTCTGGCACACAGGAGGTACTTACCAACCGTGGTTCAAATCCCAAATCTACAACTTACTATCTGTGTGACCTTGGACAAGTCGTTCTCTGAGCCCTAGCTTCATCATTTGTCAAATGAGAGGGTTAGGTTTGATGGACTGTGAGGTCTCTTGCAATCCCAAATAAGAAGTTTATGACACCTAGTTCATCAGTCTCCCCTTGAAGACCTCTAATGAAGACAGTGACACAGTGGATATAGCACCTAACCTGGAGTTAGCAAGACCTGAGTTCAAATCCGGCCTCAGACACTTACTAGCTGTGTGACCCTGGGCAAGTCACTTGTTTGCTTGGGCAAGTTTAACACTTATGTCTCCACTGGCTGCTACTCAGAGAAGGGAATCAGAGATTCCTTCATAGAGCTCGAGCATAAAGAGAGAGAAAGTTTAGTGATTTCTGTCCACTGTCTTTGAGGCACTCTTCGAGGGAAACGACTTGCCCAAGGTGATATCGCAGCAACACCTTCACTAGAGTCTAGCTACCAGCTCAATGTTAGATCTGCTATGGACCTCTTTCCTTCCTCGGGTCCCCTCTCTTGCCCAAGAGGTAAAAGGAGTGTTATACTTTTTTTTTCCCTTTTAGTCAATTGGGGTTAAGTGACTTGCCCAGGGTCACACAGCTAGTAAGTGTCAAGTGTTTGGTCTGAGGCCGGATTTGAACTCAGGTCCTCCTGACTTCAGGGCTGGTGCTCTATCCACTGCACCAATTAGCTGCCCCAAAAGGAGTGCTATTCTTACAGAATGATGAGCCATAGAAGCACTGACCTAGAGCTGGAAAGGAGCCCCTCATTTTTACGGATGAGCGGATGGCAATGGAGAACTAAAGCTGCTGACTGGATATAGGCATGAGAGAAATACCTGAAGAATGAACAGTTGAATGAAAGAGCTCAGACACCCCCAGATATTGCTTATTGAGGAAAACTCAATGAGATCCATAACGCAAATGTATGGATAGGAATAGGAATGGCTTAAGAACAATGGAGGACTGGCTCCTAAGGGCACACGACTGGCAGTAGCCATGCCGCATTGGCATTTATATATGCAGCAGATTAAAAAAAAAAAAGAAAATCTTCCTTCAACAAATTTTTAAACCTAGAGCAATCAGGACACTATAAATTGAAGAGTTTTTTTTTTCAATGAATAAAAATGCTCTTATTTCTAATGAATATGAAATGGCTTATGTGAAGCTAAGTACTCCGGTGATTATGAAATCACCGATGTAAAATATCAACATTTCTCCTTCCAGCACTAAAGTAGCCCCTGAAATTGATACTGATTAGACATTTTCATTTGCAGAACCTCTCCCCTTGGCACTGCCTCTGTTCATAGATGTCAGCCCAGCCACCGCTCTCCTACAGTACAAAACGCTTTCTTTGCTTCATGTGGTTGAGTGGGGATGCTTCCAGTTTGTTCCAAGAAGCAGTTGGGATGTGGTCTCTGGAACAGGGCTGCCTGGATCTAATGTGGAAGTTCTGATGGGCTCAGGCCCATTCCTACTCCCCAGCATGGTTTTCAAGGTCAACAGGTGACTTTTTGTCAGCCTTGGGGTAAGTGTCCTGTGGCATATTGAGTACTCTTTCATTCTTGTTTTTTCTTTATTCCAAAAAACTTTATTCTTTATTCCAAAAAACACCAAATGAGGTGAGCATTTCCATATACATTGTGGAACAGAAGGAGAGGATTGCACATGAAAATAAAGATCTCTATTATGCCTTGAATAATATGCCAGATATAGACTGAGGGGTGTGAGTGGTAAGTGATCATCTCAGTAGTAGTAGTAGTAGTAGTAGTAGTAGTAGTAGTAGTAGTAGTAGTAGTAGTAGTAGTAGTAGTAGTAGTGGTAGTGGTGGTAGTGGTAGTAGTAGTAATAGATAACATTTTTATACTGCTTTAAGATTTTCAAAATGTTTTACATATATTATTTCATTTGATCCTCATGAGATAGGTGCTATTTTTATTCCCATCTTACATATGAGGAAATTAAGGTTGAGAAGGTTATAGGATTTGCCCAGGATTATTATATAAGCTAAATAAGTATCTGAGATGGGATCTGAACTCAGGTCTTCCTGACTCCAAGTCTAGCCCTCTATCCCCTGGGACACCCAACTGCCTTATATCAGCCCCCTGAATCTTCACTAGCACCAGCTATCAATCCAGAGCAATCATTCTGATATTCTGAATTCTCTGTATGCCATCGATAGCCTCCTCTGGGAAGGCAAGCTTTGACCTGTCTCAAAAGTCTCCTTTCCCTCTCACTTCATCCAGCAGGTTTCCCAGGGTGTGTGTGTGTGTGAATGTATGTACGTGTGTGTGTGTGTGTGTGTTGTGTGTATTCACATGAAAGGTTTTATTCTTTTTCCATCCTTTTTCTTCTGGTGCTCTTAAGAAGGAAGGAATGGAGACTTCCGCTTCCGGGAGCCAAGATGTTGGAGTGAAAAGGTAGTTGCTCTCACTCTCCCCTATCAACCTCTGAAAACCCAGAAAATATCACCCCAGAAAAAAAACCCTGGAACACCTGAACTAGAAGAAAGACGAGGAGCAGCAGTGCAGTAGCCCAACAAACGGGTCTCCCAGTGCCTCAGCAAAAATAAGGGAGGCAGAACTACAAGGGGCCCCAGGCAGACAAGTACCCTGCTGAGTTCATCTGAAAGGAGCTGAAGAAAACAACCTAAAGGCTTCCTAAAGCCCCGGTCTTGCTGATCCCAACCCAATACCAGGTGAGTTGTAGGAGCCGTGAAGCCTCCAATTGTGAAGAAATCCTGAAGCCTAGGTGGTAGAGCAGGCAAACACCAACACCTGGACCTCCGAGTGCCTCAGTGAGGCGGGGAGGCTGGTGGAAACCAGCTCAGAAAACCACCAGGAGTCTCGGCACTCCACCGCAAAGGAATCTCCCGGTACATTAGCAGAAACTAGGGAGACAGCACTGTAGGGGGCCGCAGGCAGATAAACACCCTGTACCACCCACCTAAAAGGAGCTGAAGAAAGCTAAAGGAAAGGAAAAGCAGGCAACCTAGAATTGCCTGAAAGTTCCAGCCTTGCTGATTCCAGCCCAACACAAGGTAAGCTGCCAGAAACCTACAACCTCCAATTCCCAGCATAAGAGGCCCCAGCACGCAAAGCCAGTGACCAAGACCTAGGCTCACAACACAAGAAGCTTGGGTCAGTGCCCTCTGTTCCCCAGCAGGAGAGCTCAATCTCTTTAAAGGCCAGGGAATAAAGAAACACCATGAGTAAAAAGAAACATACCATAGATTCATATTATGAGAAGAGTGAAGATCAAGACAGAAATTCCGAAGAGGACAACATTGTCAACAAACCCACATCTGCAACAACAAAAGGGAATATGAACTGGTCTGAAGCCCAAAAAGCCCTCTTAGAAGAGCTCAAGAAGGATTTTGATAGTCAAATAAGAGAGGTAAAAGAGTCCTTCAAAAATACAATTGGCCAATTGGAAAAAAAATACACTGAAGAAAACAAGTCCCTAAAAAACACAATTGGCCAGTTGAAGAAGGAAGTACAAAAACTAAAAGAAGAAAACAATCTGTTAAAAACTAGAATTGGAGAAATGGAAACTAATGTCTCTATGGGAGAGCAAGAATCAGTCAAACAGAAACAAAAAAATGAAAAAACAGATGAAAATGTAAAATACCTCATCAGTAAAACAACCGACCTGGAAAATCAACTCAGGAGAGACAATTTAAAAATTATTGGACTACCTGAAAATCATGATGAAAAAAAGAGCCTGGACAGTATCTTTCAGGAAATCATAAAGGAAAACTGCCCAGAAGTCCTAGAACCAGAAAGGAAAATAACCATAGAAAGAATCCACCAATCACCATCTGAAAGAGATCCCAAACTGACAACGCCAAGAAATATAATAGCAAAATTCCAAAATTACCAGATGAAAGAGAAGGTGCTGCAAGCAGCCAGAAAGAAACAATTTAAATATCATGGAACCACAGTCAGGATTACACAGGATGTTGCAGCTTCTACATTAAAAGACCGCAGGGCATGGAACATGATATTCCATAAGGCAAAGGAGCTTGGAATGCAGCCAAGGATCAATTACCCAGCAAAAATGAGCATCATTTTTAAGGGAGGAGGTGGATATTCAATGAAATAGGAGATTCCAAACTTTCCTGATAAAAAGACCAGAGCTCAACAAAAAATTTGATCTTCAAGTACAGGACTCAAGAAGGACTTAAAAGGTAAAGGACAGAAGGATACAATATGTTGTTAATAAGGGGGGGGGCTGTTTAAACCCCTACAAGGGAATATGAGACTTGCAACCCTTGAGAACTGTATTGTTATTACATCTTGTTAAAGGAGTATACATAAAGAGGGTGGATATTAGTTGACTTTGATGTAATGATAAAAAAATCTAATCAAGTGGATTAAATGGATCCAAATAAGTGGATCAATCTGATCTTAGAAAATGTACTGAGAAAGGAGGAGGCAGACAAGGGTAAATTACATTACAGGAAAAGACACAAATCCTATTACAGCAGAGGGAAGGGGGGGGAGCATTGTTTGAACCTTACTCTCATCAGATTTGGCTCAAGAAGGGTATAATATAATCAGTTAGGTATAGAAATCTAACTTGCCCTATAGGCAGTAGGAGGGAAAAGGGGAAAGAAAAGGGAGGGGAGAAAGAAAAGGGGGGGGGAAGAAGGGAGGGAAGCAGCAGTAAGACTAAAGGGGAAGAAAAGGGAAAGGGATAATAAAAGGGGGAAGGGACTGAAGGAGGCGGTGGTCAAAAGCAAAACACTAGTGAAGGGGAGAAAGGAAAAAGGAGAAAGAAAAGCATAAATAGGGGGAAAAAGGATGGAGAAAAAGACACAGATAGTAATCATAACTGTGAATGTGAATGGGATGAACTCTCCCATAAAACGGAAACAGATTGCAGAATGGATTAAAAACCATAATCCTACAATATGTTGTTTACAGGAAACACATTTGAAAAAGAGTGACACATACAGGGTAAAGGTAAAAGGCTGGAGCAGAATATATTATGTGTCAGCTGAAGTGAAAAAAGCAGGGGTAGCAATTCTGATCTCAGACAAAGCAAAAGCAAAAATAGATCTAATCAAACGAGATAAGGAAGGAAACTACATCCTGCTAAAAGGCACCATAGACAATGAAGTAATATCATTACTAAATATATATGCACCAAATGGTATAGCATCCAAATTCTTACAGGAGAAGTTCAGGGAATTACAGGAAGAAATAGACAACAAAACTATACTTGTGGGGGACCTGAACCTCCCCCTTTTGGCACTAGATAAGTCTAACCACAAAATAAACAAGAAAGAAGTTAAGGAGGTGAATAGAACATTAGAAAAGTTAGGTATGATAGACCTCTGGAGAAAACTGAAAAGCAAAACACTAGTGAAGGGGAGAAAGGAAAAAGGAGAAAGAAAAGCATAAATGGGGGGGAAAAGGATGGAGAAAAAGACACAGATAGTAATCACAGGAATATACTTTTTTCTTGGCAGTACATGACACATACACAAAAAAGGACCATGTACTAGGGCATAAAAACCTCACAATCCAATGCAGAAAGGCAGAAATATTAAATGCATCCTTTTCAGATCATGACGCAATAAAAATTATATGTAATAAAGGGCCATGGAAAGATAGACTAAAAAATAATTGGAAACTAAATAATCTAATCTTAAAAAATGATTGGGTCAAACAACAAATCATAGAAACAATCAATAATTTCATTCAAGAGAATGACAATAATGAGACAACATACCAAAACCTATGTGATGCAGCAAAAGCAGTTCTTAGGGGAAGTTTTATATCTCTAAATGCTTACATGAATAAAACAGAAAAAGTGGAGATTAATGAATTGGGCAAACAACTAAAAAAATTAGAAAAAGAACAAATTAAAAATCCTCAACTAAACACCAAATTAGAAATATTGAAAACCAAAGGAAAAATTAATAAAATTGAAATTAAGAAAACTATTGAACTAATAAATAAAGCTAAGAGCTGGTTTTATGAAAAAAACAATAAAATAGATAAGCCTTTGGTTAATTTAATTAACAAAAAAAAAAGAAAGAAAGAAGAAAACCAAATTACTAGTATCAAGAATGAAAAGGGCAAAGCTACCACCAAGGAAGAGGAAATGAAAACAATATTTAGGAATTATTTTGCCCAACTATATGCCAACAAATTTGACAATCTTTGTGAAATGGATACATATTTACAAAAATATAAATTGCCCAGATTAACCTAAGAGGAAGTAAAATACTTAAATAACCCCATCTCAGAAAAAGAAATTGAACAAGCCATTGATGAACTCCCTAGGAAAAAATCTCCAGGGCCAGATGGATTTACATGTGAATTCTATCAAACATTTAAAGAACAATTAATTCCAATACTATATAGACTATTTGGGAAAATAGGTGAAGAAGGAGTCTTACCAAATTCTTTTTATGATATAAATATGGTGTTGATACCTAATCCAGGAAGAGTCAAAATAGAGAAAGAAAATTATAGACCAATTTCTCTAATGAATATAGATGCAAAAATTTTAAACAAAATACTAGTAAGTAGATTGCAGCAACTTATCACAAGAATAATACACTATTGGGGCAGCTAGGTGGCGCAGTGGATAGAGCACCGGCCATGAATTCAGAAGGACCTGAGTTCAAATCCGGCCTCAGACACATACCACTTACTAGCTGTGTGACCCTGGGCAAGTCACTTAACCCCATTGCCTAGCCAAAAAAACAAACAAACAAACAAAAAGAATAATACACTATGACCAGGTAGGATTTATACCAGGAATGCAGGGTTGCTTCAATATTAGGAAAACTATTAGCATCACTGAGCATATCAACAATAAAACCAACAGAAACCACATGATCATCTCAATAGATGCAGAAAAAGCTTTTGATAAAATACAACACCCATTCCTATTAAAAACACTAGAAAGCATAGGTATAAATGGAGTCTTCCTTAAAATAATAAATAGCATATATCTAAAACCTTCAGCAAGCATTATATGTAATGGGGACAGGCTAGAAGCATTTCCAATAAGATCGGGGTGAAACAAGGATGTCCATTATCACCACTGTTATTCAATATTGTACTGGAAACCTTAGCTTTAGCAATAAGAGAAGAAAAAGAAATTGAAGGCATTAGAATAGGCAAAGAAGAAACAAAGCTATCACTCTTTGCAGATGACATGATGATATACTTAGAGAATCCTAGAGAATCAAGTAAAAAACTACTTGAAATAATAAACAACTTTAGCAAAGTTGCAGGCTATAAAATAAACCCACATAAATCATCAGCATTTCTATATATTACCAACAAAGCCCAACAGCAAGAGATAGAAAGAGAAATCCCATTTAAACTTACTATAGACATTATAAAATATTTAGGAGTCTACCTCCCGAAACAAACCCAGGAACTCTATGAACACAATTACAAAACACTTTCACACAAATAAAATCAGATCTAAATAATTGGAAAAACGTCAGTTGCTCATGGGTAGGCCAAGCTAATATAATAAAAATGACAATCCTACCTAAACTAATTTACTTATTCAGTGCCATACCAATCAAACTACGAAATTATTTATAGAGTTAGAAAAAATAATAACAAGATTCATTTGGAAAAACAAAAGGTCCAGAATATCAAAGGAACTAATGAAAAGAAATGCAGGGGAAGGTGGCCTAGCAATTCCAGATCTTAAATTGTATTATAAAGCAGCAATCATCAAAACTGCTTGGTACTGGCTAAGAAATAGGGAGGTGATCAGTGGAATAGGTTAAATATGCAGACACAGTAGTCAATGACTATAGTAATCTATTATTTGATAAACCCAAAGACCCCAGCTTCTGGGATAAGAACCCACTCTTTGAAAAAAACTGCTGGGAAAACTGGAAAAGAGTATGGCAGAAACTAGGCATAGACCCAAATCTCACACCATATACCAAAATAAAGTCAAAATGGGTTCATGACTTAGATATAAAGGCTGATACCATAAGTAAATGGGAGAACAAGGAATAGTTTACCTGTCAGATCTATGGAGAACAGAAGAATTCATGACCAAACAGGAGACAGAGAACATTATGAAAAGCAAAATGGATAATTTTGATTACATTAAATTGAAAAGTTTTTGCACAAAGCCAATGCAACTAAGATTAGAAGGAAGGTAGAAAATTGGGAAAGAATTTTTACAACCAGTCTCTCTGATAAAGGCCTCATTTCTAAAATATATAGAGAATTAAGACAAATTTATAAGAACATAAGCCATTCCCCAATTGATAAATGGTCAAAGGATATGAACAGACAGTTCTCAGATGAAGAAATTAAAGCCATCTATAGTCATATGAAAAAATGCTCTAAATCGTTATTGATTAGAGAAATGCAAATCAAAACAACTCTGAGGTACCACATCACACCTATCAGATTGGCCAACATGACAAAACAGGAAAATGATAAATGTTGGAGAAGATATGGGAAAATTGGAACACTAATACATTGTTGGTGGAGTTGTGAAATGATCCAACCATTTTGGAGAACAATTTGGAACTATGCCCAAAGGGCTACAAAAATGTGCATACCCTTTGATCCAGCAATAGCACTTCTAGGGCTATATCCCAAAGAGATCAAACAAATGGGAAAAGGACCCACATGTACAAAAATATTCATAGCAGCTCTTTTTGTGGTGGCAAATAATTGGAAATTGAGAGGATGCACATCAATGGGGGAATGGCTGAGCAAGTTGTGGTATATGAATGTAATGGAATACTATTGTGCTATAAGAAATGATGAACAGGCTGACTTCAGAAAAACCTGGAAAGACTTATATGGTCTGATGCTGAGTGAAGTGAGCAGAACCAAGAGGACTTTGTACACAATAACAGCCATGTTATGCAATGACTAAGATTGTTAAACTGAACCCTTCTCAGCGTTACGAGGATCTAAGACATCTCCAGAGGCCTCGGGATGGAAAATGCTGTCCACATCCAAAGAAAGAACTATGAAAGTCGAATTGCTATCACTTATTTTTACCTTCTGTTGAGTTTTGTTTCATCTTTCTGATGGTTCCTCCTATTGGTTTTAATTTTTACTTACAATTTCACTAATGTGAAAATATGTTTAACGGGTATGTAAATGTAAAGCCTATATCAGATTGTGCGCCATCTTGGGGAGGGGGGGAGGAAGGGAGAGAAAAATTTTCAACTCAAAAGCATATGGAAGTGATTGTTGATAAATAAAAATAAATTAATAAAAAAAAGAAGGAATGAATAAATGGATGAATGAGGAAATGAATATTAAGCACTCAGTATGCACCAGGCATCGTGTTCAGAATTCTCAGTGTTCTTGAAAGCAAAACCATTGCCAGAATGGATACTTAAGGGTCCCTGGTGCTCAATGTGTCAGAGTCTAACATGTGCATTTTTCAGCACTCACAGAAAGCTAGCCATCAATGGGAGTGTGGGACTAGGAGAGGATCAAGCCCCTGGATCATGCCATTCGCCTTTAGCTTCTTCCCATCTGTTGGAATTGATACCATGTTGGCACTGAGGAATTTCCTTCCTGTCTACTTTGTGGGTTAATGCCTTTCAAAGAATTTTGGGGACTCACTGCCACTAGTAGAGAGCTTTAGGTAACCATCACCTACCAAATTCAAGTCAATCAGTCAATAAACATTGAAGTGCCTACCGTGTGCCAAGCACTGTGCTAAAAAAATGGCAAAAGCTAGTACCTGCTCTTAAGGAGCAAACCGTCTAAAGAGAGACAGAGCATTCAGAAGCAAAAAGGAAACATCAAGAAGGTGAGACCGAGGAGGAAAAGCAATGGAGTTGGGGTCAGAAGATTTGGGCTCCATGACTTTGTTATTTCCTAGTTGTATGACCTTGGGTGACTCATTTTATGTCTCTGAGCCTCAGTTTTCTTATCTGTAAAATGAGACTATTGGATTATCAGTTTCTTAACCTTCTTTGCGTCCCTTTGGCAGAAAGGTAAAGCCTCTGAACACCTTACAATAATAAATGCATAAAATAAAATATGTAGGATTACAAAGGAAATCAATTATATATACTGAAATATAGTTATCAAAATATTAAAAAAGCAAGTTCATGAACTCCAGGTTAAGAATCTTTGGACAAGGTGCTCTCCAAGGTCACTTCCATTTCTAAAGTTCCGTGTAATGTGGTAAAGGGGTACAAAGTGGTACAATGTTTTTAAGCATTGACTCTAGAGTAAGAGTATCTGGGTTCAATGCCTGTCCATGATGCTTACTCATAAGACTTTGGGCAAGTCACACCCACTTTCTGGGCCTCAGTTTCCTTTTCTATGAATGAGGAGGTTGGACTCACATGGCCTTTGAGGTATCTTCCAGCTTGAGACCTCTGATGTTATATGAATAATACAAATGTGCCCAGCATTATACAATTGCTATGACTCTGGAAATTCAAAGTTGTTATTGGTTTGGGAATTGCCAGGATACTGTATAAAGGGGTTCCATGTTGTTGTTACTGTCAAAACTATATAACTGAGACAGGAACGTGGGCTCAGGTTGAAGGACAATGATTTCCTTCACTTTGGTTTTGTTCTTGCTCAGATTCATTTTCAAGCTAATCCCAGGGAGATTTTAGGAAAGCTGGTGCTTCCCTTCATGAATCATCTCTGATTTAGCTTGTATATATCTCTTTAGTACAAAGTCATTTGCATGTTGTCTCCCCCATGATCGTGAGCCCCTTCAGGGCAGGAACCGTCTTTTGCCTTTCTTTGTCTCCTCAGCACTTAAGTGCGGTGCCTGGCACATAGTAGGTTCTCCATAAATGCTAGCTGATGGATTGATGGATTATGTATACCCACACAACCAGCCCATAATTTCCTGTCACTTTTCATTATATGGTGGTGGAACATAAGAAGAGGAAGGGACCTTAGATAAAGATGCTGAAGAGGGAGAAATATCTGTTCAAGGTCACACAGGCGGTGAATAGTAAAGATGGTAGGGATTTAGATCCAGACCCCCTCAGACTATTCCATATGGTATTTTGTACTTCTCACTATACCTGATCTTTAGAAACTGAAAGGAAAAAAAACACTTTAGGTAACAGTCCTGGTCAAAAGTTATCTGGCACCAAGGCTCAGAATTGCTAGAATTATATGGGGGTAGAGAAGGGGTAAAGGAGCTAACCTAATGGTAGACAACTTACAACCTTATGTGGACGAAGCAGGGAATAAGTGATACTGAGTTAAGACCCGAGAGCAACCCCCAGCTAAAGAGTGGGTGAGTGCTCAGGGCACAGAACACAGCTGATTGACGGTAATTCTAATTTTATTTGTGCTTAGCATCCCCTTCTTTTCCTGCCTGTCTAGAGCATGTAGTGGAGATCCAAGATTCTGTATCATCTACTACGTCTCCATGTACTATAATGCACAAGACAATAACGGGGTTAGATTGCAGCAATGGAAATATCAGCGATTTCCAAATTGTCTATCTTGTGCCTCAGGTTCTTTTTGTTGGCGTGGTGTATTAAAATAGAGAAAGCACTGACTGCCTTGTAGTTCCAAGCAGAGGCTTTTAGAATAGGCAGTTCAGTTACCTGATAGAGCACTAGACCTGGAGTGAAGAAGATCTGAGTTCAAACCTGGCCTCAGGCACTTACTAGCTATGTGAATTCCTTCCTATTTCTCAGTCTCAGTTTCCTTATTTGTAAAATGGGGATATCATCTACTTCCCAGGGTTGTTATGGGAGTCAAATGAGAAGATGTTTGTAAATTGTATTGTAAACCTTAAAACCCTATAGAAATGTTAGCGATTATGATAATGATGTCTCGCTTCCTCTAACAGTTTCCTCCCAGTCACAGTCGTATTCCTTGCAAAAGGGACAGATGTTGCATTTTTTTTTTGAGGGAAGAAACAGGTACTGTGTTGGGTTCCAGTATTTGGCAATTGAATTACAAAAACTGCCATCCCATCCACATGTAGGATTTCAGAATTTCACCGACATTTAGTCATCTAATCCAATTTCACAAGGGAGGATGAGAAGGGAGAATAGGGATGAAGGTTTCTTGGAGCAAGGATCATATTTAGATGTAGAAGGGACTATCTAGGTCGTCTACTCCATTCCTCTCATTTGACAGAGGGGTAAACTGAGGTACAGAGAGAGCAAGAGATTTTTAATAAGGTCATTTTTTAAAAAAAGAACCAGGGTACCTTTATCTTACATAGGGGAAACTGAGACCCTCAAGAGAAAAGCTCTGCCTAAGGTCACAGTAAAAAAGTGGATAAATGGAAAGACCAGGGTTTCTTTATTTATAGAAGAGAGGGAAAGGGCATGCCCAAAGGCATGCTGCTAGTTATCAGAACTGGGCAGCTCAGTGGCTAGAGTGCTGGGTCTGGAGTCAGAAAGCCTCAGACACTTACTAGGTGTGTGACCCTGGGCAAGTCACTTAACCCTGTTTGCCTCAATTTCTTCATCTGTCAAATGAGCTGGAGGGGGAAATGGTAAACCACTTCAGTATCTTTTCCAGGAAAACCCTAAAAGGGTCACGAAGAGTCTGGCATGACTGAAACGACTGAACAGCAAATTAGAAGAACCAGGATTTCAACAAAGGTTAAAAGGAACTAGTGTTAATCACCACTCTGCCCCCCTCAGTAGTCCAGCTGGTCATCTGCTTTGCACAAATTTAAGCCAGGAGCAGAGAAGGCTGGTTATATTTGTTCTCCTATGTTTAGGTTCATGAAAACTCAAACTAGGAGATGGGGCAGGCGCGGGGCAACCAGTTTAGTAAACTGATCTTTTTTACATTGTTGGCATTTCTAGACATGCAGGCAGCCTCCAGTTTACAAAGGGGGTTGAGTTCCAAAGCCTCATTTGTATGCGTAGTATTCAGGCCATCTGAGTGCTTGAAGCTTCCAGGAAGGCAGGTTCTTAGCTCCTTTGGCCAGCCCCCAAATCCCATCTAAGCCTCAATGAGTATGTCCGAGGGACAGTTTTGCCCTAATATGTTTTGTTTTTCTTTTAAAATGTGTATGGGCATCTATCATTTTTATATGCCATGCTATTTCTTTTCACATAGAAGGAATTTAATAAATGCCTATTGATTGACTCTCTAAATGTATATTCAATTACCCTTTGCTTCTTTGTCTTTTTTCTTTATTTCTATTGATGCCATCTGTTTTTATGTCATATTTGTTTTTTAATGAGGGGTGTAGTAGATAAAGTGCTGGGCCTAGAGTCAGCATGACTTAAATTCAAATCCAGCCTCTGAAACTCACGCACGGTGTGGCCGTGGGCAAGTCACTTAGCCTCTGCTTGCCTCGGTTTCCTCATCTGTCAAATGGGGATCAACACTTGCACCTACCTCCCAGGGTTGTTGTGAAGCTCAGACAAGATAATAATTGTATAGTGCCTGGCACACAGTAAGAGCTATATAAATGTTAGCTATTATTGCTGCTGTTGTTGTTAACGTTAGTGATTTGAGAGCCTGCCTCAAAGCCAAGAAAACCTAGACTCAAGTGGCACTTCTGACACATGCTGCTAGTACGACCCTTCACCAGTCACTTAACTTTTCAATGCTCTAGGTAACTCTATGAGGCCATAAATTGCAAGGAAAATATTAATCTGCATTGACTGGGAATGTTTCCTAACCCGAGTCTCCTGAGCCAATGCAATCTCTGGTCTGGTCGCTATTCCCATGATTTATAAAAGTGTTACACACCCTCTTCCTCCACCCTCCCACTGTCACCAGTTATCCCTTATAATAAAAATTTTAAATGAAAAGAAAAATTTTTCAAAACCAACCAAAATGTCATTTGGTTCTGACAAGGTATGTAATGCTTCACACTCATAGTTCCCTGGTTCTGCAATGAATGGAGGAAGGCACATATTCTCAAGCCAACTCGGATGTTCTACTTGGTCATTATAATTACCTATAGATTTTGCTTTTGAAGTGGCAATAAAGCTTTTCTAATTTGGAACATAGGGGTGGGTATATACATGGCACCATAGTGGATAACGTTCCAGGCCTGGAGTCAGGAAGACTCAATTTCCTGAGTTCAAATCCAGCCTCAGATACTTACTAGCTGTGTGACCTTGGACAAGTCACTTAACCCTGTTTGCCTCAGTTTCCTCATATGTCAAATGAGCTGAAGAAGGAAAAGACAAACCGCTCCAGTATCTTTGCCAAGAAAACCCCAAATGGGATCACTGAGAGTCAGATATGGCTGAAAACAACAGAATACCAACAAAATCTGGAACACCAGGGAAGAAGTCTATTCTGACAGGACAAACCCATTGAAATTATTATTAATAATAACAAGTTAATTTATTAATAAACAACCACTATTTATTACTAATGACCATTATTATTTCTTAGCAATAATTAATAACTTTTGTTAATGTGGTTAAAATTGATAATCAATTATTCCCATAATAATCCAATTATGGGATTTGCAGCTGGAAGAGACTTTAGACATCTTCTTATTCAACCCTCCCATTTGAAAGAGAGGGAGACAGGCCTGGAAGGATTAAGTAATTTATTTCCCCAGGTGACATAGGTAATAAACAGAGCCAGGCTTCAAAGCCACAGCCTCTCTGACTCCATACTCTTCCCTCACCTTAACAGTGGTTGAGTAGTCATTCAACCAGGTAATAAATCCCAACTATGAGTTTTCAAAGTATGTGGCTGAGAGGAATTCAATCATTTTTTCTCCAGTCTAGCTTTCTGAGCTTCAGTGAAAAGTCTGAATTGCAGGCTATTTTTAATGGAATGCAGTATTTTTACTTTCAAATGGTGAACATATGCCAGAATCAAATACAAATGGGTACTAATCATTAAAATGAGGTGGCTTAATGAAAAAATTATAATTCACAACATGCCTCGGTGACACAACAGTATATCATAAACATAAAAAAATAAAAACTTTTAACATCCAAGAAATAATAACATAACATACAAAAATTAATTGCTGGACAAAGATATTCTGGGCATGTTCCAAGAATCCTCAATTTCTTAAGGCCTTAGTTTGGGAAAAAATATTGTTTCTGGAGAGTGAGTGAGAGTGATAAAATGGATAGAGCTGGCCTTGGAATCAAGAAATCCTGGGTTCAAATCCAGCACGGGGCAAAGGAGACAGCCCTGGATTTGACATCACAGGACAATGGTTCAAATCTTGTCAGTCACTTACTAGCTGTGTGATCTTGGGGAAATCATCTAACCTCTGTAGGACTCAGTTTTCTCATCTGTAATATGAGAGGGTAGGACCTGATGATCACTCCTCAGGTCCCTTCCAGTTCTAAATCAATGACCTGGGGGCCATCTCCATTTGTCGTGATCTATATCTTCTCACTGGCCTCAGATGGCTCCAGAGGAGAAAGTGAGGCTGGTGACTTTGCACAGCCCTGCCTCACTTAAATTCAGCTATCTTGCAAGTCATGACGTCACCTTCCTGATGTCACGGTCCTCTTTGAGAACAGAGGACAAACAATAAATTGATAACCCCATGATCTAGTCTCTAACATTTACTGGCTCTGTGACCCTGGGTGAGTCACTTAAATTCTCTCTCAGCCTCAGTTTCCTTAGCTACAAAATGAGGCCAGCAATGCCTGTAAAATCTACCCTCCAGGTTTGCTGTGAGGCTTAAATGAGGCAATAAATGTAAAGTGCCCGACAGAGTTTCAAGCACTACAGAAATGTCAGTGATTAGTATTCCAAACTTGATTCTTCTTCCTTGTAAATAAGACGCTGAAATTGGAGGATGAAATGATTTTGAATTTCTTTTTACTCATTAATACTCATGGCTGCTTTAATTTATTGCAAATTCTGAATGGGTGGGCTGGAATTAATGCAGCTTTATTGTACATGGAGGGAGTGGGGGCGATGCAGTCTAGTAGAAAGAGCCTAGGATTTGGACTTGGAAGACCCAGCCTTGAGTCCTGGCCCAGCCACTTACTGACTGTGTGATTGTGGATAAGTCACTTCCCTTCTTTCAGGGCTCAACTTCTTCATCTATAAAATGAAGATGATAATGCTTGGCACTTCCTGCTTTACAGGGTTGCAGGAATGCTTGCAGGTTGACAAATAGTTGTTAAATACCTTGTATGTGCTAGGCACTGGGGGCTACAAAGAGAAAAGCAAAATGACCCCTGCCCTCAAGAAGCTCATATTCCAAAGGGCAGACAACACAGGTCTGTGAGGTTGGTACTAGAGATACTTATATCCCCATTTGACAGAACGGGAAATTGAGGCTGAGAGAATTTACCCGTTATTTCACAGATGAGGAAATGTAGTGAGGCTCGGTGAGTTTAAGCCATGTGCTTATGGTCATTGCTCTAGTAAATGTCAGAGGTAGGATTTGAACCCAGTTCTTCCTGGCTCCAAATCCAGCAAAGACTATGCTATACTGTGTTGCTCTCCATGTAGATATAATGTCTTGAAACTGTTAGAACAGCACAGAAATGTATATTTTTGTTATTGTTGTAACAATGTCACTGCCTTCTCTTGGCTGTCCTCTGACTCCCATAACGGTAGCCACTCCAACACCATGCTACAATGAGTGGAAAGAGTACTGGATTTGGAGTCTGAAGACTTGGGTTTGAACCCCAGCTTTGCCATTTACTCCCTGTGTGACTCTGTGCAAAGCCCCCAACCACGCTGGGCCTTAGTTTCTCCATCTGTAAAATTAGGAGGTTGGAGTAGATGGCCTCAGAGGATCCTTCTCACTCTACCTATGAGATCTATGATTTTGTGGTCAGCCACTCTCTGGGTCTCAGTTTGCTCATTTGGTAAATGTGACCTTGGGCAAGTCACTTAACCTTGTCTACCTCAGTTTCCTCATCTGTCAAATGAGCTGGAGAAGGAAATGAGAAACCACTCCAGTACAGCTGCTAAGAAAACCCCAGAAGGGGTCATGAAGAGTCTGACCTAACTGAACAACAAAATGAGGGGGTTGGTAAGGTCTTTTCCAGGCACATAGTAGGTGCTTAATAAATACTACTTGATTGATGGATTAATTAATCAATCATCCTCTGATCTTATGACTATAGCTGCTGAATGGCCAATTCAGAATGCTTAGCGCCGGAAGGGACCATAAAGTTCATCTTATCCAAACATAGCATAAAACTGAGGCTCAATCAGTTGGCCGATCAACAAGCATGTATTAAGTACCTGCTGTTTTCGAGGTACCATGCAAGATGCCCAGGACAGAAAGACACAAAGGAATAGTCCCTTCCCTATAGGAACTGACATTCTAACAAGAGAATCGAGTTGCCAAGGTCACATGGCATGCCTCGGTCAAGATGAGATAACAATAGCAATAGCTCACATAGACAAAGTGCTGTCAGGTTTTTGACTCCACGCAGGTAGTGCAAGTGGTCTCATCCCCATTTTACAGATGAGGAAACTGAGGGGACTTACCCAGGATCACACAGCTGGTAAGCATCAGATTTGAGCCAAGATTTGAGCCCAAGGTTGTATTCTTCCCCCTATGTTTCCTGTGTGATAGCTAAGCTACCTATTGGCTTTGTATATAGCTGTGCTGGCCATATAAGTCTTTCCCTTCAAAGCAGCTTCAATGGTTTTGTGCAAGAGGTAAGTTTTCCTATTACTCCTTGGAGGGAAAGCCTCCTAACTCCCCCTTCCTTCACCAAAGGCGCTCCAAACTGTGGGAGACAACTGCTTATCACCATGGTGAAATCGCTCATCTTCAAATAGGCTACATTGCTTGTCTCTTAGTCGGGAAGCCAGAGCTGGCTAGAATGAGACTTTGTCAGTAGCAGAGAAGCCAAATCAAATGACTGGCTCCTGTCCCTGGCAGGAGGAAGGGGCTGGGCCAGTGTTCTGGATCTGATCTCTGGAGAGTAATGCCAACTGGCAGATGAAGTCATTGTTCTTCTTCCCACTACCCCCTCCATTTTCTCTGTAGGTTTTTATCTTTGTAGGGGGGGGTGGTGGTGGTGGTGGAGATAGACCTCCCTAATCAGGGCAGGTGAATAAGATATTTCCAGGGCTCCAACATGGGGTTGGGGGGCATGGACTTCTTCTTTTCAGGAGTCCTCAGGCCTGATAGGACCATTCCTCGAGGTATTCAATCAGCCCCTACAGCCATGCACCATCATTTCCATATTCTTATTGCAATGGCTTCCTTCTTCCAGCTGCCTTCCGTGACCTGCTACCTCCATCCACCTGCCACCTCTCCCTAGGGTTTTGATCAAATCAGTAGTGAGGCCTGAACTCCTAGAAGGATAGGCTGCTCCTTTCCCACTGTGACTGTATCACTTGGCACGAGTATCTGTCCCCCAACTGATTTTGTCTCTTACAAGAATTCCATCAAGGCTCTGCCTGATGGGTCAATTTATCCCAAACTGTTCCTTACCCCACTCAGCATCCACTTTAAATCAGGGATGGCAAAGGAAAAACAATCCCATGCTTCTTCTATACTATGCTATATGCATACTACTTCTGACTTTTCACTGACATAAACTTACCTCTCCCCAGTCTGGCTGAGCTAGGAAGGTTTGACTTTGCTAACAATCAGCTTCATGGTTTCTTAGAACAAAGGAAATTTATTCTATGGAGCCTCATTTGCAGCAAGATGCACACACCTGCCTCAATAGAGTGGCCTATGGGAAAGAAGCCTTTTTTAAAGGATATGAGGGTGACAGCAGTAGGCTGCCTAAGTCTGAAGCCCAGCCACAGAAAGCAATAGAAAGGCCTTATTTCCAGCTTTCTTGACTATTTGGGGAATATGCAGAAGGCAGTGCGGTACCATGTAATGAATACTAAGTTCAGAGTCAAAACACTTAGATTTCAGTCCTGGCTCTACAACTTCCTTTCTCTGGGCCTCAGTTTACTTATCTGTACAATCTTTAAGGGGACTGGCCTCTATGATCTCTAAGGTCCCTTTTAGAGAGGCAGTGTGGTATAATGGAAAGTGTCCTGGATTTGGGGCTTTAACAAACCTGGAATCCAATCCCAGCTTTGCTACTTAACCCCTAGGAGGCTCAATTTCCTCATCTGTAAAATGGGAATAGTAAAATCTCCCTTTGCTGTGAAGACCAAATGAGAGAATTTACGTAACATACTTTGCAAACCTTCTAGTGCTAGATAAATGTCAGCTTTTTATGAGCTTGTAAGACTGCATGCATCTGCAGAGAGGAGACCAGATTCTGTATGCCTACACAAGGAACTGGTGGTATAAGAAGGGATGTTTTTCTATGTTTGGAGTCAAGGGCCCTTAGCCTGGGGTCCATGGATAGATTTCAAAGGTGAAGCTTGAATGAACCCCCCCCCCCCAACAAAACTCACATCTTTATTTTCATTACAATTTGGTTTCCTTTGTAATCTTATGTATTTTACATTTTTGAAAACATTATTGTAAAAAGAATCCCTTAGGCTTCATCAGAATGCAAAAGGGGTCCTTGACATAGATAAAGTTAAGGCTGCCTGGGCTAAGTGAGCCTTGGAAGGCAGCTGGCATGGTGGATAGGGAGTTGACCTTAGAATAAGGAAGATCTGGGTTCAAATCCTACCTCTGGCACTTGCTGGCTGTGTGACCCTGGGCAAATCACTTAATGTCTCAAGAGTCCCAGGCAATTCTCATAGTAGAAATTTCAGAGAAAATGATGACCTAAGGTGTTGGTACAAGGACTTTTACTCATTAGAAGATTTCTAGCAATGAAATTCCCCATCCAGCCCCCAGTGAAAGAATGATGATTAGAAGTAAATCTTACAGATTTTGAGATGAAAGGTTGACAAAGTATATATTTGCATAGCACTTCAAGGTTTGCAAAGCATTTACATACGTTATCTCATGTTATCCTCAAAATAACCCTGGGAAACCGGTACTATTATTACCCCCATTTTACAGATGAAGAAACTGAGGCAGACAGGGTTAAGTGACTTATCCAAGGTCACACAGCTAGGAAGTGCCTGAAGCAGGATTTTAACTCAGGTCTTCCTAACTCCAAGTCCAGCAGCACCCAGCTGAGTACAAATCAATATAAGCCTCAGACTCAAAATTGAAGAAAGTCACTTAACTTCTCTGGACACCAGCTGAGCTGGCTTTTAAACCGAGTACCATCACTTATTACCTGCGTCCACATCACTTAACCACTCTGGGCCTCAGGTTCCTCATCTGTAAAATGAAGGGGTTGGACCAGATGACCTTTGAGGTTCATTCTAGCTTTACATTTATGCTTCTACGCCTTTTCAGACTGTATCATGTGCTAGATGGGAGCACCTGCTAGTAGACTTGTGGTATTACAGCTCAGCTCTATTAGACATTGTAAGTATACAGAAATAAAGAAAAAAGAGGAAAGCAAAATTCTAGGAATTGTTAGTGGACTAGTGTTGTTTTTGGGGTATCTATGAGGTGCATCTAGGGCCAGTAGTTTTCCCCATCAGAGTTCCAGGAAGTCTGAGTCATAACATCAACAGTGAGAGGGATGTCAAATTGAGAAAAGGGCTCTGGAGGAGGAGGAGGAACCATTTTATTCTTGCCACTTTTCAGAAAATGATGATGAGATCCAGGCCTAAAGATCAATAATGCAGTGGGGTATGTGGGCCCTGGACTGAGAGAGATAGATAGGGAGTAGGAAGACAGATGTGGGAGAAAGCTAAGTTGTGCTGTAGGATTGACGGATTGTTACTCATCCAGCTGGCTTGAATATTTATACATTATTTATTCAAATGAATGTTTTAAAAAGGAAATAAAAATAGTGAGATGTCAGCCCCAATCCACACCTTCATAAGTATAGGTAGTAAGTACCAATTAGGTCCTGCCAATGCTTTAGAAACTGCCCCCTCAACACACACAGATAGCATCCCCCAGAAACATGGCAAGGGCTTTTCAGGGGTCAGTGGTATTAGTTGCAGACAGGTGGGGACTTTTGCAAAATCCTCCTTGGAGGCTTTTACTCACACATACCAGTAACACAACAGAAAGAAATATTGTGAGGTATAGGTCTAGGATTGTGATGGTATAGGATTTAGAGTGCTACCCTTGATGTCAGGAAAATTTGAACTCAAATCTTGTCTCAGACACTTATTAGCTGTGCTACCCTAGGCAAGTCACTTAACCTCTGTCTGTCTCAGTTTCTTTAACTGCAAAATGGGAATAACAATAGCATCTACTTCTCAGGGTTGTTGTGGGGCTCAATAAGCTTATAATATGTGTAGATTACTTTGCAAACCTTAAAGCATTATTGAAAGGCTAGTTATTATTATTATTCGTTATTATATGAAGAATTAGTAGTACTGATAGAGATCACTGGAGAACTATTTTCAGCAACATAGAGAAACATGAATATTCCTTTCCCCTTATACTTCCCTTACACGGCTCCTTACCCACCTAATTTGAAACTGCTCCTTTCCCAAGGACAGACAACACAGCTTTTAGGGGCAGTGACCATCAATCTTTCGAGAAGAATAAATAGTAACGTGTTATGTTACCTTTAGCTAATCACTTAACCCCTTTGGATATCAGTTTCCTCTCATGTAAAATGACAGAGTTGGACCAGATCTGAGGTTCTTACCCTTTGTTGCTGTTGTCATGGACCTCTTTGGTGGTTTGATGAAGGTTATGAATTACTTATTGGAAAAAAATGTTTTTTTTTTAAATTCACAGTTGAAGGAAATGCTAAATTTTAGTTAGAAGTTAATGAAACTAGATATATAGTTTTCTCATCAAGATTCATGGACCCCCTAAAAATAATACACAGATTTCATGTTAAGAATCCATGGACTAGGGGCAGTGAGGCTCAGTGAATAGAGTACTGGACCTGGAGTCAGGAGGACCTGAGTTCAAATCTGACCTCAGACACATAATACTAACTAGCTGTGTGACTCTGGGCAACTCACTTAACCCCAATTGCCTCACCAAAATTAAAAAAAAAAAGAATCCATGGACTACACCAGTGTTGTTACACTCAAATAGAAATGGATCCTTGCACACATCCAAAGAAAGAACTACGGAAATTGAATTGCTCTTCTGTTGAGTTTTGTTTCCTCTTTCTGGTGGTTCCTCCTATTGGTTCTAACTTTTACTTACAACATCACTAATGTGAAAATATGTTTAATAGGAATGTATATGTCTAGCCTGTATCAGATTGTGTGCCGTCTTGGGGAGGGTGGTGCGGAGGAAGGTGGAGAAAAATTTTCAACTCAAAAGCATATAGAAGTGATTGTTGATAAATCAAAATAAATTAATAAAAAAAGAAAAAAAAAAGAAATGGATCCTTGTAGGCTGCATACTGACTTAGAAAACTACAAATTAACATTATCTGTGTCATATTGTATTTTCATTTATTTTGTTAAACATTTGATCTGGTACAGGCTGCACTCACAGTGCTGCAGCTTGAGTTTGACACCTCTTGACTTGGTGAACACCAATGCGGTTTCTCATTCTGGCATTCTCTTTCTAAGGTTTCTTTCTGCCCTCATGTTCTCTGTTCCAAGTTCCCTTCCAGCCCTGACATTCTCCATTTTAACCTTCAGTGCTCTAAGGTCCCTTCTAATGCTAACATTCCCTGTTCTAATGTTTCTGCTAACCTTGATATTCTCTGTTGTAATATTCCACTTTCTATGCCTGTTGTGACCTCTAACGTGCTCTGTTTTAATGATCAGCCTTCTAAAGTCCTCCTAGCTCTAATATTCTATGTTTTAAGTTTCCTTTCCAGCTCTGATGTTTTCTGTTCTAAGTTCTCTTTCATCTCTGACATTCTATGGTTCTAACATTTCATGCTCTAAGATCCCTTTTAACTTTATAGTTTTACAAACAGCCATTCATTCAATATACATTTATTACGTACTTAAAACGTGCCAGGCATTGTGCTAAGCATACAAGAAGATACAAGAAGAGGCAAAAGACAGTCCCTACCCTCAAGGAGCTTATAATCTAATGGATTGAAGGGCCTGCACCTTTTCAGCTCAAAGTCTTATCGGCATGGACTTCTGGGGGGCAGAGCCAAGATGGTGGAGTAGAGAAACACTCAGCTGAACCCACCAACATTCCCCTTCAGAGACCTTTAAAATAACACCTCCAATCAAATTCTGGAGTGACAGGGCTACAAAGGGACAGAGTGAGATAGCCCAAGACAACTTAGGAGTTCAGAAAGAGATCTGTAACATGGGTGGCAGTTGGCCTGGAGCCCACATGAAGGAACTCCCTGTGGCCGGAATAGGTGGTAGCAACAGAGGCAGCAACAGATTCAGGAGTTCCCAACCCAGAGAGGGTAAGAGGACCTGGGAACTGGTCAGAAAGAGCCTGCAGGGACCGCTGTGCTAGCACTGGACACAGGACCAGATGGTGTTTGGCAACTCCATTGCCTATACCCACTTCTGAGTCATAGTTCAAGGACAGGGGAGAGCATGTTCATGCAAGAGGAAGTGGAAACCCTGAGGGGGCAGTATCATTTCTGGTCCCAAGGGATCAGGGAACCTGAGGAACAGTATCAATTGTAATCCCAACAGATCAGAGGCCCTTCCTAGGTAAGGACCAGAGTGCAGACTAGTATACACAGAGTAGCTATGTGACCCTGAGAAAATTGCTTAATCCTGTTTGCCTTAGTTTCCTCATCTATAAAATGAGCTGTTAAAGGAAATGGCAGACCACTTCGATAACTTTGCCAAGAAAACCTCAAATGGGGTCGTGAAGTCAGACATGACTAAAAATGACTGAACAATAAACAGATCAGGAGAGCAGTAACCATATCTCTCCCCAGATCACACCCCCTGAGAAGCACGAGAAACTTCAACCCCCCCCCCCAGAATTAGCTTGGAAAACAGCAGTGTAAAAAAGCCTGAAGCTTGAGACAGAACCTCTCCCCCCTCTCTGTACTCCCCTGGGGGAACATAAAGTTCCAAATCAAGAAATAGGGTGGGAAAATGAGCAAACAAGGGGGAAAAAAGAGGCTGACCATAAAAAAGCATACTATGGTGACAGGGAAGATTAAGACACAAACCCAGAAGAAGACAATGAAGTCAAAACAGCCACGTGCAAAGCCTCAAATAAAAAGTGAATTGGACACAAATTCAACAAGAGTTCCTGGAACAATGAAAACAAATTATTTTCAAAAGAGTAGTAGAGAAGAAATTAGGTAAAAAATGAAAGCAAAATAAGAAAATGATGCAAAGACAATTCACAGCTTGGAAAAAAAAGGCAGAAAAATAATGAAGAAAATAACACCTTAAAAAGCAGAATTGGCTAAATTAGAAAAAAGAGTCAATGCCCCAACAAGAAATAGAAAGGATTGTATGGGAAGTAAAATAAATAATTTTGTTGACATGAAATTAAAAAACTTTTGCACAAACAAAATGAATGCAGCAAAATTAGAAGGAAAACAGGAAACTGGGAAAACATTTTGTAGCAAATTGCTCTGATAAAGGCTTCGTTTCTCAAATATATGGGAAAGTGAGCCAAATTTATAAAAAAGCCATTCTCTAGTTGATAAATGGTCAGTTGACATGAACAGGCAATTTTCAGAAGAAGAAATGAAAGCTATCAATACTCACATGAAAAAAATGCTCTAAATAGCTACTGATAAGAGAAATGCAAATTAAAACCACTCGGTGGTGCTACCTCACATCTATCAGATTGGCTAATATGACAGAAAGGGAAAATGACAAATGATGGAGTGGATGTGGGAAAATTGGGATACATGCATTGTGGTTGGAATTGTGAACTAATCTAACTATTCTGGAAAACAATTTGGAATTATGAGTAATGGGCTATAACACCGTGCATACTCTTTGACCCAGAAATACCCTTTTAGTTTGTATCCCAGAGAGATCAAAGAAAAGGGGAATGGAAATATTTGTGCAAAACTATTTATAGCAGCTCTTTTTGTGGCGGCAAAGAATTGGAAATGGAGGGGATGCCCATTAATTGGGGAATGGCTGAACAAGTCCTAGTATATGATTGTGATGAAATACTTTTGTGCTATAAGAAATGATGAGCAAGGTGGCTTCAGAAAAAACGTGGGAAGACATATGGATTCATGCAAAGTGAGGTGAGCAGAACCAGGGGAACACTGTACACAGTAACAACAATATTGTAATAATGATCAGCTGTGAAAGACTTAGCTACTCTGATCAAGACAATGATTCAAGATAATTTCCAAAGGAACCATGATGAAAGAGGCTATACTTCTCCAGAGAGAACTGATAAACTCTGAATGCAGATAAAGCATATTTTTTAAAATACCTTAAATTTTTTTTATTGTTTATTTGCAATATAGTCAATATGGAAATATGGTTGGCATGACTTCACATGTATAACTGATATCAAATTGCTTGCCTTCTCAAAGAGGAGAGGGGGGCAGGAGGGAGAGAAAGAATTTGAAACTCAAAAATTTTAAAAAATGAGTGTTAATTTTTTTTACATGTAATTGGGAAATATTTAATGAAATAAATAAAAATAATTTTAAAAAAAGTCTTATTGGCCTACCAATTAGCCTTTTGAGACATCTGTGTAACTCTGCTTAGCTCTTTCCTAGGCAGACCAACCTGGAGATAAAACTATGAAGGAAGAAATGGCCTTCCTCAGTCAGAAGCAGGTGCTATTGTGAAAGGTTATGTCATGACTCAGGGGGTGATGTGTTGCTAAGGGCTCAGGGCAGGAGTACAGATTAGGCAACATGTGTAAGTCATGTTCTGTGGTCGAATGTGATGTCTCAAGCAACTCTAGTGATCTGTATTGAGATTCTGGCTTGTGACAGTGGGGCTCTGTGGAAAAGGCTAAAATACAATTCTGGCAGGTGGGAAGTGGTTGGATATAAATATTTTAAGACAACAAATATGATTCAGAGGGATAATTGGAACGCATTGACACCACCAAGGGCTCCTGGCAGCCTGACATGCAGATGGAAGTAGGATTTTCCGCCTCGGCATTAAAACAAATATTGTAAATCAGACTAAAGAAACTGTCCCCTAGAGGGACACTTCTAAGTCTTTTCCTCGCTGAAAAACACTCAACCTGATGAAGCAGAAAAAGATGGAAAGCCTGGGATCTAGTGCCTCCTATCTCCTCCCCTCACTGCTTTCACCACTAGACTCAATAAGTGACCTTGGGCAAGAGCCTGTCCCTCTCAAGACCTCAGTTTCCTCCCCTGTAAAATGAGGAGTTGGAGTGAATATATGCTATGATGGAAAAGTCATTGACTCTAGCATCAAAAGAGCGGGGTTCAAATCTTGTCTCTGATATTTATTACCTATCTGTTCTTGATCAAATCACTTATTATTCTCTGGACTTCAGTTTCCTCATTAATAAAACGAGAAGCTCTTTTTAGCTCTAAAAGTCAATGATCCTTTGCTTACTGCACGGACACCCAAAAGTCAAGTACCTGGGGGTCCAAACTCCCACCATAGGCCAGGGCAATTTCTCCCACTCCAAGCCTTGTCTTTGAATTTTGCTGTGGTGGTCTGTGTTGTTAGGATAAACAGCCTCTCAGAACACTCTCCATATACACTTCTCTTAATGCACTTATACATTCCATTTTGCATGATAATTATTTATGTAATGATCATATCCCTATAACAGACTGTAATAGTAATAATTGACATCTTTTTAAAATACTTCCTATACCTTGGCTCATTTGGTCATAAAAATAAACCTGTAAGGTAGGTATTAAAGGAATTATTATACCCATTTTACAAATAAAGAAATGGAGGCTGAGAGGTTAAAATGATTTGCCCACAGTCATAATTAATAAGTATCAGAAGAAGGATTCGAACCCAAATCCCCCCTGGTTTTAGGAGCAGTGTTTTTCCACTATATTGTGTTGCTTCCCCACTATAAGCAAAAGCCTTGTATTAATCTTAACTTTATATCTCTCCCAGGACTTGGCATACACAGCACCTTGCACGTGGGAGGTGATGAGGGAGTGTTTGTTAAATTGAAATCCACTGGTCACATCAACGGCATAAATTGGGAGTTGGGAAGGCATTGCACCTGGTGTTTTAAAATCATCCAGTCAGGGCAGGTAACCACGCAGGCCATCTCTCAGGAAAGAATGCCAAGGCCATGACTCAAATGGTTTATTTCTCCCTTCTTAATGTTCTTTGTTTAGTTCAGCTAGGTGGTGCAGTCGGTAGAGTACTGGGCTTGAGTCTGAATCCTAGTTCCGGCATTTAACTAGCTGTGTGACCCTGCAAAAGTCAGTTAACCTTTCGTCTGCCTCAAGCTTCCTCATCTGCAAAATGGGAATGATAATAGCACCTACTTCCCCGGGTTGTTGTGAGGATCAAATGAGATAATACACGTAAACTGTGTTGCAATTTCTAGAGCTCGACATAAATTGTAACAAATATATTATTATTAGTGTTTCCTCTTCACCGTGCTCCTACCCTCTCTATACCTCTGCTGTCCTTTGTAAGGACCGTTGTGACCTGAGCCTCTACTCAACTTTCAGAAGGCCATAGCAGGGATAATGGAGAGGCCAGAGACCCAAGCCCCTGGCGTACAGGACTGTGCGATTAAATTTAGAAGAATTAGACAGTCCGTAGACATTTATTAAATTCCTGTTATGTGCCAGGCACTGAGCTAGGCACAGGGTGTGCACAAGAGTGAAGCAGTTTCTGTCTTTAGGGAGGTTTTGGTCCAGCTGGGGAGGGGTGTGCGTAGGGAGACAACACGCATATATGTAGGTATATACCAACTAGATACAAAGTGATTTTTTGGGGGGGGATCAGGAAAGATGGACCAATTTCTATGATCTGTACTGGGTGGGTGTGGGGAGGAGTGGCATGGGCTAGGCCACAATGAGCAACCCCTCAGCTGAACGGGACCTAGAGTTACCTCATCTAATCCAAGCCCCTCATTTTACACTTGGGGAAACCGAGGCCCAGAGAAACAAAGTGATTTGTCTACGGTCACATGGGTAGTACATAGCAGACCCTGCTAGCCCATTCTCTGAGTATCTCCAGTCATCTCGGGAAGGAAGAGAGCTCCCTACCACCAGCAAGAATGAGTAAAGGAGGCACCATCCCAGAGACGTTGGAAAGAGCCTTGAAACAAAAAGATGCTAGAAGCCCAGTAAATGTTCCTGGTGCTGGGCAGGGGAAGGTGGATGGGAAGGTATTTCCTAAACTTCAGAACACCAGCAGAATGAAAGAATCACAAAATTTGTGAGTCAGAAGGGGCCTCTGTTGCCATCTAGGCCAACCCATCCATAGCTAGGCTTTCCCTCTGGATAATAAATAAACTCTAATTTAGGACCCACCCTTCACTGCTGTCACTTCACTATCTTGCTTAGAGATCTGTCTCCGATAATCAGACTACCTCCTAAATTTAACTGTGCCATCGTTAAAAACCTTCTGTAGTTTCCCTCTCACACTTGCTTTATTTCCTGGCTTTATTCCAGTTACGGTAGGATAAATGATAAGTCTTTTAAAGAATATACTTGTTAATTTTATGCCAAAAAGAGCAAGGGAAGGAGCGAGTGCAGCTATCAATATCTTGTAATGCCGTAACCATCTCCAACTGAAAGCATTTATTAAGGGCCAATAATAAAAGCCCCCCCTCCCACACATCCATGGCTCACTTGGAATGCTTTCTGCTAATAAAACAGAAATGGATTTGAGAGGCGAAATTTAAATTCTGCCCACAGGATGTGGAGAAGCCAACTCCGCTGTGAAGATGGGCAAACAATTTAGCTCATTCGTTGAGTCTTCAGGCATCTCCCAAAGTGGTTGATATTTGCAGCTCCCCCATAGCTGCGTGATTTGGGGCCTAGAGTCAGTGCAGGGCTGCGTGCGAGGGTATGGTTGCCTAACCACAGCTTTGGCGTTTCAACAGTTACTACCGATCTCCTAAGCAATTCCGATCAATCAGATGTAATTGCATCAGCAACCTGGAGGCTCCAGCTGTCTCTGAATGAGATGGCTTCTTATGGGAAGTGATGTCTTTGGAGTCGTTTGTTACATCTCTCAGTTTATTATTGTTAGGACGTTGTTAGTAACAGCGTTAATAACTCGCCATGACTAATTAACTTGGTAATAATAAAATACATTAATATTTATATATTGCCACTTTATTAATAATAGTCTTAATGGGGGGGGTAGACCTGTGATTTCATTGGGTGTAGAGATCTCCTAGTATGGAAACGCCCTCTACTGATACACGTAATCAAATCCTCTTTTATTTATAGTCTTAGAGAGTGAGGCACAGATTGATTATGACCTGCTCATGGCTGCAAGGCTGCTATATACCAAAGGCAGGACATGAACACAGATGGGCCCTCCGAACTCCAGAGCTAGTTCTTTAACCACTATGCTACTTTGCCTTGTTATTCTTAACGTTATCATTGTAATAATGTTAGTATATGTATATAACATAAAATCTAATATACATATATAAATATATATTTATATATGTATATATACACCTTAAATATCCTAACATAAAATCTCATATACATATGTGTTTATACTCATATATGTTACATACATTAATAAAACAATAATAAACAGTTATAACAAACATCTCAAAGAAATCACTTCATAAAAGACACACACAGAGACATATATGTATATATAAATATACACATATATCCCTATCTATCTATCCATCCATCTCTTTGTCTCCATCAATCTATCTCTTTGTCTTTATCTCTATTCAACCATCTTTATTTGTCCATCTATCTCCCCTGTTTGTCTCTGTCTAACCGTCTGTCTATCTATCTCTTTCTCTTTATCTGACTCTGTTCAACCACCTTTATCCATCCTTCCTTCCATCCTGTCTATCCATCTCTACCTCTGGACCTATGACTTCTTTGGTCACAAGAGAAGTCCAAGTAAGGAAACTCTATCAACTTGTGAGTCTTAAAGAATTGCCTGGGTGTGGTCCAGTGAAAAGATTACTGGCTCTGGAGTCAGAAAACTTGGGTTCAAATCCTACCTCTGACATTACCTGTGTGACCATAGGTAAATTACTTAACTACTCTGATCCTCAATTTCCTCCTCTGGAAGATGAGGGGGTTGGATTAGATGACCTCTGAAGTCCCTTTCAGCTTTAAATCTATGATCCTGTGACTTGCCCAGGGTCATACAGCCAGGATATATATAAGAACAAATATCTTTCTGAACGTCTCCAAGGAATATAATCTTTCTATCCTCTATACTGTGCTGCTCCATTGAACAGAGGTGACTCTGGATTTGTAAAAGTGATAGCAGACTGTGAGTAAGCTCTGTGGAAGTTGTTCCCAAAGTGGAGAAGCTTTAAGGACAAGCCCACAGGATTTTGTGTCTCTTATCTGAAGACAGGTCTAGCAAAGTTCAGAAAAGCCCATCACCACATTGGCCACAGGGTCATGATTTTTTTCAGCGCTGACAACTGTCAAAGATCAGCCACGGTGAGTTATAAAGGGGCAGAGATCTGTGTCTATAGACAGAGGACTTGACCCAATGAAATCACAATGCCTCTAAGTATATGGTAGCAGCATCAATGACAATGATAAGTCCAAAAGCTACAGTACAATAGTATACAGGTACATGCCAACCACTTTTCACTATCTCCTGGGGTCACTAAGGCCAGCAGTTTAGAGCTTGAAGGGGTCCCTGAGGCAACCCTCTCATTTTGCTTATGAAGAAACTGAGGCCCACAGAATCATAGATCTTGACCTGAAGGGACCTGAGGGGCCATCCATTCCTGCTCCTTATTTAGAAATGAAGTAACTGAGGACCACATAACCCTAGATCTGGACATGGAAGGGACCAAAGAAACCATGCAGTCTAAGGTGAGGAAACTGAGGCAACAGATGAAGTGACTTGTTCTGAATCATACAGGCTGCTATTTAAAACCTAGGTCTTTGGATACCGGAGCTGGTCTTCTTTCTAATGTCAGTTGGGGTTCCCAAGTCCAAGTTTACCAAAGTCTGCTCCATTGACCTTCATTACTTATGAAATGGACAGCTTTTTAGTGGCTGTGACCCTCTCTTCCCCATAAGCTCTTCCTGTGACTTGTCTCTGCCTTTCTCTTTCCCTCTCGCCTCTCAGCCCCCAGCCTCTCAAGCAGCAGAGAGATGGCTTATAGCTGATATTTATACCTGTGACGCAGAAGCATTCTCGTGCTGGAGGAAAGAAGTCTTTGACTGACTGAATGAGTCACTTCCCAGAGGAGCAACTAGCTGCAGGTTCTTCCTGTACAATGAGCTGTATTGGGAGATTACCAGAGCTGCTGGGTCACTGGGCTGCAGGAAGAAGGAATGATTTGCTCTCTGGGGAATGCACTAAAGAGGATTTCTGAGCAGGAAGAAATTAAGGGTGAGGCGAAGGGAACTGGGTCAAACAACAAACATTGCTCAACTTCTGCATGCAAAGACCCCCAAAGTATACATGCATATGTATATATGTGTGTGTGTGTGTGTGTGTGTGCGCGCACACGTGTGTGTATATGTATATATACACAAATAGAATGCACATATATTTATATACACATATCTATGCATTTATGTATGTGACTATTTTTATATACACACAGGTGCATAGGCATATATATGTATGTACACACACATACATACATGTATATATATACACATACACACAATATATATATATGTGTATATATATATATATATGCATATACATATATGTTGATCATATTGGAATGATTGCCAGAAAAAGAAAGTAGGGATGAGAGAGGGATGCACTGAGAGAAAGGGGAAGGGAGAGGTAGAATGAGGCAAGTTTTCTTATATAAAGGAGTTGCACAAGGAAGAACTTTCATAATGGAGGGGAAAATACTTGAATGGAAAATAGACAATGCTTGAACCTCATTCTCATTGGAATTGATTCAAAGAGGGAAGAATATGTATATATACACTCGGTGGATATAGAAATTGATCTTATCCAATAGGGAGATGGGAGTGGAAGGGGATAAAAAGTATGGGTGGGGGGAGGGTGGATTGGGGTAGGCAATGGTCAGAAGCAAGACAGACTTTTGAGAAAGGACAGGATAAAAAGAGAGAAAGAAGCATAAAGAGAGGTGAGTGGAATGAAGGTAAATGCATTTAGTGATTATAACTGTGAATGTGAATGGGATGAGCTCATCCAAAGAGTGGAAATGGAGAGCAGAATGGATTGAAAACCAGAATAGAACAATGTATTGGGGACAAGAGACATGTGAGAGAGAAAGATACACATAGAGTTGAAATAAAGGGCTGGAGCAGAGTATATTAAATTTCAGCTGAAATGAAGAGGGCAGGCATGGCAATCATGATCTCAGACAAAGCAAAAATAAAAATAGACTAACTGAAAGACATAATCAGGGGAACTACATTTTGCTAAAAGCTACCATAGACGATGAGGTAACATCAAACAATTTCACACTAAGTTTCTCTGATAAAGGCCTCATTTCTCAAATATAGGAAACTGAGTCAGATTTATACAAATGAGAGTCATTTCCCAGTTGATAAATAGTGAAAGGATATGAACAGGCAGTTTTCAGAATAAGACATCAAAGCTACTTATAGTTACATGAAAAATACTCTAAATCACTAGTGATTAGAGAAGGGCAACTTAAAACAACTCCGAGTACCAACTCACATCTTTGAGAAATGATAAATGCTGAAGAGGCTGTGGGAAAACAGGTACATTAATGAACTCTTGGTGGAGTAGTGAACTGGTCCAACATTCTGGAGAATAATCTGGAACTATGCCCAAAGGGCTATGAAACTGTGCATACCCTTTCATCCAGCAGTACCATTACTGGGCTTATACCCCCAAAAGAGATCAAATAAAAAAGAAAAGGACCCACACGTACAAGAAAATATTTATAGCAGCTATTTTTGTGGTGGCAAAGACTTGGAAATTGAGGAGATGTTCATCAATTAGGGAATGGCTGAACAAGTTGTGGCATGTGATTGTGATTGAGTATAACTGTACTATAAGAAAAGATGAGGGGGATGTCTTCAGAAAAAAACAACAACCATTGTATACAGTAACAGCAATATTGTTTTAAGAACTTTGAGTGACTAAGTAATTTTGACCATTATAAATACACAAATTAAAAATAAGGGACATATGAAGAAAGACACTATCTGCATCCAGAGAAAGAACTGATAAATAGAAGTATGTATAGAATAATTTTATGTACATATGCCTATTTGTGTCTAATGGTAGTCATTTCTAGGGTAGGGATGGGAGGGAAGAAAAAAAGAAAACAGAGACATTTACATGAGAACTGTTGCATATTTGAAGGGAATAGCAAGTTGTACATTGTAGATTTGCAGTTTCTTAGGCAATCATCTTTTTTTATTGTACTGTATTACAGAAATGCTTGTTTTGTTCTGTGAATTGAAAATAAAAGAAAATTTTAAAAATGGGAAGACCAATATGAATTGGTGAAAAGTGAAGGGAAATCATTGTGCACAGTAACAACTGCGTTGTAATGATGATTAACCGTGAAAAACTTGGATACTCTGATAAGTGCAATGATCCAAGACAATTCCAAAAGATTCATGATGAGAAAATGTGATCCACGTCCAGAGAGAGAACTGATGAACTCCAAGTGCGAACTAAAGTATAATTTTCTCACTTTTTATTTTGCTTTTTTTGGGCAATATAGCTAACATGGAAATGTCTTGCATGATCTCACATTTATAACTGATATCATTTTGCTTGCCTTCTCAGTGGGTAGGGGAGGGATGGGAGGGGAGGAGAGAATTTGGAACACAAAATTTAAAAAGAAAAGAATGTTAAAAATAAAAAAGAAAGAAAAGAAAGAGGGTTACTGAAACACTGAAAAAATGCACAGAAGAGAACAGAAGAATGTTCCAAAGGAGACAAACAGGGCAGCTTTGAAGTAATGCGTTCAATTCATTATATACTTTAAAGAAACCAAATTATATAGAATAAAGATTTGTGGCTTCACATATAATTCTCTTTTTCTCTTCTTTTTTTAACTCAAAATGTTCTTGTGTGTGTAAAGTTCAGAATAAAAAAATTCAAAATGGAACAAAACGAAAGGAATATAAGCTCTTGGAGACTAGGGCTTATTTCATTCTCGCGCTAGTGCCATCACTGCCTAGCACAACGCCTAGCCCACAGTGGGCAATTAAGAAATGCTTGTTGACTAGCTGGCTGATTATCTACTGTTTTATAAATTAGACCCGCATTCCTATGGGGGAAAAATATTGCTTCCAAGATATAATTACATTTTCACAGATTTTAAAAAAAAACCATGCTGTGTTTAAATTGCTGTTTTATGCTTTATATAGTTTAATGTTTGCATTTTGAACTTATTACCCTAAAGCCTTACTACTCTGTAAGAGGGCATTTTCAAAAGTCAAAGAAATAAATATAAATCAACACAACTTGCTTGCTGCAAAGAGGGTAAAACATAGCTTTTGATGTGGCTGAACTCTTGCAGATGCTAAGTGATGGAATGAAATCTGGCTTCCTTACACTAAAGGCACTACACAGATGTTGTGGAAATCAAAATCGTTGGGCTTGGGGGCCTAG
This sequence comes from Phascolarctos cinereus, assembly GCF_003287225.1. Classification (NCBI taxonomy): domain Eukaryota; kingdom Metazoa; phylum Chordata; class Mammalia; order Diprotodontia; family Phascolarctidae; genus Phascolarctos; species Phascolarctos cinereus. Next base: position 38,140,633 of record NW_027555958.1, read on the forward strand.
AGGCAAACTTTTTGACAACTAGAATGGCTTTTCACTGATGCCATGTGGTATTCCTAGGAGGGAGGCGTAGTGATTCATGAGCTTTAAGACTAGTCACTGAAAAATCAAAGAGGGGACTTAGGCAGGCAATAGTAGATATCTCCTATAGAGCCATAAGGGCAGTGAGGTGGTACAGTGGATAGAGCAGCTGGAGTCAGGAAGACCTGAGTTCAAATCTAGCCTCAGACACTTGCTAGCTGTGTGACCCTGGGCAAGTCACTTAATCCCATTTGCCTCAGTTCCCCCATCTGTAAAATGAGATGGCAAACAACTCCCATATCTTTGCCAAGAAAACCCCAAAAGGGGTCACAAAAAGTTCGACATGAATGAAAAATGACTAACCATAAATGGGGAAACCTACCCCTTGAAGCTGGACAGAACTGAAATATTGAGATGCTATACACACATACACGTGATTTTTATCATATGTAGAACTTCCCATAATGAAACTGATGTAGAAGGTTAACTTATCCATAACATAGTCTTAGATATTTTAGGTAGCCTGGAGACACCGAGATGTTAAGTAGATCGCCCAGGGTCACACAACCCATATATATTAGAGGCAGGACATAAACCCAGGTCTTCTTGACTTCAAGGATGGTCCTGTATCCACCTTGCCATGCTGTCTCTCATCAATAGCTCCTAGTTTTATATCTCTTTAAGTTTACAAAGCTCCTTCCTTGTAACAACCCTATGAAGGAGGTAATTTGAAAGGTATTATTATTTCCATTTTACAAGTGAAGAAACTGAGTCACAGAGAGGGAAACCATTTACAGTCACATGACCAATTCAATCCAAGTCTGGGCTTTCTGATGCTAAGTCAAGGTCTCATTCAGTTGCCTAATGCTATCCCAATACATTTGTTCTATCTCCTTCTTATCAGTACTCAGGAACTGAATTTTGGACTTCGAGTAGGTGGGACTGCACACAATTGTGCCGTCCCCTTATAGCAGGATGCTAATAGGTTCATAGTGTTACAGCTGGAAAAGACCTCAGAAGTCACCTAGCTCAGCTCCCTCATTTAATGGCAGCACAGTAAAAGCCCTGGACCAGGAGTCAGTAAGACTTGAATTCAAATCTGACCTCACAGACTTACAAGCTGTGTGACTCTGGGTAAGTCACTTAACTGCTGTCTGCCTCAGTTTTCTCATCTGTAAAATGGGGGTAAAATAATAGCAATCTCCCAGGGTTGTTTTAAGGATCAAATGAGATAACATTTTTGAAGTCCTTTACAAATCTTAAAGTATTATATAAGAGACAGAGGAGAGGTGGGAAGGGATGGAGAGGAAAAGGAAGGGAGGGGGAGGGGCAGAGGGAGGAAGGGATGGAGAGGAAGAGGGAGAGGGAGAATATTGCTATTGTAGTTAGCTATTATTATTGTTGTTGTTGTTATCATTATTATTATTAAAAAGCCTAAGGCTCAGAGACCTTATTTGTCCAAAGTCATAAAAGTACTAAGTGGCAGAGATAGCTTCTTTAACTCCACTGCTTTCCCTTCCTCCATAGTGCCTTTGAGCTTTAGTTTTATTGGTGACTTATATGTCACATGGGGGAGAAATAAGCTTAGAGAGAAAATTATGCCAGTGACTTCCCCACAAGGTAACAGTCTCCATACCTTTGGTCAAGTCAAGTCAAGAAGCATTTATTAAGTGCCAACTGTGTACCGGGCACTGTGATAAGCGCTGGAGATACAAAGAAAAGCAAAAACTGTCCATTCTCTCAAGGAGCTCACAGTCTAATAGGGGAGAACAAGTCCAAACAACTACGTACAAACAAGATACAGAAATGATAAATGGAGATAAATGGAGGGGGAAGGCACTAAGGCTAGCCAGAACTGGGAAAGGCTTCTTGCAGGAAAAAAAGACTGGAAGGATATCAGGGAAGCCAGGAGGCGGAGATGAGTTCCTGGAAGAAAGCTGGAATCAGGAAGACTTGAGTTCTAATCCCATCTCAGACCCACACAAGCTGTGTGACCCTGGGCAAGTCATTTAACCTTTCCCAGCCTCAGTTTCCTCAACTGTAATATATAGATACGAATAGCAGCTATCTTACAGGGTTGTTCTAAGGATAAAACGATATTGAGTTAAAGCGTTATGTATGTGTGAATATCTCTAAATCCTTTTGCAAGCCTCAAAGCATTATATCCATACTAGTTATTATTATTATAATTATAATTACCACTAAGTCATATTCACTCCCCTGTACCTAGCTCTGAGAATATATGCAGGACAGCCTGATTTCTTCTAGAAAAAAATATGAAGTTGTGTATAAACTGAACACAAAGGTTTGATTTATATTCCAAATCAAGAACTCTCAGGGTCAAAATGGTAGATGAGGTTTTTTTTAGGAATCTCAGCTTCTAATGAAACCTTCCAAGGTCATAAAAATGATGCTGGCCATAGCAGAACTCTTATGGGGGTGTGTGATCCTCCTGCTAGGCTGACAGAGTCCTATATTTTAATATCTTTGCACTCCTAGCCACGAAGAATCTCACTTCCAAGGAGATAGAAGTGTTCCATGGGTATTGCCTCGTAAATACTTAAAACCCTCTCTGTGAGGGAGACAGAGAGACCAGGAGCTGTTGGGGGATGATCACTTCTCTGGAAAGTGAGAGACTCTATAAATCTACCCTCACTCCTTTAATTTTGTTGGCTTCTTTTCTGGGTTTGCTTTGATGGGCTTTTGCTTTCCCTCAATTCCCAACTCTCCCGTTTCCTTCCCCTGTTGGGCATAATTTAGTTAGAGTATTCTTTTCTAGCTCTTAGGATATCTGAAGAAAGAGAAATAGATTGACAGGTCCTAAAGTTGGCTAGGTCTGGGGGAGATCCTGGTCACCAGGAGAGAATTTAAATATTGCTTAGAAACTGTTAAGAGTATTCTCTGCTCTCACATGACCAGAATCATAATTCACACCTCCATCACCTCTCAGACTTCCAACAGTCTACTAATTGGTCTTCTAACTTTGAGTCTCCTCTCTCTAATCCATCCTAGAAAAACAAGAGACACAGGAGTGGCAGCCCTCCCTTATTCCACCCATCCTGCTTCCAGCCCAGCCCTCATAGCCATCATCCAGGGAGGCAAATCTAGTCAAGAAGGAATGAGCCATTCTCACTAACAGCCAACCAGCTGCCACCCTGAGATGCCAGGTCCTACCCTGAGTGAGAGACAGGAGGCAGCATGTGCCAGGTAAGCCAAACTAACATCACCACCTTGACCACCATCTCCCACTAATGGAGACAGCCTAAACCCCCAAGCCCCAAAGCTATGGAAACAGCAATGTCTTCCTCCCACTGACTACCGCTATCATCTTGGGAAACAGCCCCTGTGGAGATGCAGCCTGGAAACTGCTCCTGCAGGGGCCAAAGTCACAGCTACCGAAGACTCAGAAAAGAACATTGTTGTCACCAGTGTCCCTGATGTTGTTAAATGGTCCAGCATCAGAAATAGATAGGATTTTGTCAGTGGAAATTATGCTCTTTCCCTTTCTACTTTTGCCTTTTTATTCACAGCATTTAGCACCTTGCCTGGCACATAGTAGGAACTTAATAAATGCTTTGGGTGATTTTTATAAATTAATGTGTACATGTATTTATATATTGTCTCTAAGATATGCTATATATAAATATGTATATTGTTCAAATATCTATATATAGATATAAATGTATATATATAAAATATCTATATTCTATATATAAATATAGATATATATGACAGTATATATTATGTATTTTACATAATAGATATAATACATATATATATACACATAAATATATACAAATATAATGGTGTCATGTTCTGAGAGTTAGCTTCTGAATTAGGAAAGCACTGAGTTCAAATCTGCTTCTGACACATTGGCTTTTTGACCCTGGGAAATTCACTTCATTTCTGGGAGCCCAGGCAACTCCAACAGTATGTGTATATGTGTGTGTATGTATGTTGCACATATATATCCTATATACGTATATGTCTGAATATGTATATACATGAATACATACACACATACAAATATGTGTATGTATGTATATCATCAAAGTCCATTTACATATACATATACACACACACATATATACAAGGTATCCTCAAAATCTTAGTACAGTTCTAAGCTATTAAAGTTTGAGTAGCTTCCATGTGCACTAAAGCTCCCTGTACATGTGTGTGCCCAGTCCTCTGTAGGGGATATCACATTCTTACAACACGTGAGTGTTTTCTTCAAATGGCCACATATCTTCTGATTTACTTACATGTGGTATCTAACAGTAGAATGTAATCTCTTTGAGGGCAGACTAATTCTCATTTCTCTCTGCATCCCTAGTACTCAGAATAGTGCCCTGCACAAAGTAGGTGCATAATAAATGTTGATTTCAGAATCTCCCTTCCAGCCATTCTAGCTTTTTGGGTGACTACGCAAGCTACTGGAGGCTACTTTTGAAAGAACTGAGGACTATTTGGTAAGTTCTAAGGATTTTTAGGGTTTTAAAAATTGCGTTGTTGAGTTGTTTTAGTTGCGTCCAACTCTTCATGACCCCATCTGGGGTTTTCTCGGCAAGGATACTGGAGGGGTTGGCCATTTCTTTCTCCAGCTCATTTTACAGATGAGGAAATTGAGGCAAACAGGGTGAAGTGACTTGCCCAGGATGACACAGCTAGTAAGTATCTGAGGACAAAGATGAGTCTTCCTGACTCCATGCCTGGTGCTCTCTCCATTGCTGGTAGATTTAAAGGAAGGTGTAGATAAGAGTTATACAGGATAGTCAGTTAATGCAAGGCTTTCTTTCTTTTTTTGTTTTCTTTTTTTAATCATTTAATTTATTTTTAGTTTTCAATATTCACTTTTATAAGATTTTGAGTTTCAAATTTCCCCCTTCCCTCCACCCTCCCCAAGACAGCATACAATCCAATATAGGCTAAACATGCACAATCATATTAAACATATTTCCGCATTAGGCATGTTGTAAAAGAAGAATCAGAACAAAAGGGAAAAACCACGAGAAAGAAAAAATAAAAACAAAAAGAGAAAATAGCATGCTTCTATCTGCATTCAGACTCCATAGTTCTTTCTCTGGATGTGGACAGTATTTTCCATCAATCTTTTGGAACTGTCTTAGATCATAATAAAAGCATTTCTTAGGAGGTTGCTATGTGTCAGATACTGTGCTAAATGCTGGGGATTCAAAGAATAAGCCCTGCCTTCAAGGAGCTCACATTCAAATTGCGGAAAAACCATGAAAACATCTAGGGACATACAAGATACCTATAAAGTATATGGGAGATAACGTCAGAGGGGAAGGCACTAGCAGCTGAGGAGGACTAGGAGCAGTGTCCTGCAGGAGGTGGGATTTGAACAAATTCTTGAAGGAAGCCAGGGAGCCCATGAGGTTGAGGTAAGGAGAGAGAACTTTCTGGGCATGGGGGACAGTAGTTCAAAGACACAGAGATGGAATATTGTGTGCAGGGTGAGCATATATGGGATGAGATGATGTACCATGACAGGGAATATGCATATTGATGAGATTACAATTGCACTGGAGTATTGGAATATTATTGAGAGATTCTATAACATTCGTTTTTGTTAATTGAGGCGAATGGATTTGTGGGCACACACATAAGCAGTGCTGCCAATACACATGTTTTCATTTTTGTGTGTACGTGTTTAGTAGGAGGATGTGCTCTCTGGCTCATCAAGGACCTCATTCTCACATCCAAGACCCTTAATAGTCTGGTGCTATCCTAGATTTTAAGTGTTCTACCTCATTTTTCCCTTTCAAGGACTCTACACCCAAGTCATAAATGACTACTAGATAGCTTCTTTGGTTCCACCCTTTCCCACCTCCCTGTATTTGTGATGGAGGCACTATGACATAGTGGATAGAGTGCTGGATTTGGAGTCAGGAAAGCCTGAGTTCAAATCCTGCCTCAAACATCTACTAGCTGTGTGTCTCTGGACAAGTCATGGCAGCTTCAGTTCCGTCATCTATAAAATAGGAGAGTAATTACCTGTACCTCACAGGTTTTTTGTGGGAATAAAATGGGAGACATCCATCTATCCATGCATGCATAATGCATACATACATACATACACACACACACGTATCAAACTGTTATTGTTGTTGTCTTCATTTTATATGACTAGAATGGATTTCCCATACATTTCTATCGGTTGAAAATCCTTCCTTCAAGAATCTTCCTTCTAACTTCCTCACTTCTCTTTCCCTCACACTATCCACTTACCCTGATTAGGGGTGATTCACTAGAAAACAGATTAAATGATTTAACATTTTCAGGTGATTTTCAAATTATTATTATCATCACCATAAACCATCATCTCCCTTACACCTCTGTTTGACTTCATATACACTTACTGAATTTTAACTTGTGTGATTATTATTTCTGTACATGTTTCATCCCAAATACTTGAGTGTAAGTGGCCTGAAGGTAGGGACTATGTCCTTTTCCATCTTTTTATCTCAAGTGTCCGGTGCAGGGATTCAAAGTATAAATCAGTCTCAGAACTAGGAATTCAAGTACCAAAGGCAAGTTCACTTAATTGGGGTCAAGCCGCTGTGGTGGGATGAAGTCAGACTTGGGTAGAGGCGAATCATTCCCAAGAGAATCTGGTCTGAGCTTCTGTGGCACAGTCAATGACCCATAATCATTAATCACTAGGAGGAAGCTAGAGAGGGAGGTAGCAGGGCCTAGTATACCACAGTGACTGGACCCTTCTGAGTGTTTAGCCAGTCAGGGTAAGGGTGTATAGGTGCAAAGAGGGAAGGGAGGGCCAGAAGGCCACTGCAAGGAGAAAGTATTTCCCTGGCAGCCCACCTACTCTTCATCTGAGACAAAGCCCCAGTCATCCCAGCCTAGTTATGGGTCTGAAATAAATTCTTTAACAAGGAGAATACATGAAACTCTGACTTCCCTCAGTCACTCATTCTTTCAAGTCAACAACCTGACTCATCAGAGTCAAGAAAACTAAGGATGACTTGTTATCTCATCTTTTCACCCTTTATAGACATCAGTGGTGTAAATATCAAACATAGAAGACTACGATACACAAAGCCAACCCAAAGACGTGGGGGATTTTCATCAGGCTTAAGCTGCTCCTCCAGTTTACTCCGTCTCTTCTAATGGAAATGTAAGTGGCCATTCCAAGCATCGTCCTCCTCACATGGTCTTGTAAATATTGTAATATCTCCAAATTCCTCTCCGCTTCATAAATTTCATGTTATCTACTTCTGACATTTATGAGTGTCTGTGGCTCTTACAAGATTAAATCACCTTGAAAATGTTCCACTTGCTCTTCCTACCAACCCCCACTTAAAAAAATCTGGCACAAAGTTAAATCAAAATACATATGGACAAGATTTGGGAGTTGCATGCAGGACCTCTGATGGACCATTTCTATTTCCACTGCACATCTTGGAGACAATTCTTTTTATCATCCAAAGGCCAAGAGCTAGGTCTGTTGAGTGAACTTCAATCAGAATCAGACCATAATCCATAGTTAATATCTGGTTGAATACACCTCCTGTTACTTGACAGGATGAGAAAAAATAAGATGTCCTTCTCTCCATTAACAATATTACATTATAGCCAACTCACTCATTTAAATGCCCTTTGCCATAGATCAGTGTTTTGCCTCTGCCATTACTCCTTAATGCAAATGTACCCCTTCCTGACTGAATTGCTAAAATAACAGAGCAGGAGATATGTTTTCATTTGCCTCTGATATCCTTTGCTGACTCGTTCAAAGAGAGAGAAAGACGTCAGAAGCACAAAAGGCCCCAACTTTCAAGAGTAAAACTTCAGTTGGAGTTGGAAGAGGATCACTGACCCAGAGCTAGAAGGAGCATGGGAGGGTTTCCTCTAGTCTGGCCCTCTCAATTACAGATGAGGAAACTGAGGCCCAGAAAGGGTAAGTGACATGCTCAAAATAGATGTATGTAGGTCTGACGCTATAAGGCACAGGGAATGAATGAAGGATTTCATTAGAATAGGCAAATGACAACAACAGCTAGCATTTACATTGTGCTTTTTGGTTTGCAAGGCACTTTACACAGGATATCTCATTTGATCCCCATAAGAACCCTGGGAGACAGGTGCTATTATTATTTCCATTTTACAGATGTGGAAACTGAGGCAAATGGAAGTGAAGTGTCTTGCCTAGGGTCACACAGCCAGTAAGCATCTAAGATTGGCTTTGAATTCAGGTCTTTCTGACTCTAGGCCTGGTGCACTATCTCCTGTACCACCTACTTGCCTCGTAGAGCAAAGAATGTCAGAACCATTTATTAAAGCAGGTTCTTAAAGAATTTCTACCTAGCAACACTTTGCCACTTGATTATGCTATTTTATGTGATGGAAAAGAATAAATCACCTCTGGAAGCAGTATGGCACAGTGGAAATGATTTAGGGTTACAGGACCTGGATCACTTTAGGCAAACCATCTCTCTGAGCCTCACGTTCCTTGTCTATAAAATTAGAGGGTTGGAGTAAATGATCTCTAAGACCTTCTGGGTCCAAATCCTAAGATCCTTTCCCTTTTCCTGCCCTTCCTTCCTCCCTCCTTCCACTTCCTTCCTTTCTTTCTTCCTTCCTGTCTTCCTCTCTCCCACCATCCCTTTCTTTCTTCCATCTCTCTCTCCTTTCCTTCTTCCCTCTTTCCTTTCTTTCCTCTCTCCCTTTCCTTCATTCCTTTTCTTTTCCTCTCTCCCTCCCTCCATTCTTTCTACAATGTATATGGAATTATTTGGTATTTGCTAAGTTCAGAATTTAAAAAAAACTTTTTAAAGTAAAAAAAAAACATTCTTTTTCCTCTCTTTGCCTTCATCACTTAGGATGTCTCTTGGTTCACATTTCCCCCCTGTTCTTCAGTCCTATCTCACAGCTCCTGCCAGTCAGTCATGAGTCAGCTACTTCTATCATCCTCATCATCCTTGTCATTGTAATCCAGCAGACGTGGGCTCTAGCCTTAGCTGTTATTAAGAGCAGGACTTAAAATTTTTAAAAAATCCTGGGTTTAAACCCTCTTTGTAACACTTAGCTATATAACCAGAAGTAAGTCAATGATCCTCTCAAAGTCTCACACTGCCCATCTTTAAAATGGGTATACTAACATGTGCAAAACTTCTTTCATGGGCTGAGATAGGATGGGCAGGCATTGGATGAGTTTCTTTCTGCATTAAAGGGTGAAGATATGTAGGAGAGAGCTCCACATCTGCAGAAATGCAGGTCCATTGAAGTACTGGGTGCACATACTTCAAAGCTGTACTGGGAGGCTCAAATGACATAATGTACATAAAATGTTTTGTAAACCTCAAATCACTATAGAAATGTCAACTAATATAATTATTGTTTTTTATCTTCTAAAGTTTCAGGTCTCTTTTCATAGAATCATAGAGCTAGAACTGGAAGGGAATTCCAATTTTCTCTACTCTAATCCTATCATTTTACAGATGAGGAAACTGAGGCCCAGAGGGGTAATGAGTTCTCCTTCACTTGAGGTCTTCAAACACAGGATCATTAATTTAGAGTTCAAAAGCATCTCAGAGGTCATCTAATCCAATATCCTTATTTTATAGATAAGGAAACTGAGGACCAGAGAGGATAAGAGACTTATGTGAAGCCATATAGGTAGTAAAGGGCAGTGCCATGATTTGAACCCAGGTCCTCTGACTCAAAATCTATTTTTTCCACTCTACTACCTCTTCATTTTATAAATGGAGAAACTGAGGCTGAGGAAAATGAAACGACCTGCTAAGTGCTTGTTGATTGATACCCAGGGTAAGAATTGAACCTATGCATTCCTAATCTTAAGTCTATCAGCTAGATGACATAGCAGGTAGAGCATAGAACTTGTAGTCAGGAAGACATGAGTTCATATCTTGCCTTAGAAACATATCAGCTGTTTGACCCTGGGCAAGTCACTTAACCTCATAACAAGCCTAATTCTTCACCCCCAGGATAGCCTTTCAAATACCTGAAAAAAAGTTTTTCTTCTTCTCCTATCAAGGCTTGTCTTCTTCATGCTATCATCCGCAGGGCCATCAACTGATCCTGGCTGAGCACATTCTTATGGCCCTTCACAATCCTGGCTTACTCCTCTAGAAGCTCGCCCACATTTCAATAATGCACCTAAAATACAGCACCCGGGACTGAATACACTCTTCTAGATGTGATCTGATCACAGCAGAGTATAGGAGGACCAATTATTTCCTTCTCCCTGGCAGATATGCCTTTCTTAATACAGGCTAGAATTGTATTAGCCTTCATGTCTGATATAGTAAAAAGGAATGATTGCACTCCCTTTGTGTCTAAGAAGCATCGTGGGAGTAGCAGAATGTGCCCAGGACTTGGAGTCAGAAAACTGGAATTTGAAGCATTGTAACTTTGAGCAAGAGACTTAACCTCTCTGAAGCTGTCTTCTCTCATGTAAAAAGGAGATATTTTTTCCTTGTCTAGCTCCCAGAGATGCTATGAAGAAAGCACTTCAGCATACTATAGAAATATCAGCTAATTTGATTATACCTCTGGTTTGTGGATACCACTTAAAATTCATGGAATGTTAAAGCTAGAAGGACCTTGGACAGCATCCAGTCCTACACCTTCATTTTACAACTAAGAAGAATGAAGCCCAGGAATGAGCAGGGCCTTGCCAAAGCTCATATGGGATATATGGGCAAATCCAGGATTCAGATCAGGTCTCCTACTTTCCAGTCTCTCTTTTTTTAATATCATCATGCTGCCTCCCATTTCTAAACCCTCATGCATCTCTGCACTACTACTCATTATTCTGATTTACAGAAAGGGAGATTCAATGGGCTCAAAGCCACAAAATTAAGAAAAACCTGTTCAAGAACTCATAAAGTGAAAATATGCCTTTCTACCATCCATATAGAGATGCAAGCAGGGGTGTGCTGGAGGCAACTTGGAACTGGCTCAGAAGAGCTGATTGTCAAAATTTCGGTACAAGAATTTGTACTTCAGAAATGATCAAATGCTAAAAATCAGGGCTTGATTTCTGGTTTTGGTTCTCTGGACTTAAGAAAGTGACAGAGGAAATTTTAATAATGCATATTAAACTTAACAGTATCTTGCATATATTTTTTCCCTTCCAGAGAACATGTTTGTTAAACATTAATCTGCATGCTGCTGGATGAAGGTGACCATCACTTCAGACAACAGAAGAATTCACATGAAGAAACAAGACTATGAAGAATACAGAGAAGTATGGGTAGATTTATATGAACAGATGCAAAATGAAGTAAATGGAATCAGGAAAACGATGTACACTCCAAATGTAACAATATAAAAGAGAAGAATGAAAAACAAAATAGGAACCGATCACAATGATCAAACTTGGCCCCAAAGAAGAGAGGAGAGAATGAGTCTCTTCCCACTCCTCCACCCAGAGTGGGGTGACTATGGGTGTGGAATATTCCATATGCTCCATTTTTCCTCTTTCCTTCTAATTCTTTGTCTCAAGGGTTGGCTTTCTGGGGAAGAGAGAAAGGAGAGACATATTTGCAAATGAAAGTGATGTAAAAACAAAAGATAGTAATTTTTAAAAAAAAACCAAAGGACTTTATAGGATTATGGATTTAGAGCTGTAAGGGACCTTAAAAGCCACCTAGTCTAGAGGAGAAAACTGTGCCTGCCACAAAGGGATTAAGTCATTTATTTACTTAGAGGCCACTGGTAAAGTGGAAAGAACCCTGGATTTGGAGTCAGAAGTTCTGGGTTTGAATCCTGCCTTGGACACTAGCTGTGTTACTGGACAGGTTGCTTAAAGTCAATGAGCCTCAGTTTCCTCAACTTTAAATGAGTAGGTTGGACTTGATGGCTCTGAGGTCTCTTTGACAGTTTGTTTCATTTGGAGGTAACATTAGTAGTAAGTAGCAGACCCAGGATTCAAATGTAGTTTCTCAGATTTCAAATCCTAAAATATAGATTGGTGCTTAACAGACGTTTGCTGAAGAAACAAATGAATAACGTAAGTGGAAGTGGGTTTTTTAGTTTTTTGAGCTTATAAAGTGAGCTCAGGAGATAAGAGAGTCTATATTACCTTCTTTCTTTTCCCCCCTCAGATGATTGCCCTTGGCCAGGCAGTGACTGCTCTAAAGTTGAAAGGGCATTGAACATTTATAACTCAAGTTCCATTTCCTTCACCCCACCCCCATTGATGTTATTCATTTGTTCTTTGTCCAAACATATACTAAACATCAATTCATATTAGGAACTGGAAGAAGATACAAAGATAAAGCAGACCCTCAGTCCCTTTGTGAAGTTTAACATCTAATAGGGGAGCCAATACCTAACTATGGATTCACAGCATACAAATTAGGCTCTAGCATCTTTATCATTTCTGAGACCATTAATTTTCATTTCAGATTTATCCTCAACCAGCAGGAGTTCATAACACTTTTGGTTTATGTTTCTCTGTCTCTAAACCCTATGGCACTTAATGATCTGAAAGTAAGAAGTAACTTTTAAAAAATAGGAATCTTCCATTTTTAAAGAACATTATAGCAAGTTTATTTGTAGTAAAATATCCCTCTCTTCCCCATGCCCCACTAACCCCCATCAGTTTTGTAAACTTGGATTTCAAGACAAGTCAATAAGATTTAGAAGACTGCTTTTGACTTCCCCAGATGGGATTTCTCTGCTATCTTTCAGGGTACCCCTGTAGATGATCTACTGCGGTTGGCTTATTCATAGCTTCTCCAACAATTTGCTTCAAGGCACAAAGCTAGTTAATGCTTGCCTTCTTCATTCTGGAATAGCAGGAGAGATGGGAGAGAATGGGATGTTGAGCGGGTTTACCAAAAAAGTGTCTCCTTTTCTTTGCCCAGCAGATGGCACTGCTTCCTATAGACACAATGACTGACCATTGGCTCACCAGAGGGAAAATGGAGGTAAGGGCATGGTGGGAGTATAACAGTGGAGGTGGAGGTGGGGAGTGAAGAAAGAGGGAAGTGGAAGGAGCTTTTTTGAGCTTAATTCCTGGATAAGAAAGTCTATAGTGCCTTCCCTTCCCCCCAAGATGATCTCATTTGACCAGACAATTCCGAAGCATGGCATCACACAAGATTTAAGTGGCAGAGCCAGCATTTGGATGGAGGTCTCCCAATCGCAAAGCTAGCTTGATTCTGAGAGGCAGTGGGTAGATCCTAGTTAGGTGTGGCACAGCTTCCAGGAAACTTGGGTGTAGCAGGGGAGTAAGGTATTCTTCCACAATATGGTAATTTCTGCAGCAAAAATCACACATAACTATAAAAGACTCAGGCCTCTGGCTATGTAGTACAACTCATGCTTTTAAATGTTTTTTTTTTCTTTAAAATAAATTAGCCATATAGTTAACTCTGGTGCAGAGCCATAGAATCTGTCAGTGAGCCTCCCTCCTCCCCTCTGCTATTGCAGGAAGAGTTGCCAGCTGGGGTGTATTTGCCTGGCTTGTCTGATATTTTATCTTGGGAACTGGTTGCTTCTTAGTGGGAGCTGGGTTGTGGTTGGGTTTTGTTTTTGTTTTTTGAGCTTTTATTTTGGTAAACTGAGCCAAAAGGCAGCATGGAGAAGCAGATGGAGAATCTACCTGTGGGTCAGGAAGACCCAGGGCCCAGCCCAGCCTTGGCCATATACTGGCTATGAGAGCACGGGTAAGTCGACCTCTTACAATTCCTATGCAATTCTCAAATACCTTAAGTTACAGGTGAGTTGGTGAACTGCTTTCACGTAGGAAGCATCCATATTAGGAGCTTCTCATATTGATGAATCACAGGTCTAGAGTGAACAACAACAAAATCATAGGCATGTGAGCCAAAAGGAAAAAAAAAATTAAAGCATAAACCCTCTGAAATGGAGAAATCAAAGCCAGAGACCAGGGCCATTGACCAACCAGTAAATGGGACAGTGACATGCAGAGGAAAGGACTCTGGATTAGAAGGCAGAGAATCTTGGCCAGAATTCTGCTCACTACAACCTGTGTGACCTCGGCCAGAGGCAAACCACCTCTCTCGTCCTCAGTTTCCTCCTCTGTAAAATGAAGGGCTTGGATCAGGTGACCTTGGAGCTCTCATTAGCCTGAAATTTATGATCCCATCTATGATCTAGACCCAGTGAGGTCACAGAAGATCCCTAGGCATGACTCCACACCCCAGTTTCTCTATTGTGCCAATGTTAGTTGAACTGTTTAACTCCCTGTGTCTAAGCTTCCTCATCAGGAAACCGGGCATGATAGTTCCTCTTCCAATTATATAGTAATGGAAACAGACATTTGAACCTGAAGTCAGGGGGAAAAAACACCTGAGGATCACACCTGTGTCACCTACTACTTGTGTGACCTGAGGGACTTGTGTCCCTTAACTTCTTTGGGACTCGATTTTCTTATATGTAAAATAAGGGCATTGAGCTGGATGGCCTCTGAAATACATTTCAGCCTTAGATTTATAATTAAAGTGGATTGAGAAATAAATGAAATGTTTCCCTTCCCCTCTCTTTTTTCTGAGGCAATTGGGGTTAAGTGACTTGCCCAGGGTCACACGGCTAGGAAGTATCAAGTGTTTGAGACCAGATTTGAACTCAGGTCTTCCTGACTCCAGGGCTGGTGTTTCCCCTTCTCTTTTTCAGAAAGGTTCTTTCTTATGTCTACTGATAGAGCCTTTCTTTTCTTTTCTTTTCTTTTCTTTTTTTTGGCTGGGCAATGGGGTTAAGTGACTTGCCCAGGGTCACACAGCTAGTAAGTGTTATGTGTCTCAGGCTGGATTTGAACTCAGGTCGTCCTGAATCCAGGGCCGGTGCTCTATACACTGCACCACCTAGCTGCCCCATGATAGAGCCTTTCCTTCCAAGCTTTTCTCATTAGCCACCTCCTATATTAGGCCTTTCTTGAATCTCTAAGACCTTAATGCTCCATCTCTACTTCTTTTTTTATCTCTGACCTCTGTTATTTCCTTATTATCTGGGATACCTTGGGCAGGTTTCCTCGCCTTTTTGCAGCTCTGTTTCCTCATTTGTGAGACAAGAGGGTTGTATTGAGTGCTGGTGACTTGCTCAGGCTCCCATAGCCAGTATATACCAAAAGGAACTCTTGAACTCAGGTCTTTACAACTCTGAGGCTAGCTCTCTTCTCCACTATCCTTGGACTGGTTCAAAAATAGTCCTCAATGGTTCAAAGATAGCCACTGAACATGCACAGTTGAGGAGAATATTTTTGTCATTAAATACATTTACTTTATTTATCACCAAGAAAAACGGCAACTTCTTTCCTTAGCACAAAAATCCTTTAAACTACTGTAGCATGAGGGAACCAGGATGCTGCACACGATGAAGTACAAATGTCCTAAGCTCTATCCTCATATCATCACAGAATTTTGAAAAGCACTTTCCTTTCCATGGTCTTAAAAAATAAAGTTGAGTCCTCTTGCAGCAATCTGAAAAACCGCATGTAGTACCTCACTGATATTTCCTGATTGTGTGTAAGGCACATAGCATATCTCAAATGCACTGGGGCCTATGTTTTCCAACGATTCTAGACCTACATTTTGTCCTGAAATCGATTGAGCTCCATAAAAGCTCAGTCCAAACAATTCTCCCACATCATATCATTTTCATTAAAATTCTATCAAATATATTGAAATTTCTCTTCGTGTGGCACTGCCAACAGCAAATCTACAAAGTAACAAATCTTCCCTAACATCCTTTCTGTAGCATTGTACAGATGTGATCAAATGAGAATCTTCACATTTGTTACTTCATTCTCTTGAAATTCAAATTAGGAAGATTTTTTTTTGTTTCTCATTTTATTGCTCTCAAAGATCTCTGGACACACGCAACCAGGTCCCAGTTAGCAGCAAACATACAGTTAGGTCTCAATTAGTGTAAATATCGAATCCCCTGATGCATTAATGCTACCTTTAATTACTGTTAAGATCGAAATGATGCTTGCCAAATTGCATCCAAAGCAACTCTGAATGGTGAGGAGGCAGCTTGGTGTGGTGGGGAGAGCGCTTGGTTTGGAGACAGGGTTGCATGTATTCAAATTGGCACACTGCAAAGTTATGATTGTGTAAGATGTGGAAATTGCCTCCAGCCTAGTGGAAATATGCAGTGGAGATTCAAATAATGAGACTGCTTGAGGGGAACCACTATTCACACTTATCTGGTCCTAGCTGTAGACAATTATTTTCCCCAGGTACAAGGTGTCTCAAAAATCAGTATAGTTTTAAGTCAGCTTCAAGTGTGCATAGATTCATATGATTGTACACTTATAGCTGGAAGGGACCTCAGATGTCACCTAATCTGACCCCCCCATTTTACAGATGGAGGCCTGTTGTTTGTTTCAGTCACATCCTCATCTCTGACTTGGTGGCCCCCATTTGGGTTTTTTTTTTTTGGCAGAGACACTGGAGGGCTTTGCCCTTTCCTTCTCACTTTACAACAGAGGAAACTGAGGCAAACAGGGCAAAGTGTCTTGTCCGGGGTCACTCAGCTAGTAAGTGTCTGAGGCTGGATTTGAACTCAGGAAGATGAGTCTTCCTGATTCCAAACACAGTACTCTATCCATTGCGTCACCTAGCTGCCCTGGCCTGCTTATGGTTGCACAGCTAGTATGAGTCAAAGGTGGGATTTGAACTCATTTCTTCCTGTCTCCAAGTCAGGCACTCTTTCCACCACACCATGCTGCCTTCTAACCATTTGAAGTTGCTTTGGATGTGAGTTGGCAAGCATCATTTGACCATAACACTAATTAAAGACAGTACTAAGAATTCTCCTGTTGTTTGAGGCTTTTTACACTTAGCCTTTCTGTAAGCAACCTTATAAGATTCAGGTACTCCTTTTGATGTCACAGATAGAGTTCTTGAAATGTTGTTTGTGATTATTAAAGCATCTAATTTGCACTGCAAAATCTGTCTTGTCAATCTCTTCTGCATGTGCACTTTCAAAATGTTCTTTCAATTAATTAGGATTCATGCTATTTACCATTAAAGGATTCAAGCAAAACAAATGGAGAGGTCTTTTCCTCTCTGTCCTCTAAGGATTTATGAATCCCAGTGATAATATTGTGGATTATATTTCCTGGCTGTGGGTTTTCTTGTGTGTTTCTCTATTCCCTCTGTTTAAATGGCTTCTCTTGTCTTTGCTAGGAATGGTCTAAGCTGCTCTAACTGTAGCACTGGTTATGTATTTATCCATCAAGAAGGGACACTACTTTGCTTAATGAAATTAAAGATGACAAAATGCATGCTAATTAAATTTAAATGTAATTGTTGAAAATATCAAACATTATCTGTGACTATTCTTGAGTTATTTCAATTTTCTAAAATTCGCAGTTGTGTGTGTGTGTGTGTGTGTGTGTGTGTGTGTGTGTGTAGATCAACCAGCTTCTTAATGTCTTTACCAAAATGAATGACATTTTGAAAGAAAACAGATATTATGGTCATTTTGACTTCCAGGTAGACTGTTCAACTTTGAGTTTACACATTTTGTGTTTAAATGGGACCAGAAACACAGAATGCACAACAGCAGATAACACCCACATTGAGCTCTGATGTGCACTGACTCAAATTTGACCTTGTTTGTGCAAACTGCATTAAATAACCAACAGGCCATAGTCATTGGAAGTTGGAGTCCATGGCGGTGTTAGTTTTAGTTTGGTTGGCTTTGATTTGAACTTTGTTTTCATTCTTAAAAGTGGAAAGACATGCAGAAGTTATAAAATATCTAATCATTTTGGTTATTGTTTCAAGGCCATTCTTGGGTCTTGGTATGGTTTAGTGAAAGAGTGCTGAGCTTAGAAGGCCCGAGTTAAATCCAGCCTTAGACACTTTCTAGCTGTGTGATCTTGGGCAAATCACTTAACTGCTGTCTGCCTCAGTTTCCCCATCTGTAAAATGAGGACAATAATAGCTTCAATTTCCCAGGGTTGTTGTGGGAATAAAAATAAGAGAATATCTGCAAAGTTCTTTGCAAATATTGAGGTATTATAAAATGTTAGTTGTTATTATAATTATTATTATCACTGTTAGTGAGGTGGCATACCTCATAGAGATGACTACCTGTATGTCCATACCATTAGCCCGCAAACTACATAGGATTAGAATGCTAAGAGCATGAAGAGCTTTTTGAGGTCATTCAGTACAATTTTCTCATTTTATTGATCAGGAAACTGAGGTCCATAGAGATAAAATGACTTGTCCAAAGTCACATAGATAGTATGTAGCACCTGGTCTGTCTGCTTCCCGACCTGCAGAAAACCCCATCTCAGCCATTCCCTGGCCTCAAGAGTCCTCGTTGCACTCCAGACACCTTCTTTGTCAGGGATCTCTTAAGTCAATAACGAAGAATCACAGAATCTCAGAGCTGGCAAGGACTTTAAATGTCATCTCTAAGACACACCATGCCTGAACAAGAATCCTGCCTCTAACATCCTCTGACCAGTGGAGCTGTCCAGTGAGGGGATAATCTACTTCTCTAGGCAGCCCATTACACTTTGGAATAGCTTTTGCTATTAGGAAGTTTTCATAAGATCTGTCGCTGGAAGAGTTGCTGAGAAGTGTTACGGGGTGGGACCGGAGCCTTCTGACATGTCAGAGTCTGTAAGCCTTATATTATGCCAGAATCCGCTATGTACAAAGTGTCGTAAAGGTCTGGAAGCATAGGAAAATAGATTTGGAGCTGGGAAGAGCCTTGGCGGTTACCTATTCCAACTACTTAAATCTACAGAAGAGGAACAAGTCCTAGAGAGTTTAAGTGACTTGCCCCTTGGTCACAAAGCTCACAATGCTAGAGGAAGGACCTGAACCCAGCGACTCTGACCCCAACTCCCTGTTTGCACTACATCAAGATAGAGGGCTTATCTGGAGGGGCTGGGGGGAAGGGAAAGATCGCTTCCCCTGCTCATGCCTCTTGCACAATCACCAAAGCCAGGTTGAAAAAAGCGGCTGTATTATGACTAAGGTTTACCACTTGCAGCCTCCAACACCACTCTGCAAAGCCCACTGCCAAACAGTGTGGGGGAAATTATTTTCAGCATTTTCCCTACCTATTCTAATCTTTACCATTTTGCAGTGGGTGGTAATAGCTGGTGATTTTCCTTTCTCATCTACAAACGAGACCAGAATAAACAGCACGAGGTGACTTCAGTCTCTTAAAGCTTCAATTACTCAGAAACTCAAGAGCTCGATGAAGCCCAGAATGTCACCTTCTCCTGAGCTGCCCTAAACACATGGGGAATGTTCCATATTCTAAACAACCAAGTCTTCCCCAAGCACAGAAATCCACCATGAGCTGGCGACCAATGGAGGAGCAGGAAACGTGTTTTGAACAGGAGCCCAAGTCTATTCCCCTGAAAGGAACTGACACAGTAGGACTTTAGGGGGCAAAAAAAATCATCCCATCACAAATAAAGAATGTGACTGCCCGCAGACTTCCCTAGGGGTGTTTATCAAGGTGAATAACAGTTTTACCTGCTGTGATTGGCCACAATTCTGTTTGAGCTGAAAAATTTGTACTGACCCTGGCTGCATGTGCCAAACTGCTCCCCATCTCAGGTATCTCCACCTCTTTCTAATGGTGCCTCCATGCTGTCTTATGACAGAAGTGATGTATCTAGCAAAAGCCATCCCAAGCCAAGGCAAAGAGAGGTTTCCATGAAAACTAAAGAAGAAAAAAAACCAATATAGGGAGGGCACAGATAAACTGTCTGCAGCTGCCCATAGGGGAAGTGTGCTGAGGAAAGGATATGTGTTTACGCACATATGTACGTATATGCATATGTACACACATTTGTATATGTATATGTGTGCATATGCACACGCATGTATATACATATATCCTTGGATAGGTGAACAATGAAATCTCTCCCCACTGTTCATGACATTTCGGGGAAGAACTTAATATACAGTGAATCCCAGGAATATTAACTCAGTTTCATATAGTGGCGTTCTTTATCGTTCAGGCTATAAAATCATATCTGAATCCTGACCAATACAAGCTGCACATAAGGGAGGACCATGAAAAAAGAGCCCTGGGCTCAGGCAGAACATTGCACATGTCAGATATAATCACTGTATCAGTTGTTTCTACTGAACTTTTTTTTCTTTGTTATAAGAGAGGGTTCAATTTTAGGGCTGGTAGGGATATACAGAAATGATTGTAATGTAAAAACAAAAGGCACCATATCCATTCACATTCATATATAGAGCATATTATATATAGATACACCATACACATACATTCATATATATGTATATGTGTATATACATATATATATACATATACATATATACATACACACATATATATACATATATATATATACATATATATACGTATATATATACACATATATATATAGAGAGAGAGACAGAGAGAGACTAGACTTATGATTTCATTGCCATAGGGAACTCCCATGTGAGGAAACTCCTTCTACCAATGCAGGTTGGCACCCTTTCTGGAAAATAGCCAATGTTCAATTTTGTCTTGCCATCTCTTGCATATTCTCCTTGTCCCCTTAGCTCTTCTAACAGTGTCCACGATCCTGGTGCAGATCCTCATCACCTGGACCACTACAATAACCTGTTGGTTGACCCCTTGCCTCAAGTCTGTCCGCACTCCATTCCATCCTCCACTCAGCTGTCAAATTGATCTCCCTAAAGCTCAGACCTGACCGTGTCATGCCCTTAGTCAATAAACTCCAGTGTCTCCCTATTGCCTTCAGGGTCAAATATAAAATCCCCTGTTTGGAGTTCAAAGTCCTCATAAACTGGCTCCCCCTTACCTCTCTAATCTCTGTACACATTAACCCCTTCCCCCAATAGATCACTCTGCAGTTCAGTGACATGGGCCTTCTTGCTTCTCCTTGGACAAGCTACTTCATCTCCTGAAGTCCTGACTCAGGGCATCTCCTTGAGCTGTCCCCTCCCCCACCCATCCCAGGAATTCACTACTTCATTTCCACCTGCTGGCTTCCTTCAAGCTCTAGCTAAAATACTACCTGTACAGGAAGGCTTTCCTGAGTGACCTTAATTTTAAGGCCTCCCCACTGTTCAATATTTCCAATTCATCTTGTATATAGTTTTTCTGTACCTCGTTGTTTTCATAAGGGCAAGGACTATCTTTTGCCTCTCTTTGTTTTTTTTTAAATTTTTTTAAGGCAACTGGGGTTAAGTGACTTGCCTAGGGTCACACAGCTAGTATCAAGTGTTTGGTCTGAGGCCGGATTTGAACTCAGGTCCTCCTGACTTCAGGGCCGGTGCTCTATCCACTGCGCCACCTAGCTGCCCCTTTTACCTCTCTTTGTATCCCTAGCACATAGCACAGTACCAGGTACATAACAGGTGGTTGCTAGGTGGTACAGTGGACAGAGCTCTGGGCCTGGAGTCAGGAAGACTTGAGTTCAAGTCTGGCCTCAAACACTTACTAGCAAATCACTTAATCTATGTTTGTCCCAGTCTCCTCATCTGTAAAATGGGCATAATAATAGCAACTATCTCCTACAGTTGTGAAGATCAAATAAGATAATAACTATAAAGTGCTTAGCCCAGTGCCTGGCCCGTAGTAGGTGCTATATAAATGCTAGTTATTATTATTACTATTATTACGTGCTTAATAAATGTTTACTGAGAGGAGGGGTTCTTAACCTTTTTTTTGTGTCATGGAGACTTTTGGCAGTCTGGTGAAGTCTGTGATTCCCTTTTCAGAATAATGGTTTTATATGCATAAAATAAAATATGTAGAATTACAAAGAGAACCAATTATATTGAAATAGTAATTACATTTTTTTTCCTTCAAAAAACCTTCTTCGATCCAGGTTAAAAACCCTTACAGAGAGTTGCCTAGAGCCATGAGAGGTTAAGAGATTTGCCTGGCATCACATGACTAATAACTATCAAAGGAAAGACTTGAACCCAGATTTTTCTGGCTTTGAAGCCAGTTCTCTATCCACTAGGAGATGCTACCTCTAATACATATGTACACATTAAAAAAATTTTTCTTTGCTTTTTTGGTGAGGCAATCAGGGTTAAGTGACTTGCCCAGGGTCACACAGCTAGTAATTGTTAAGTGTCTGAGGCTGATTTGAACTCAGGTCCTCCTGACTCCAAGGCCAGAGCTCTACTCACTGTGCCACCTAGCTGCCCTTGTATGTATACATTTTTAAAAAGCACTGGGCTGAGTGTCTGGAGATCTGTGTTCTAATCCCAACTCATTCACTAGCTTGTTGATTTAGCCTGTTTTTGCAATATTGACCCAGTTGCTTTCCTTCTCTGGGTCTTGGTTTCTAGTGCTGTAAAATGGTGAAGTAGAGAACTGCATGGTTGGATTAAATGACTTTTCTAAGATTCCTTTTAGACAGCATGTTTTATCAATCCATGAGTCTGGGTAATGGGAAGTAAGTCGAACTCTATGTGTACAGATACCAGGAAGGACTGCTGGACGAACAGATGACATAGAGCACTGGTGTTTTGTCGGCTTTGGATCTGTGGGAGGAGCACTGATTACGGACGAAGTTTCACTCCTAGCTTTGTAAGTAGTCCACTATTGGGCAAAGCATTTCCTGTCTCTGAACCTTAATATTCTCAACTGCAAAATGAGAATAACTATAGCTGTAGTGGGGGCAGCTAGGTGGCTCAGTGGATAGAGCACCAGCCCTGGAGTCAGGAGGACCTGAGTCCAAATCTGGCCACAGACATGTAACACTCACTAGCTGTGAGACCCTGGGCAAATCATTTAACCCCATTGCCTAGCCAACAAAAAGACAAACAAACAAACAAAACCCCTAATATCTGTAGTGTCTACTTATGTACTGAGAGGCAGCATGGAAGAGCTAACAGAATCAGCCTTGTAGGCCCCAAAGTCTGAATTCCAGTCCAGCCAATGACACATAGTCATAGCTAAAGGACCATGGATAAGCCACTGAACCCCTCAATGCGCCAAACAATTGTCTAAATTACAAGTGAATTGCCCCTCTATACTAGTAGAGTGTGGTTTTTTTTTTTTTTGCTTTTCAGTGAGGCAATCGGGATTAAGTGACTTGCCCAGGGTCACATAGCTAGTAAGTGTCATGTGTCTCAGACTGTATTTTGAACTCATGTCCTCCTAACTTCAAGGCCAGAGCTCTATCTACTGCGCCACCTAGCTGCCCCCTAGAGTGTGTTTCTAACCTAAGAATCTCCTAAACTGATATCACAGGTCTCAGCCCCACCTACCTAATTACTGTCACAAGGCTGCAACAGAGATCAAACTAGATACTGTACAGAAAGTGTTCTGTGAACTCTAATGTGCTATATCAATGTCAGTTATCATCACCATTACTGTTGTTCTTCCTTTGTATCTCTCGGGCCTCGAGAGCAGCTTACATTTGTCAATAAAAGTTTGATGACTCCCTGGATCCCAATAAAACACTAGCAAATACTCTGAGTTCCAGAAAAAAAGTGGAAAGGATATCCCCCCTCCAAAATAAACGTTTTTAAGTGTGTCTAAGTTTAATTCAATTCAGCGGATGTTCGGCACATGTCTCCTTTGTGCAGAACACACTGGTGGGTATGAAGGGATATTCCCAGTTTGGATAGGAATGTGGTTCTTGCCCTCATGGAGCTTACATTCTAATAGGAAGGATAAGCTTCAAACTCTAACTATAACCACAGTACTTCAGAGGTAGAAGGGACCCGAGAGGGCTTCTAGTTCAACCTGGCCCAGTACATTGAGAGTCAGAGGACCTGAGTTCCAGTCCCACTCTGATATCTATTACCTGCATGACCTTGAGCAAATCATTTAGTATCTCTGGGCCTCTACAGCATCCTCAAAATGTGGCCATCCAGCACGTAACCGAATCCTTAAGTGAGGCTGAACACACAGCCATCCAGGGGCAGCCTATTTCCTTTGTGTAGAGCTATCCTTTGTAGGACACTTGACCTTAAGCCTTGATCTGCCTCTCTGAAATTTCAACCTACTGTTGGGGCAAGCAGAATGTGTTACTCCCTATTCCACAAGATGGTCCTTCAACCATCTGAAAATAGTGATCATGCCAGCCCAAAGTGTTCTCTTTTTTGGGATAAACATTCCCAGTTGCTTCAGCTGATTCTCATATGGCAGGGACTGCCCCCACCCCAACCCCCACTATCTAAGCTACCAAGCTTGAATGAACAAAACATTTATTAAGCACCTACTGTGTCCAAAGTTGAACTGAACACAATACTTCAGAGCTACTCTATTATCCACCTGTTTTTATTAAGCACCTACTACATGCAAGACTGTCAATAAAAAGTTAGAGGGTTTCTTGGTAGAGAAGACATTTGAATTGGGCTCTAGAGGACTGGTAGAAATTCAAAAGGGGGGAAGGAGGGAGAGAGAAAAAGAGAGGAGAGAGGAAGAGAGAGAGAGGTGAGAGGAGAGAGAGAGAGAGGGAGAGAGAGAGAGAGATGAAAGAGTCAAACACAAAGAAAGACAGAGGAGAGGGGAGGGAGGTTGGGGGAGAGAGAGAGAGAGAGAGAGAGAGAAGAGAGGAGAGAGAGAGAGAGAGAGAGAGAGAGAGAGAGAGAGAGAGAGAGAGAGAGGAGAAGGAGGGAGGAGGGAGAGAGAGAGAGAGAGAGAGAGAGAGAGAGAGAGAGAGAGAGAGAGAGAGAGAGAGAGAGAGAGAGGGAGAATATGAACATTCTAGGCACAGGGAAGAACCTTAACAAGGAAAGCGGGGCAGAAAAATTTAGAGATGATTTGGGAGGCAGAGATTGGCTGAAGGGCAAAGCATATGGAAGCAGTAGAATGAGATAAGGCAGAGTGGTGAACAGTTTCTAGAGGGCCTTGAATGCCAGGCAAAAGGGTTCGACCTTTCCATGGTGGGCAGTAGGGAACTAGTGAAGATTTTTGAGCTGAAGAATGACATCATCAGGGCTATGCATAAGAAATGTTAATTTCATAGTGGTGTGAAGGATAGGTAGGAGGTGGAAAAGAGGCAATAAATAGTATAATGAGAGGCCATGAGATATAGTGAAAAGACCAGTAGATTTAAGAATCACAGGACCTGAGTCTGACATTTACCACCGATATGACCTTAGGTAAATCACTTCATTTCTCAAGGTCTCAGTTGCCTTATCTGTAAAATAAAGTGGCTGCTAAATGGCCTCTGAGGTCCCTTTCATCTCTACCCTATGGTCCTATGAACAGTCACTTTAGCTTTCCTGGCCTCAGTTTTCTCATAAATAGAATGAGGTGGTTAAACTAGATGGCCTTTAATGCCTCAATCTATGGTCCTATGACCCAGGCTTTGCTAAAGGATGATGGCAAAGCACTTGGTGGGCGTCAGTGGACTGTATCATATTACCACCTTGGAACAGGGCAAGAGAAATATATGGTAGGCATCAGTGAACTGAATCTTAGGGCAGGAGAAGCAGTGCAAAGGCCTTTATCAGGGAAAAGTGTGACTGGAAAAGGAGATGCAACAGTCATGCAGTGAGCGTGAGGGATAACAGCTGGACAGTCCATAAATGTTAGCAACATAAAGGTCAAAAGAGCTAGAGTAAGAGCCCCAGCTCCCCGAGGAGATCCCTTGTGGAAGATTTACAGGGATACAAGAATGATGCAAGGTAATCTGGGGCAGAAGAGAACAAGGTTCCAGAAGTAGCATCAATAAGACTTGATACATAATCAGACAGGAAGATGAGGCAAGGAAAGTGGTCAAACATGGGGTACTACATACATTTCGTTTTCTGCCTACATTTTAAAACCATGTCCCAGGCAGAAGGAACAGGTTTAGGGAAAAAATAATAGACTCCATGAAGACATACTGAACTTAGATTGTCTCTGGGATATCCTGGAGGAGAGATGAGAAAACTCAGGCAAGGAAGGTTAAGTGACTTGCTTAGGGTCACACAGCCAGCAAGTGTCCAAGGCCAGATTTGAACTCAAGTCTTCCTGACTCCAGGACTGGCGCTGTATCCATTAGGCTACCTAGCTGCCTCAGTCTAAACGGTATGATACAATGAGTTTGATGGATTTTTTCCCCCTACTGATTTGAATGTCTTGATCAGTTGTCGAACCTAATCTTCATAGACCTTGAAAATGTTAGAAACTCTGGCTGTGAGTTTGACCTTCTGGGTCAGTGCTCTAATTTGCTGCTGCCAAAGGGATACATCAAATTGTGACTTTCAAAAGGGCTAAACAAACATTTCATTCACTGCATCTTGAGTTTACTTTCCTAAATTTCCTGAGGGTGGGTCTGCTGATTGTTTTTGTTCTGTTTGGATGAAATTAAGCATTGCTGACTTCCTGATCACTGGAGTTTTCTGGAAATCCCTAACTTCTAGGAGGATTGGGTTACTAAATTTAATATCTAAGTCAACTGCTCTTAAATCAGATAGCATTCTTCCATAGAAATAAGGTTGTGGGCAATAGCTAGGATCCCAGGTAGGTCACACAAACCCAATGAATCTGTGAGGCAATTTGCTCTTTGTGCTAGGGGCCATCCATTCGCACTGCTCTAGGGGAGTCTACTGTTTCTCCACCTCCTATAATATTTTAGGATTCATTTAAAAGGATATTCACAAAGTAGCATCAATTATGGTTTTATGGGCTAGCCTGGGAACCTAACTACCATTCATGCCATTGTTTCCATGGGAAAAAGCTATCTTGGGCCATTTGTCAAGAAGGAATATTTCTAGCCATGAGTAAACTGCTTGCCTTCTGTCAAGAAGGAGAATCAGTGGCTGGGGGAATACTTCTTCAGGGCAAGGTGCAGGCTTCCAGCTCAGATGTTCAGACCCTTGTAAGCTGGATTTCACAACCTAAAGAGTTACCTGTATTTACGCCATCTCTCTGGGGAGGGCATTACTATTGCTGCTGCTAGTATGACCACTATTATTATTACTCTTACTATCACCTTGACTATTACTATTGCCGCTCTTACAATTATTATTGACTATCAAGATTACTGGGCAGCTAGGTGGCAAAGTGGATAAAGCACTGGGCTTGGAATCAGGAAGACTCATGCTCCTGAGTTCAAATCCAGACTCAAACACTTGCTGGCTGTGTGACCCTGGGCAAGTCACTCAACTCTGTTTGCCTCAGTTTCTTCTTCTGTAAAATAAGCTGGAGAAGAAAATGGCAAATCACTCCAGTTATCTCTGCCAAGAAAACTCCAAATGGGGTCACAAAGAGTCAGGTATGACTGAATAATGACAACAGCAGTAGCAGCAGCAACAACAATCAGTATTACTATCACTGCGACTATTACCACTGCTTCTACTACAACAGAAGCAGGATAACATAACATAAAGAGCATTGAATTTAGAATCAAGTACTGGGTTCTAGTCCTGACTCTGCCTTTTACTACTCAGGGAAACTTTAACAGCTTACTTTATTTCTCTGAGGCTCAGTTTCTTGATCTACAAAAAGGGATCATAATACTTGTCCTGCCTGCTTCATATGGATATTGTAACAATTCCAATGAAATAATGCACACAAAACATTTGGAAACCATAAAGTGCTATTTAAGCATAAATATTTTAAGTATGCTTTATATTTGTGTAACCATTTGTAGTTTCTGAAGTATTTTGATATATCTCATCTTATTTGGATACTTACAACAACCTGATGAAGTATGTATGAAAGTTGTTTCCCCCATTTTGTAAATGTTTTTTTCCCAAGGTGATTATCTATCCATCTATTCATCCATCTACCTACCCATTTATCTCTATCTACAAT
Organism: Phascolarctos cinereus; assembly: GCF_003287225.1. Classification (NCBI taxonomy): domain Eukaryota; kingdom Metazoa; phylum Chordata; class Mammalia; order Diprotodontia; family Phascolarctidae; genus Phascolarctos; species Phascolarctos cinereus. The sequence continues at coordinate 38,168,362 of NW_027555958.1, forward strand.
TTACCTTTATCTATTTCTCTCTATCATTTATTTATCCATCTATCCATTTATCTATCATCTAGCTATCTATATATCACATATTTATCTCTATCATCTATTTATCTATTTCTGTCATCTACCCCTATCTATCTATATCTATGTCTAATTTATATCTATCCATATGTAGAAATTTATCCATGTCTATATGCCTAAGCAATATTTGTTATCTCTATCCATCTCTATCTCTCTCTTTCTCTGTCTCTGTCTATCTGTCTGTCTGTCTGTCTGTCTGTCTGTCTGTCTGTCTCTCTCTCTCTTGTAGTTAAGACTAAAACCTAGGTCCTTTGTGGTTCTCTACATGTGTCTAGCATAGGCTGTTTTCCATCAAATCCCATTTCTTTAAAAGAAGTGATATCCTTAGGGCAGGAGTATTCTAAGAAGTACAATAAAGATGAGGCAGAACTCAATTATGGAAATGCATCACATAGTATCCCTGGACTTTATAAGTATATTTGTATTTACATCAGTGAGCAAAATTCAGCAAAGACTTTTTTTTCCTCTTGGGTGTGCGCCTAGAGCCCTAATTTAGACTTACTGAAACCAATAAATAGATCTAGAAAGAAGGATAGACAGAAACACAACGTAAGACTATACTGACTGTTCTCTCATTGTGAGCGTTATCCAATATTCCATCTTTCATCTTGATACACTGAGTTAAAATAAAAACAAATTTACAGACTATGGCAACAATGTTTATCAAGTTCTTTGGATGGGCCAGGGAATAGAAACATTGCCCATGTGCACCACATATTTTAAGTACTTGACATTTTTGATAAACACAACAAAGTGGAATCTGACCTAACTTGTTTCCCCAGGATCCACCTCAAATAGAACTGAATTGAATATCTTTTTTGAGTGTGTCTGTATGTTTGAGGAATTCCATTGCTCTCCTCCTCACTTCACAAACACTAATTAAGCACCTCCTGGATACAAAATATGCAGTTCTGTGCTAAGTCCCAGGGACACAAAGATAAAAATAACTAGCTTCCCTCAAGGAGTTTATATTCTACTTGTGGGAAACCACATGTACCCAGAGAGTAGAGGTGATTTGAAGAGGGAGGAGAACACTTTTACACTTCAGGAGTCTGGGAAGGCTTCACATAGAAAATGAATTGGAACTTTAAGGAATTAGGTACTCTAGAAAACAGAAGTAAGGAAAGAGTTCATTCCAGGAACGGGTATAGGCAAGGTGACAGGAGATAGAATGCTAATAAGTAGCTAATAATAATAATAATAATAATAATAATAATAATAATAATGATAATAATGATAGTAGCTAATAAGCCAATTTGGCTAAGACATGGAATATGTGAAAATTTATATGAAATAAATCTGGTGGGGTAGGTTGGAACCAGAATTTGGGGGGGAGGGCGAAGGAAAGGAGCTTTAAATGACAGGCTGTGGAGTTTGTATTTTATTCCAGGAATGATAGGGAACCATTGAAGATTTTGAGCAGGAAATATTATCTGTGCTTTATGAAGATTTTTCTTGTAGCTCTATTAGATATAGATTAGAAAGGAAAGGTTCTTGAAAGGAGAGAAGCACCTACTATGTGGTAGGCACTGTAGGACGGGTAATAACAATGCTCTGATTTTATTCTTGGTATTTATTCCTTCCTATGTAAATTCTTTTGATTTAGCTTTTATTTACAGGGAATTAGGCATCACAGACTCAGAACTGGAAAAGACCTAGTCCTCTAATCCCCCTCTCTCATTTTACAGATAAGAAAGTTGAAATGCAGAGAAGTTAAGCCCAAGTTTGCATAGTTAGTAAGTGGAAAAGCCAGGATTTGAACCCACATTTCTTGGGACACAAAGCCAGTGGTGTTTCCATTGTACCACTGCTGCCTACTTATGGAAGAGGCACTTATGAACCTTTACCAATTGAAAATCAATCAGAAACAAAATTTAAAGTCAAATAGACAATAGTATCCACTTTCCTCAAAGGTGACTGGACAACAACAACTTCCCAGGACTACAGAATCGCAGAACCTCAGCATTGGAAGGCACCATGGACAGCACCCTGTCCAGCCTATAGCTGAACAAGATGCTGACTGGTGGTTGCCCAGTTTTTGCTCAAAGACCCACCACATTCTCAGGCAGCCATTTCACTTTCAGACAGCTCTAAAGGCTATAAAATTTTTCCTGAGGCCTAGCCTAAATTTGCCTTTTTGCAACTTCTAAAAACGAATCCTATCTAAGGCAAGGTACAGCCCAGTTTCTCTTAGGAGAAAGTTCTTAGGAGCTTTTCTGTGGATGGGGGACAAGAACAGGAGATGTGGTTGAGAATAACATGTAGCCATGGCCCACTGCACTGATAAAGAGTGCCCAAATGTTGGGTCAGGTGTTGTGCATTCAAATCTAGGAAAACTCTACCAGAAAATCACTTTGTCTCTGTGAAGACTGGCATTCTCCCCTCTGTTACATATTAATTATAATGCATCCCCTTTCCTTGGCTTGAATTATTTATGAGGCCACTGTATAAAATATGATGATGACTGGTAATCTCCAGCTGTGGCCCCCAAATGGGCCAGGAAGCACTGTATCTGCTTCTAAGAAAAACTCACAAGTTAGAGAAGTGTGGAGGAACAGAGAGGAGGAAGGCAGACGTGAAAGGAGTCCTTCAGTCAGACTGTGGGGCCAGGGCAAGGAATGGCCACATGGAACAGCATATTGCCTGTGGACAATGCCAGTATTCGAGACTAAAGGCCTAGTTCCACAAGGCAGCAGTGGCTATTAGGTCCAGCACAAGATGTCTCCTGAAAGGCCATGTTACAGAAGGTCTTTCTTCTCCCAGAAATTTTGGAGAGGAGGGCAGATTATCATCTACCCTAGATAGCTGAAACATTGATCTGCTTGAAGGCAGGGGGATGGACCCAATGATCTTTCTCAGGGGCTCATTCCAATCTAGAATCTAGAATCTAGAATCTAGGCTAGCTCCATTCCACATTGTTTTTACAATGATAGGTTTGAAGATGGGGGGGATCTTAGAGGTCATGTAATCCAAACCCCTCATTTTGACACATGAAGCATTTGTCTTGGGGAGATTAAATGACTTTCCCAAGGTTGCAGAAATAGTAAGTACTTCTTACCTCCTCTCAGAAATGGCAGGAATCATGGGCATTTGAGGTGGTTGGGAAGGGATGGCTCAGATCTTCGTTTCCTCCAAGTTACATTGTTAGAGAAAGGCAAAATCAATGGTCCATTGGATTGGAATTGGGTAGCTCCCTCCTTTTTTTTTTTCAAACTGCACTAATATAATATCCCTTACATTATGATTACAAGGTATTTTACATATGTTGTATCATGACATTGTCACAATGGTCCTATGAGCAGCAGGTAGGTGAAATATTACTTTCTTCCTTTTACAGATAAAGAAACTCAGGCTCAGAGAGCTTAAGGGATGCCCAACAGCACATTGGAAGAGCTGCAAAGCCAACCATATCAATAAGAAAACCAGCAGAGATCATATGATTATCTTGATAGATGCAGAAAAAGCCTTTGACAAAATAAAAAATCCATCCCTATTAAAAATACTAGAGAGCATAGGAATAAATGGAACTTTCCTTAAAATGTTAAGTATTATCTATCTAAAACCATCAGCAAGCATTATCTGTAATGTGGATAAGCTAGAAGCCTTCCCAATAAGATCAAGGGTGAAGCAAAGATGCCCATTATCACCACTATTATTCAATACTGTACTAGAAATGCTAGCTATAGCAATAAGAGAAGAAAAAGAAATTGAAGGAATTAGAATAGGCAATGAGAAAACAAAACTATCACTCTTTGCAGACAATATGATGGTATACTTAGAGAATCCTAGAGAATCAACTAAAAACAAGTTTAAATAACTAACAACTTCAGCAAAATTTTGGGATATAAAATAAACCCACATAAATCATTGGCATTTCTACATAATACCAACAAAGTCCAGCAGCAAGAGATAGAAAGATAAATTCCTTAAAAAAAAACCTGCAGACAGTATAAAAATACTTAGAAGCCTACCTGCCAAGACAAACCCAGGAAATATGTGATCACAATTAGAAACATTTTTCACTCATATAAAGTCAGATCTAAACAACTGGGAAAAATTATTTGCTCATGGGTAAACCTAGTCAATGTAATAAAAATGGCAATTCTAACTAAATTAATCTACTGATTCAGTGCCATACCAATCAAATTACCAAAAATTATTTAATAGAACTAGAAAAAATCTTCACAAAATTCATTTGGAAGAACAAAAGGTCAACAATATCAAGGGAACCAATGGAAAAAAATGTGAAGGAACGTGGCCCAGCCACACCAGCTCTCAAACTGTGCTACAAAGCAGTAATCATCAAAACAATCTGACACTGACTAAGAAATAAGAGTGCTGGGTAAATGGAATAGATTAGGCACACAATACACTGTCATAAATGACCACAGTAATTTAATGTTTGATAAACCCAAAGATCCAAGCTTTTGGGACAAGAATTCATTATTTGACAAAAACTGATGGGAAAACTGGAAAACATAGGAGAAACTAGGTATAGACCAATATCTCATACCATATACTAAGATAAAGTCAAAATAAGTACATGATTTAGACATAAAGAGTGATACCATAAACAAATTAGGAAAGCATGGAATAGTTTACCTGTCAGATCTATGGATAAAGGAAGAATCTATGGATAAAGGAAGAATTAAATAAGAGATAGAGAGCATTACAAAATGTAAATGGATAATTTTGATTATATTAAATTAAAAAGGTTTTGCACAAACAAAACCAATGTAACCAAAATTAGAAGGAAAGTAGAAAACTGGGAATTTTTTTGTAAAGCAAGTATCTCTGAAAAAGGCTTCATTTCTCAAATATATAGAGAATGGAGTCAAATTTATAAGGATACAAGTCATTCTCCAATTGACAAACAGTCAAAGGATATGAACAGACAGTTTTCAGATGAAGAAATCAAAGCTACCTATAGTCATATGAAAAAAAATGCTGTAAATCATTACTGATTAGAGAAATACAAATTAAAAAACTCTGAGGTACTACTTTACATCTATCAAATTGGCTAATGTGACAGGAAAGGAAAGTGATAAATATTGGAAGGGATGTGGGAAAATTGGAACATTAATGCATTATTAATGGAGTTGTGAACTGATCCAACCATTCTGGAGAGAAATTTTGAGCTGTGCCCAAAGGGCTATGAAACCATGCTTACCTTTTGAACCAGCAATACAGCTACTAGGTCTGTATCCCAAAGTGATAAAAATGAAGAGGAAAAAACTTATACGTACAAAAATATTTGTAGTGGTTCTTTTTGTGGTGGTAAAAAATTGGAAATTGAAGGGATGCTCGTTCTCATCAATTGGAGAACGGTTGAACCAGTTGTAGTATATAATTGTAATGGAGTATTATTGTGCTGAAAGAAATGATGAGCAGAATGATTTCAGAAAAACCTAAAAAGACTTACATGATCAGATGTACAGTGAAATGAGCAGAACCAGAAGAACATTGTACACAGTAACAGCAATATTGTACAATGAACAACTGTGAATGACTTAGCTCTTCTCAGCAGCACAATGATCCTAGACAATCCCAAAGGACTTATGATGAAAAATGCTATCCACCTCTAGAGAAAGAACTGATGGAATCTGGATGCACTGTTACCTCATTATTTTATAGACCAAAATGGCCAGAGGAGGTAAATGACTTGCCTAAACACATATAGGTAATAAGGGGGAGAAGCAGAATATGAACTCAGATCCAGTCAATCCTTATCTACTGCTCAAGTCACAGCAACACGCTGCTCCCTTCCTTGAGAATTGAAGCTGAGCTTGCATTTACATGACTTTGCCATAAAAAAAAAGTCAAATAGATGGACAACAGTCTTTTATATTTGGAAAACACAAGAATTCATTACATTGCTTCTGATTGTGCTATCATTTCATTCATTTAACCACTAGTTAAGCACCTAATATGTGGATAAAAGTAGGTCAGGTGCCAAAAGAAAAGACATTTACTATGTCAAACACTTTTGTATTTAAACTTGTATGTTTCCTAGCACAGATAGTGGGCCTTTATGACTTTAAGGACTAGCATGCAGAAGGGAGAAAGAAAGAGAAAAAAGACTGAAGCAGGAGGAAAGAAGAATATAGAGTCAGAAGAGGGAAAGGGAGAAAGAAAAGAGGAGAAGCAAGAATCAGAGAAGAGAAAAAGAGGACAAGAAAGAAAGAAGAGAGAAAAAGGAATGTGGAGTTAGGGCCTAGGTAGGAGAGAAGGAAAAGAAAATTTTTAAAAAAGAAAAAGGGAGAGAGGAGACGGAAAGAATAGAAAGAGAGAAGAAAAGGTAGAAAGAAGAGAGGAAAAGTAAAAATAAAGCAGAGAAAAAGGGAGAGGAAGAGGGCTACATTAGTTTGCTCTAGGACTCTGGACATATCTTCCCGTCTCCGAATCCTCATCTGCACAATGGGGAAATAAATGTGAAGTCACTTACTTTATAGAGCTTCTCTGACCCCAATAATTGGAATGATTCTAAAGCACTTTGTTTAATTGTTACAAAAATGTTGAGTAATAACATGATTCCTCCTAGGGCAACTGGAATCCTGCCTTCCCAGGCACAGGCCCATCCCTTTTGGGTGGTGTGATGGTCCAGCTCATCCACTGGTCCCAAGGCTCATGACCCAGACAGCAGTTGTAATAATCGAGAATGAAACCAATTGTGTCTGGGCTCTCTGAGGGCTCCCCAGATGAGAATGCAAGGTGCTGATAATCCCATGGAGCCAGCCAGTGGAGCTTCTGCCTATTGCCAGACCCAATATCCAGCTATTCTCACATGCATTCTGGACCTCATTGACTACAGCTCTTATCCCAACCAGCTGTTCTCAGTCCTGGAAGATTAATAATCTAAGGAAAGTGGGCCAGGACTTCTGAGTAAACCTGCTCTCTGTTATTGGAGGGTGCCTGAATAGAAGAGTCAATGAATTCCTCTTTCCTCTAGTTGCTACTGTTGCTATTCAGCACCCTCTGGGTCACCATCTTATACTTAGGAATCATTTTTGTTGTGGTTGTTGCAAGAATTATGGTTGGTTTCCTGCTATCTCATGACAAATGTGTGACTTTAGCTCTTTGGGATGGTATGAAATGAATAGGGTATTAGCACACGCAAATGTGTATGTGTGTGTCTAAAGCTATGATCTTATGATTATGCCCCATGCTCATATGTTAATACACCTCCACCCTTCAGAAATAAGGTAGTGACTTAGCCAAAATCAGAGGCACTTTTGGTCTGGACTTACACTAGCCATTGAGCATCCTCTCATTTTACAGATGAGGAATGGACTTGGCCAAGGTCACCTAGGGAGTGTGTGGCAGAGCTAGTATGGATTTCTCTGAGCTTCTGTTAGTTCCATTCTCTGTAAAATGAAGAAATTAGACTGGATGGTCTCCAAGGTCCCTTAGTGTTTCTAAAATTTGATGAGACAGCTGGGGGGGGGACATTTAGAGGATGTTTTGCCAGGAATGAGAGAAAGTTGAAGCTCAGGACTAGCCTGCCTAATGTAGGACATCTGTTCACCTCACTTTCCTTCCTGCCCAGATGTGACACAGGCTGTTGCCATAAAAGTTTGATGCACTTGGACTCCCTTTGCAATCAGATTATTCAATTTCCCAAGTGGCGTGCTGGACTGTGCTCTTCTCCTGACTGATAAATGACCAGAAGCCTCCACAGAGCCCTTTGCTGGCAGCTCGATGCTCCCAAAATGATGGTGGCGGTGGCAATGGCTGTGCCTGCCAGACCTTGTATGGAAGCTGTGGGTGGAATTAACTAAATATGTATCAGATCTCCCACTTTGCAAGGGATGGGAACTACTCCAGAAGAGGTAGCCATCCTTGGCCTAAGCCGACATCCACAGACAGTTTATATATTTTCCCGGCTAAAGAGGAGGTGACATTTAGCTGGTGTCCTCTCACTCCAGCTCCCCTACACTCCCTGATCCGATAGGCAAGACAGGAAAGGGAACAACCTCCCGCTGCTCCCTTCATCTCATCAATGATGTTTTCTGTCTCTGACCATTGACTTCCCAATGGACACCTGTATTACAGGCATGCCCCACTTTAAGAAGACAGGTGGCTATGAAAAACTGAGCAGAGAAAACAGCGTTATAGATGGAGATCTCTCGCACCATGAAAAGATTCTCTGCTTTGTAGATGGATTCACCTTAAGGGTCTTTTTTTTTATTTGAAAGATGTCATTTGGAAAAATCTGACTTAATGAATGCAACATTCCTAAGAACATGTTTTTGGTAGATTTGGCAGAAATAAAGCATTAGTGACAATGTCCATTTTGTTGGCATTTCACTGTCAGGGTGCTGTGCTCTTTTGTCCAAAATAATTGTAACTTGGGGCAGCTAGGTGGCGCAGTGAGTAGAGCTCTAGCCTTGCAGTCAGGAGGACCTGAGTTCAAATCCCGACCTCAGACACTTGACACTTTGACACTTACTATCTGTGTGACCCTGGGCAGTCACTTAATCCCGATTGTCTCACCAAAAAGAAAAAAAAATAGAGACCCAAAATAATTGTAACTTACAGATCAGAGATTTAGAACTGGAGGAGGATTTAGTCCTCATCTCATCCAACCCTCTCAGTTCGATGGTGCAGTGGAAAGAGTAAAGGGCCTGGAGTCAGGAAGACTTCAGGAAGACTTTTCTTCCTGAGCTCAAATCTGGCCTTAGACACTTACTAGCAGTGAGACCCTGGGAAAGTCACTTAACTGTTTGCCTCAGTTTCCTCATCTGTCAAATGAGCTGGAGAAGGAAATGGCAAACCATTCCAGTATCTCTGCCGAGAAAAGCCCAAATCGGGTCATGAAGAGTCAGACATGACTGAAATGGCTGAACAATAATCCAACCCCCTCTTTTTATAGATTAGTAAATTGATACTCAGAAATGAAGTAGTGACTTACCCAAAGTCACCACATTTTTTTAATTAGGTCAGGTCCTGCAGTTCTGTCTTCATAGGGTAAGTAGTGAAAAGGGGGCAAGATCTGGAGCCAGAGAATTTCAGTTCAAATCCTCATTCTGCCACTTACTACCTATGTTCCACCTTGGGTGATTCACTCAACTTCTATGGGCCTCAGTTTCTTCATCTGAAAAATGAGGGAGTCAAACTGGGTGGCCTCTGAGGTCCCTTCCAGTTTTTCATCGATAATTCTTCCAGTGTGACAACTCCCTTTACTGTTCTAATTCTCAGACAAGTTACAGTCTTCAAGAGTTGCCTGAGTCCACTGAGAATAAAGTGAACTGTCCATGGGTACATAGTTAATATGTATCTGAGTTTAGATTTGAACCCAGGTCTTCCTGATTCCAAATCTGGTGATTTATTCACTCCTTCATGTTGCTTCTCCTCACATTTCCATTGTACCATAAGGGTCACAAGCATATTCCTCACAACAGCTCTGTGAGTCAGGGCAAGTATCATTTTCCCCATTTTCCAGGTGAGGAAACTGAGGGATCTACCTTGCTTTGTCCCTTCTACCTATCCTCACTGTCAACTTCCTCTAGCATTAAAGACTTTCTATTTCTCCTTGCCCTCAAACACTATCTTCTTCTCCTAGGTGAAATCACTCCCATATGGCTACTGGATGGTAACTGGATGAAATGTGGGTTTGATGAGGGAAGGGAGACCACTCCTGCCAACTTTGAGTCATTCTGACTCTGAGATCCACTTCTCAAAAGCAGAAAATGCCAAGGTTTTCCAAATATGGATTCTTCACTTACTAACATTTTCCATGTCAAAGATTCATGCCCTTCATTATTGACCTGCTTCATTAGGAATCCCCAAGAAATTTCCAAATCTCCACATTTTCAGAAGGGGCATGGGAACAGTGACCAAAATGTAGTGTCTCAACAAACATCTTTGTAGAATAGAAAGAACCCTGGACCTGGACCTGACTTGGAAGACCTAGGTTGTGTCTTCAATGGGTTCAAATATCCTACTCTGGTATGAACTGATGCAAAGTGAAATGAACAGAACCAGGAAAACATTGTACACAGTATCAGCAACATTGTGTGATGATCTGCTATGAATGACTCAGCTCTTCTCAGCAACACAATAATCCAAAACAAATACGAAGGACTCATGAAGGAAAATGCTATCTATATCCAGATAAAGAACTGACAGACTCTGAATGCAGATTGAAGCATATTTTTCACTTACTTTATTCTTTTTTTGTGATGTTTTTCCTTTTGATCTGTTTCTTCTGTTACAACTGTGACTAATATGTAAATATATTTTACATGATAGCACATGTATAACTTATATCAAATCGCCTAGCATTTTCAGAAGAGGGAAGGAGGGAGAAAAATTTGGAACTCAAAATCATATAAAGAATGAATGCTAAAAATGGTCTTGATATGTAATTGGGAAAAAATACAATTAAAAACATCCAACTCTGTTATTTACTATGTAACTTTGGGTAAATCACTCACTTCTTTGGTATCTCAGATTACTCATTTGAAGAAAAAGTGTAGGGGAACAGGGTTTGATTTGTTGACCTCTAAGGCATCTTCCACTTCTCATTACCATGATCCTCTGAGACCTGGATCTGTCACTTACCATCTGTGTGACTTTGGGCAAATCACTTCCTTTCTCTGGGGCCTCAGTTTCTCCCTGTGTAATGAGGAGGCTGGATGAGGTGACCCCTAAAGTCCATGCCAGCACTAATAATCTATGAGTCTCATGTCAGAAGCTCAGGGTCATGAGCTAACTTCAATTCCCAAGCATTCCCCTCCTCTTGTGATAACTCTCTTCTATACCTAGATTCTTTGAGCCAGTATGGTACAGGGGGAAGGGAACTAAAGTTGGAGTCCTAGGCCTGAGTCTGAATCTCTGATACTTACTGTCTGTTTATTTTGGTGAAATTGCTTTGCCTCTCTTAGCATCATGTTCCTCATCTCTAAAATGAAGCCATTGGACAATGACCTCTTAGTTCCCTTCTTACTCTAGAGCTATGATTTTATCTTTTCTCAGAGTCCTGGTTGGGGACCTGGAAAGTTCCCTGGTTCTTTTCCAACCAGCAATAACTACTTGGATTTTTGTTTGGGTTTTCTGATCGAATGAAGAAGGCAGCCAACTTCCCTCATGTACTTATGCCATCTTTGGCTTGAATTTCACTCCCTGACTAGATTGACATATGCATGAAGGAGTTTCAGAATTTCTCTGACAAAATGACACTTTAGGGCACCGAACTGAAAAAAAGAAATGTTTATTTAGCATCACACACACACACACACACACACACACACACACACATACATATACATATACAATGCTAGAATTCAAGTAGGCACAAACAGCCACTCCGGCAGATTCTTGGCAAGAGCTCTCACACTCTTTTCTGACTCTCATCCTAGAATTGAGGCAGCTAATGTGAAGCATGTCATGAACTCTGGGTAGGTGTGTCACACTTTATGCAAAAACTAAGATCTGTAGAATCAGAGATTTAAAGCTAGAAGGGGCTTTTGAGCCAGCATTTATATACTGCTTTGAAGTCTGCAAAACACTTTACCTCACAACAATCCTGGGAGATAAGTGCCATTATTATCACCTCCATTTTGCAGATAAGAAAACTGAGACATAAAGAGTATAAGTGACTTGCCCAGGGTCACACAGTATTTGAGGCACTATTAGAACACAGGACTTCCTGCCTCCAAGTCCAGCACTTCTTCATTTCTAGAGGAAACTGAAGCCCAGAAAAGTTAAGTGAGTTGTCCAAGGCTGCACAGCATGGAGTTAGGGTTAGGGTGGTCTTTGGACTCCATATCCAACATTCCTTCCCTGAACCACACAACCTCTGAGTAATTTCCAAAGCCTACTGCTTCCTGCTCTAATATCTTGTGTAAATGTGATACGAAGGGGGCTGTCTGTAGAAAGCATCTATTTTAAGTGTCTCATATTACAAAGTGAGAAACTGAGACCCAGTGGCAGGGGCACAAAGGAGAACTTGCTCATGATCACACAACTTACCAGTAGGCAATGGAATTGACACAGAAACCCAGGCCCCCAAAGGGCCAAATCCAATGTTTTTTCTTTATTTTGGGAGAGTCCAGTAATCATAGGACAATCGCAAAGACACAATAGTAAACCATGACTTATCTTCCACTCTTGTGTGACCACCTTGGATCCTGGGTTTATGCTAAAGCCTAGCTCTTAGAGGAAGTGGGGAAGGGGGAGCTGTGGAGTGAGGGGAATGGTGTTCCAGAAGAGCTGTCAATCTCAACTCTCACTCTATCTTTGAAAACCATTTTCAATGGTTCTCCCAAAATATTTTCCTTCACCTTCTTTCATTTGATCCCCACAATAATCCCTTGAGGTAGACAGGGCAGGTATTAATGTGTACGGTTTGCAAAGGAGAAAATTGAGGCTCAGGGAAATTACATAAGGTGTCCAAAGTCACCGTAATGATGGAACTGGGTTCTTAAACACCATGTCTTCCTATCTTCTAGCCTCATGTTTTTTCCACTCACTAAATGTCCTTTTTGTAATTTTTTTTTAGCCTGGAAAGCTACTATGTAAACAGAATTCTTGTTAATTTGAACAGATGATCTAATTCTCTTGTATCCTTTACTCTTTAAGGGTAAATACCTTTGTAAAGAAAGAATTGTTTGTGACATGAATCAACAAAATTCAATTTAGCTGCTTAAAGAAGGAGGGGAAGATTTAGAGTCAGGAAGAACTAGGTTTGAATCCTGCCACAGACTCATATTCAAGTCCCCTTTGGCTCCATTTACTTCAGTCTACTCAAGATGTATGTGGGATCAAAAATATATGGGTGGAAAGTCTTCTACACTAGCCAATTATTAAATGAGATAATATACGTAAATCACTTGGCACAGTACCTGATACAGAGTAGGTGCTTAATAAATGCTTTTTCCCTTCCCATCAACCTCTTCATTGTACAGGTGAGAAAACTAAGGCTGCTAAAGGTTAAATGACTTGCCCAAGGTCCCACAGCCAATGAGGAGAGGAGATAGGATTCCATATCTGATTTTGTGTCTTGTTCTTTCTTCCGCCCAATGCTATATCCCATTGTGACCTCTGTGGTAAAGAGCAGATGAGATAATAAGGTATGCAAGGCATGAGATGGTGCACAGTCCTAAAGTACTATTTAAATGGGAACCATGAATAATAATAAAAATGATAAGTTCAGATTTGTGAGCATCAGGTTTTCCTAAAGGGGGAGGGTCATTCCTATAGTTCAACCTTCCATATATGGAAAACTAGGTCAGGTCCACCTGTCTGCAGTCCTCAGCATAAATCAGTAACCAGGAAATAAAATCCATCACCCACAAGGATGCAGGCACATGGTCACGCTGACTTCTCCGAGGCTGAAATGGAATGGAATCAATGCTACCAGGGAGTGTTTTTTATTGCAACAACCAAAATGCCCGGAGCGTTTTTGTTCTTTGAAGTTATCAGCTTTTAAAAGGAAAGGTGAAGTTCGTAAAAAGCCAGAGATGTTATACAACCACACAATCCATCTTTTATGAGGTTTGATGTAGTCTGAATATCTCCCAGTAATTTTCCCCAAAATGAGGCCACAAGAGGCGGTCAGCTTTGATTAAGGTTCTTCCTCTGCAGGAAGAAATGAGGCTGATCCATAGTCCCAGGCCTCTTGTAGCTTAGAGTCAAAAAGAGATGCTCCGGCATACAGAAGCACATGTTGCATCTGCTTCACTTCATGTGAAAATGCACAGGAAAGAACAAAACAAAGCAACTTTGGGGCCCTGGCTCCTTTGCTTCCATATTCCCAGGCCCGACAAAGCTAGATAAAGAACCCACACTATCCACTTGATACATATACAGACAGACAGACAGATACATAGACAGATGGATGGATGGTCAGACAGACAGACACATAAAAACAGACAGACAGATAAATAGACAGACGGATGGATGGTCAGACAGACAGACAGGCAGATAGATAGAGCTGGAAGGATAGACAGGACAGACAGACACATAAAAACAGACAGACAGATAAATAGACAGATGGATGGATGGCCAGACAGACAGACAGACAGATAAATAGACAGATGGATGGATGGTCAGACAGACAGACAGGCAGATAGATAGAGATGGAAGGATAGATAGGACAGACAGATACATAAAAACAGACAGACAGATAAATAGACAGATGGATGGATGGTCAGACAGACAGACAGGCAGATAGATAGAGATGGAAGGATAGTTAGGACAGAAATACACAGACAGATGGATGGATAGATGGTCAGACAGACACAGACAGATACACAAACAGATAGAGAGACAATTGGATGGATAGATGGATGGTCAAACAGATAGACAGATGGCTAGATATAGATGAAACAGACAGATGTAACTAGATTGGCCAATGATGAATGGAGTGATCAATTGCTATGGCAGAATGAGGATTTGAACTCATGTCATCTGACTCCAACAGAGGTAGGGGCACATCTTCACACAACTTGTGTTAGGCAAATAAAAGCCAAAGCCTTGGGGTAAGGCATGGCACTGTTAACATCCTTGACTGGAAAAGAGTGACGGTGGGGACTGCAATCTGGCATTTCTGTCTCAAAGCACTGGATCTGGAGTCAGACTCAGTTTCTCCATCTGTCCAATGGGGAAAAAATTAGCAAAACCCTCCCAGGATTGTTGTGATAATCAAATAGCATAGGTCAAGTGCTTCACAACCCTTAAAACAGCATAATAATGCTAGCTAGTATTTCATCCCTTCTTCAGCTCTCACAGCGACCTTTTGTCTGTGATTATCTGAGCAGAAATTCAGATTTCAATATCAGAGTAGGACAGAAACATCATAACCACACTAGAAACTTTTCTCATCCATGTTGCACGAAGATGTATCCATTCTGAAAGACTCTCTGGTCCCTGAGGTCAGGAGTGACACACATGGGCAGATGGGTACCACATGGACATTTGGCATGGAAATGTAATAGTTCCTTAGCGAGCCTCATCACATAATGGAAAAAACACTTGATTGAGAGTCAAGAGACCTCATTTTAAGACCTGTTACTTAGAGGTTGGAAGGGACTTTAAAGGTCATCAGAACAATCCCTTTGTTTTACAGATAAAGAAACTGAAGCCCACAGATGTTAAATGACTTTACCAGGGCCACACAGCAAATACTTATCAGAGGCAAGATTTGAACCCAGGTCTTCCTGACTAGCTATGTGATCTTGTCTTCTCTGCTCCAGTTTTTTCATCAACAGACAACTTTCAAGGTTCCTTACAGTCTAATATTGGTGAAGTCACATGAACACAAGCCCAGCTTTGTCCTCAAGGAATGGGGCAATAGACTACTGTGACCTGATCAGTAGATAAAGATTGAGTGGATCTGAGTTCAAATCCTGCTTTCCCCTCTTATTACCTATATATCTTTAGGTATATATATCCTCTGGCCGTTTTGGTCTGTAAAATGATGAGGTCACACTAGATAAATCAGAGCATCCCTCCCAGCTCAAAATCTTATGAACTACTCTATGTTTCATTTCTAAATAATTCTTTGAGAAGACAAAGCATCATCTTCATTTTATAGGGGTACATGGAGGTACTGGGAATTCAGTTAAATAAGGTCAAGAGCTTTGGGTAGCTTACGCTTGGACAGAGGCTGAGACAGAAATAAAACTTTTTGGTTCTAACAACCTCATTTGAATCAATACTAGTAATCACTTCTTAAGCCCTGGGCATGTGCCTAGTCCTGTGTAAGTCACCAGAAAGGATGCAAAAGAAGCAGTAGTGGGGCAGCTGGATGACTAAGTGGTTAGAGCACTGGCCCTAAAGTCAGAAGGACCTGAGTTCAAATCTGGCCTCAGACCAAAACACTTGACACTTACTAGTTGTGTGACCCTGGGCAAGTCACTTAACCCCAATTGCCTAAAAAAAAAAAAAGAGTAGCTATGGCTCCTGGCCTCGCCCAGTCGTATGATCCCATGAAAACCAATTTAATAAACATTGAAATGACCATGCTGAGCATTGGAAAGAATGCTAGATTAGGAGCTAGAGACCCTGGATTTCAATTCTGGTCTGCCACTGAACAACCTGTATGATTTTGGGCAACTCACTCAACTTCCCTGGACCTCAGTTTCCTCATCTGTAAAATGAAGGGAATGGACAAGATGAGAGGTTTCTTCTGACCCTAAATCCACGATCCTACTATGTACAAGATGTTGGGCTAGGCATTGGGTACACAAAGTCCATCCGTCAATATTTCTTAAATGCCGATCATGCACCAGGCACTGTGCTAAGCATCAAGGATGCAAAAAGAAGGGAAAAAAACCAAACCCAAACCCTGCCCTCAAGGAGCTTACTGGACTGGAAACAGGTCATAGGTCTGGGAAACAGCAGGCCAACAACTCTGAGGGACTCTTTGATGAATTCTGAGTTCTGCATTAATTAACAGAAGCAGGGAATGAAGTTTGGTGGTGAAGAGAGTTACCGCAGAGACCCTAAATGGATTACCCATTTGCAAAGAATTAGAATGCCATGCAACAAATTAGGGAGAAAGAACTTCAGAGCTCAAAGGGGTCTTAAACATCCTCTAGTACAACCCTCTTATTTTATGGAGGAAAAGAAGACCCACTAAGGCCCAATAAGATAAAGTGACTTTGCCCAAGGTCACCTGGCTTAGAGACAGAACAGACTCCCAACCACGTTGCCAGACTCTACTTGTTTTACTTTAACATGAAAATTTTACTGAATCTAGTTGGGTACTTCCCAGCAGCATTCCCAGAATGAAGTGGGTGCTCAAGGTCATTGTCACAATCATCAGCTCTGACCGTTCAATAATTGAATAGAAATGCCTATGAATGCCAGGGTGGGTGGCTCTGACACTTGCTAGCTGTGTGATTATAGGCAAGATGCTTAACCTTTCTGTGCTACTAACCTCATGAGGTTGTTGGGAGGAAAGTACTTGGTCAACCTAAAAGTATTGAATAAATATAGATTATTATTATTACCAATTGTTCAGTGGTATTCCAATGGATCTCCAATCCTCAACAGCTCATAGCCCATCCATATCTGCCCATCCTGTGGGCAACTCTTGGCCATGTCTGTCCCCTGTGAAAATCTGTCACAGAAGGCACATCTTCTATAAGTTAGGGATTGTCCTCTTCATCTTCTGACATTCTGTGGATAGCAACAAGAAAAGCACATGGGCTGTCCATTGGTTATGCCTTTCTCTAACTAGGTGGCCATCCCATTTCCATCTTTTTTTCTAGACATACACTTTTATGGAAAGGTAGCATGGTGGAGTGGATAGAGAGCTGGCCTTAGTGCATGAAGATCTGGGTTCAAGTCCTGCCTTTGACACGTACTTTTTGTGTGGCACAGGGCAAGTCACTTAAGCCTCACAGTGCTCCAAGCACTCTCTACGACTATAAATTGTGGAGAAGGTGCCAGTCTACACTGGTAGAGGGAGTTCCCAATGCCAGTGAGATCACAGGTCCAGTTCCTATCCCTACTCAGTCCCGGATCACCTACTGGACATTTCAAATTGGATGTCCCAGAGACATTTCAAATTCACCATGTCTAAAACCAAACTCATCATCTTTCCTCCTAAACCCCTTTCCTTATCCAAACTTCAATTTCTGTCAAAGGCACCACTACTGTCTTGTGTCTCAGGTTCATAATCTCAGCATTATCCTGGGCTTCTCACCCTCACTCTCCCCAGGCATCCAATCAGTTCCCAAATCTTGCTGTTTCTACATCTCTCACATCCAGCATCTTCTCTCTGCTCACACACCTACCACTTTAGTTGAAGCCCTCATCCCCCCTCACTTAGATTATTGCAATGGTCTCCTAATTGGTCCCCTTGCCTCAACTCACTTACAGCTCCAGTCCTTACTCTGCTGCTAAAGTGCAGATCTGAACATGTAGCTCCCCTAATGCAACCAACTCGGGTCATTTCCACTGGCCTCTAAGATAAAATACAAACTCTTCTGTTTGGATTTGAAAGCCCTTCACAGCCTGGCTCCTACATCTCTTTCCAACCTAACTAGACATCATGCCCTTTAATGAGCTCTACAATCCAACCCAATTAGCCTTATTTCTTTTCTGCATTCAAGACACTCCATCTTCCATATTCTCCCCCATGACTAGATTGGCACTGTCTCCTTACATCTACCTCGTAGAGAACCCTTTTTAAATGCAGCTCAGGCTCTATTTTCTGAATGAAGCCTTTCCTAATTTTACTCCACCCCCAAAGGCTAGAGTTGTCCCTCTGAAATGATTTTGTATTTAACTACTTTGGTGAAGATAACATTTGTCATTCTCAGGCTACACTAAGATACACTCTCATGCGGAAACAGTGAAGAGGATGGTTTTGAAGGAACCTGTGAAGACATATTTGAACTGACACAAAGCGAAGTAAGAAGAACCAGGAGAAAAGCTTCTATAATAATAACAACATTGTAAAGACAAACAACTTTGAAGAACTGGAGAACTGAATAGAGCAATGACCAATCAGAGATTGGTCATTGCCACTTTCAGGTCCTCCTCCTTTCTCTACTACATGGTAGTTTCTCTGCCTGTGCGGTTCATGCTATTTATATTTATCACCCAATCAGAATCCTGGTAGTGGCTGTCTATAGACCCCAAGGTCACTCCTCTGCCTTCTTCAATGAGTTTGATGCCTGGCTTACAATTTTCCTCTCCTCACCAACTCCTGCCCTCATACTAGGGGATACATACATATGAATCCCCCTCAAATTCCCTAACCACTCAGTTTCTCAACCTACTCATCTCCCATGAGCTACTCTTCTACCCCAGGTTAGCCACACACAAAGATGGTCATACCCTTGATCTTGCTCTCACCCGTGAAAGTAACACCTCTATGCTTAAGAATTCTGAAATCCCTTTATCTGACTATGATCTATTGACTTTTCACCTTTACCTCTGCCTTCTGTAACATAACCCTACTCTTCATCCACATCATGCCTCTAATCCCCTAATCCTTCAATTTTCTCCCAGATCATCTCCCCTGCACTTGCCACTCTCCTCTTCTCCCCATATTGACTTCTCGTTGAACCAATTCAACTCTACACTGTCCTGCTCTCTTAAATTCCTAGCTTCCTTATCATATTGCCAATTACACCCAACAAAGCCCCAGCCTTGGATCGTTCCCCATCATTTGTTACTTTCATGACTACATATTAGCAGCTGAAGGAAGGTTGAGAAAAATCATGCAACCATTTTGGCTGGGTCCACTATAAACATATTATACAAACTCAACTAGGCCCTCACTGCTGCTAGGCAATCCTACTATGCCTCCCTTATCAATTCACTCTCCCACTCTCCACAGTGGCTCTTCTAAACCTTCTCCTCCCTCTTCAAAGCTCCCATGGCTCCTTCCTTCCCAACTCTCTCAGCTGAGAACCTCACCTCAGAGTTTACAGCAGAAAATTGAGGCCATTTGCCACAGGCTCCCCTTTCTCCACTCTTCCTCATCTCTTATCACTCAGATGCTTTCTGCCACTTTCTCCTTCTTCATCCTTGTCTTACATGATGAAGTGGACTTACTGTTTACTAAGGCTATCCCTCTGCTTGCTCAAAGGATCCCATGCCATCCAGTCTTCTCCAATAGATTGCCCCCTCTATCATCCATACTGCGTATGCCAAAAGGGAGATTGGGAGACTATTCAGTCCTTTGGATTAAATCATGGAAGCAATATGACCTGAAAGCTGTGCTCCACAACAGCTTCTACATTCCTAAGTGTTCCAATATGGCAGTCAGTATTGATCAAACTAATCAGGTAGTTAATTATTCCACTTCCACTTTCTGCTATAGAGATATTGCACATAGTGGTTCAAATATACACATACCTTGAGAACAAAAGAGCAAACAGAAGCACAATATACATGTAATGTTTGTTATAAGGATTTTCATTTTCCTTTGTTTTTCCTCCTAAAAGGTGGTGTAGTGGATAGAGCATTGGGCCTAGAGTCAGGAAGACGAGTTCAAATCTGGCCTCAGGCACTTATGAGCTGTATGACCCTGGCAAGTCACTTCACCTTGCTTGCCTCAGTTTCTTCATCTGTCAAATGAGCTGGAGAAGGAAATGGCAAACCACTCTGGTATCTTTGCCAAGAAAACTACAAATGGGATCATGAAGAATTGGACATGACTGAAACAACTGAACAATAAAACAATAACAACAATAACCACAAGGAATAAAAGCTTTAACTAGAAGCTAAATACTTTCTAAAGTCCCCTTCAACTCTAGCGTTGCATGGTTCACTGGGACAATTTGGAGCCAGAGGTCCTAGATTCCCATCCTATTTCTCCCTCCTATTGCCTGGGTAATCTTGGCAATTCATTCTCTCTCTGAGAGCCTTAGACTCAGCAAATGTTTGCTATGCATACAAACTGTAATGAGGCCAGCCAGTAACAACTAAACATCATTAGGCTGAGAAGAGAAGCAAGGGAGACAGTGTGGTCTAATGGAAAGAACTTGATTTGCAATCGGATGACCTGAGTTCGAATCACAGCTTTGCTACTTGCTATCTGTGTGACTTTGGACAAATAATTTGCTTCTCTTGGCCTCAGTTTCCCCAACTATAAAACGAAGGGGGGTGGGGGGGACTAGATGGCTTCCAAGGTGCCTTCCAGCTCTAATCCTATGCTTCTGTGATCAACACATACCCAATCTAGCAGGCACATCCTTGAGAGCCATAAGCAATTTGACAAAGAATTGCCCTATGGATCTTGGGAGATCCCCCAACCACTTAAGGTGCCTCTGGCTGTCCAGAAGGCATGCCCTGGCTAACCTAATGGAGCAATTTATCAGCTGTGATGAAAGAGACCTAAACTCCTGGGACAAGGTCAGCCAACTCTCACTTCTGCTCTAATGAAGGAAAAGGAAGGTAACCATAGCAATAATTCACCTGTTCCAGGGATTCAGAATTTCCCTAAGGGTTCAAGCTTCAGAGGAGAGAAATAAGGATGTGGGAGCAGCCCAGGGGCAGAGAAAGAGCACTGCTCTGAGAGCCTGAAGACCTAAGATCCAAACTTGGTTTCGCTATTCACTTGCTGGGAGAACTTGGCCAAGGTACTGGCCCTCCCTAGGCCACAGAGTTGCCGTTTCATTAAATGGGGAGTCAGGGGTAAATGAGGTGACTGATGAGGGCCCTTCCCTTGCTGGCATTCTTTGAAGTGTGGAATGGAAAGAGTTTGATTTGTAGTTAGAGGTTCTGCATTCGAATCCCCAGTTCATCTATTTGCTACACATATAATCATAACCATGTTCTACCTCTGTGGGCTTTAAATTCCCCATCTATAAAATGATAGAGTTGGAACAGATGCCCTTTAAGGGTCCTTTTCAACTCTAAGTCTTTGACCTTATCATTCTAACTATCAATTAACTACACGGATTTTAAAACCACCCAAGGAACCCCCGTGTTGCAGGCTGTCTTCTCTCTGCTGGAGGACAATTCATTTCACTGGTAGTGAAGGGCAAATGGGCCCTTCTTGACATTTTTCTTTGGAGCTTGGAATTTCAACTCATGCAATTAGTGAAGTTCCTCCATGTATGATCTAACAAATACAGACAAATACAGAAAGGGATCCAGCTCTTTTGCCCAGATGGCGAAGGTGTGCAGAGGCAGTCCATCCTAGCAGAAGCTCTGAGTAAGGGGAGAAATACATGGGGAATACATGCCCCCGTATGCCCAGGCATTCTCCCATAGAGTTAAGACCCTTTCCACCCAATCCCTCATTCTGAGTTTTTACAAGACCCACCGTCTTGGGAGGGTCAGGAAGTATGGTTGGGGAGTGTCACGAAGTTCATATAATGGAAATAACTCAAATGACAGAGGTAGCTAGGTGGCACAGTGGATAGGGGACTGGACCCTGAGTTGGGAAGACCCAAGTTCAAATCTTGCCTCAGACATTTATTAGCTGTGTGACTCTGGGCAAGTCACTTAACTGTTGTCTGCCTCAGTTTCTCCATCTGTAAAATAAGGATAGCATCTACCTCCCAGGATTATTGTGGTACTACTACTACTACTTTGCTATTATTATTATAGCTAACATTTATATAGTGCTTACTATGTGCTATGAGCTTTATAATCATCTCATTTGATCCTCACAACAATCCTGGAAAGTGGGCACTCATAGTACTCTCATTTTGCAGAGGAGGAAACTGAGGCAAACAAAGGTTAAATGACTTGCCCAGAGGAACGCAGCTAGTAAGGTTTTTAGACGGAATTTGAACTCAGGTCTTCCCAACTCTAGGCCCAGCACTCTATCTACTGTACCACCTGGCTGCCCCTAATAAAATAAAAATGAGATAAAGTGCTTTATATACCTTAAAGCACTATAAAAATGCTGACTATTTTTATTATTATATATTATTATTATATTACATAGGCTATATTAAATAGGATATAAAATATGATATAATATAACAGTACTGTATATTATTGTTAATATAGGTCACATAATTATCATTGGGCTTGGGCTTTTAAAGGAAAGAGGAGCAACCAGGAGGCAGATACAGACAGAGAGAAGTTAGAGACACACACCTCAATAGGCAGTTATGGAGACTCAGAGGGACACAGAGACAGAGTCACACAGACTTAGAGAGAGGTCTGTAGGCTACATCACCTAAACAACCCCAGGGTCTAAGAAGAAATCAGCACTGCAGGGAACCATTAATCCAGGGGAGCAAACCTGTCTCCCTTCCCTGGTACTGTGAGACATTTGGACAATAGAGATCCAGAAGGGAAATGGGACCTTTTAGAGAGGAAGGCAGCTTTATGTCCTCTACAAAAAGGAAGAGAGCTGTCTGGAGATTGTTTTTGGGTACAAACCAGTTCTGTATTTTTTGCCACGTTAAGTAAAACCTGTCCTATATCCCATACTTTGTTAGCCTGAGTGTTTGCAGAGTTACTAATGACCCTTAAAAAATTAATCTAATATTCTCAGGGGAAACCCTAGTTGAAGGCAAAGAAAAACAGAGATTATTACTGAGAGGCCCCTAAGCCTGGGTGAAACTGATCTCCTCTATTAGGAGCCCATGGGCTACACTGGTCTCCATCAAAGCTTGACTTTAAGAAAGAATGAAGTTTAAAGCAGGATGGATAAATTATCATACTGCCTTAGAAGTGGCATTTACTCTGAGTCAGAGCTAAAATTTCAAGAAGAAAAGGCTAAAGCTCATATTCTATGTATGGCCTAGAGATTGTTTGGAAATTGAAATGCCATAAACCATAAAGCAATCTCAAGAATACATGAATGAGAGGTGGGTGCTATTATTATCCCCATTTTATTATTATTATCCTTTTTTTTTTTTTGGTGAGGCAATTGGGATTAAGTGACTTGCCCAGAGTCACACAGGTAGTGAGTGTTATGTGTCCGAGGCTGGATTTGAACTCAGGTCATCCTGAATCTAGGGCCAGTACTCTATCCACTGTGCCACCTAGCTGCCCCAATTATCCCCATTTTAAAGTCAAGGAAACTAAGGCAGTCTACTTCAGTCACATAGCTAGTAAGTATCTGAAGCTGGATTTGAAATCAAGTCTGACACCAGGCCCCGCGCTCTTTCCACTGCACCATCTAGCTAATAAGTCATAGGGGCCATAGGTAGCACCCACCCTGATTAAAGTCTATCCAATTCAACAAGTTTATTAAATACCTAGTAAGCACTTAATAAATTATCTATCATTTATCTATGTGTCTATCATCTATCTACCTACTATTATTGTGTCCATCATCTACTTATTATATATGTATGTGTCTATCATCAAACTACCTATTTATCTACCTACTTATTGTTTATCTGTGTCTGTCTGTCTATCTATCATTTATCTCCATGTCTCTCATCTATGTACTTCTGATCTATCCATTATTATATAATATTATTATCTATTGTCATCTACCTACCTGTCTATTATTTATATATATGTCTATCATCTAACTACATATCTGTTTATCTACCTACCTATTATTTATCTGTGTCTGTCTTATCTGTCTCTCATTTATGTCTATCATCTATCTACCTACTATATATCTATTATTATGTATTACTGTATGTATGTATGTATGTATGTATGTATGTATGTATGTATGTATCTATCTATCTATCTATCTATCTATCTATCTATCTATCCTATCTGCCTGCCCACCAGTAGGTATAGGAGCTATAAAGACAACCATGAACCAGTCCCTGACCTCAAGGACCTTACATTCTAACTAGAGGAGGGAGGGAGGGAGAGAGGGAGGGAAGGGGAGAGAGAGAGAGAGAGAAAGAGAAGAGAGAGAGAGAGAGAGAGAGAGAGAGAGAGAGAGAGAGAGAGAACCATGTTGTCAGATAAGTAAATATGAAATCTATGCAGAATAAATCCAAAGTCATCTCAGTGTGAGGAAGGACACTAACACCTGGGATCACCTTGTGTAAAAGGAGGGGACACTTAGGAAACTTACTACTGGCATAAATATTCCGATGTTGGAGTCTTCTTCCAATTACCCAGGTATGCAACCCCAGAGTCACAGTAATGGTAATAATAATGAGGTCATGTGATCTCATTTGATCCTCACCACAACTCTGTGAAAGCCTTACATCTTCCCTTTTCTTCTCTTGCACATTAGTCAAACCTTGTGGAGTCTCCTCCCACTGCCCATCACTTCTTAGATCAAACCCCCCTTTTTATGCCCTCAAGGCCAGCAGGGGGCAGTGGAAAGGACACTGGCTTTAGAACCAGAGGACCTGGGTTCAGTTTTTTGCTCTGCCTCTGTGACCTTGGCAGAGTCAATTACTGCCTCTGAGCCTCTAAGACTCCTTTTCCTTATTTATAAATAGAGGAAATTGGATTAGATGGCTCCCCATACTCTCATCTAGACTATTAAAAAAAAAAGCTTCCTAATTGGTCTCCCTGTGTCTAGTCTCTCCTTTCTCCTGTCTACTTTTTCATGAAGTTACCAGAATAATATTCCTAGAACACAGGTTGGACCATGTCCTTCTGTTGCTCAAATAGCTTCAGTGGATCCCCAGTGCTTTTAAAACAAAATACAAAATCTTTGGCCTGGCATTTAAATTCACAGTGATCTGCCTCTGAGCTATGTTTTCAGAATTATTTCATATAACTTCCCTTCACCCACTGGATGATGTGCTGTTCCCCAACTTGATAATTCATCTCCAGCCTCTGTGTTTTTGCACAGGCTGTGCCTCCATGCCTGGCAAACATATCCTCCTATCTTCTGTTCCTTAGGATCCTCCTTCAAGGTTTATTTCAGATGCCACTCCCTAGGCAAAGCCTTTCCTGACATAAGGACAGTTAGGGGGCACAGTGGAGAGAGTACTGGCCTGGAGTTAGGAAGATCTGAGTTCAAATTCACCCTTTCTAGTTGTATGACTTTGGGCAAGTCACTTATCCACTTTTTGCCTTATATATAAAATGTTTCCTTATATGTAAAATGGAGATAATAGCCCCTATCTCCCAGAGTTGCTGTGACAACCAAATGAGATATTTGTAAAGCACTTTGCAAACCTTAAAGTACTATATAAATGCTATCTAATATAATAATCACCTTTATGTATAATTACATATTATGTGGTATTATATATAAGTATATTATAATGTACATAATATCTGTAATTATATGTAATATAAATATGTTATCTATTATATATTCTAGATCACTATATATTATATATTATATTATATAAATACATTAAGTATAAACATACAGGCATATTTATAGAATTATAATATAATGTGTGATATGATATATAAGTATATAATATATGATTAATAAGGACATGACATATAATTATTTATCATTGTAATTATCATTATAATTATTGTCCCCTAACTTGCTAATGAGTTCTCTCTCCTCACATTATCTTGTATTTGTCTTTTCTCTTCCCACATTGTATCTCCTTTCTTCTCTCCCTCTATGAGGGCAGGGGCTGCTTTGTTCTTTTTTTTCTTTGTAGCCAACATGGAACAGTGGAATAGATGATGAATTTAAAATCAGAGGACCTAGGTTCAATTCTTCAGTCTGCCTGCGTGACCCTGGGAAATCATTTAATGTCTCTGGGTCCCAGTTTCCTCATTTGTAGATGAAAGGAACTGGGCTTGGGGGGATTCTTCTAGTTCTCAGGCTATGGTCTCATGAGCCTTCATACCTGGGCCCCTTCCATTCTTTAATTTTTATAGTTTATTCCTCTCCATGCACTTTGAGCTCCAGGCACACTGGTCTGCATGGTCAGCCACAACCCCGATGCGTTGCCTTCACTGTCCCCCATGGCCAGAATTCTCTGAACCTTTGTGTTTCCTTGGCCTACTTCAAGACTCATCTCAAATCCCACCTTCTGCAAGAGCCTTTTCCTGGTCACCTCAATTACTCATGCTTTCCCTTTCAAATTGCCTTCCATCTTCTCTGTATATAGGGAAGGTAGGTGGCATAGTAGAAAGCGCACTAGCCCTGGAGTCAGGAGGACCTGAGTTCAAATCCAGCCTCAATACTTACTAGCTATGTGAATCTGAGCAAGTCACTTAACTGTGTTTGCCTCAGTTCCTCATCTGTAAAAGGAGCTGGAGAAGGAAATGGCAAGGCATTCCAGTATCTCTGCCAAGAAAACCCCAAATGGGGTCACCGAGAGTCAAACATGACTGCAGTGACTCAACAACAGCTCTGTGTATGTAGTTATTTACATGTTGTACCCTCCTTAAGGGCAGAAACCATGTTTTTGCCTCTCTTTGTTTCCCTAGTGTTTAGCATAGTGCCTGGCACATAGTAAATGCTTAATAAATGTCTGTTGACTGACTGAACAATGATGGTACCTAGCACAGCACCTCAGACATAGTAGACCCTAATCAGTGCTTACTAAATTGAATGGAGTCAGACATAAAAAAATCTTCTGAGAGGCAGGTTTCTATTTTTCCAGCAGGCAAGATAGCCAGCCAGCCAGAGGCAGGACACAGTGGCAGGTGCATTCTTATCTATTTAATTAGATAGGACTCTGCTAATGAGGCCAAGGCCATAGGCCCTGTCCCCAGGTGAGCCAGCTATCTTGGTTCTATTTCATAGCTACAGGCAGTACCCTTCGACCCTAGCCCACCATCTTGCCCATCCATGTGTGCCCTTGACCATAAGAGGAACCAGGTGAGAGAATACAGATGGCTCTGCAGAAATCCATTATCCTTGCTAGATTCAAAGCCTCAGGCCTTATGGAAAGTGGGACAGTAGTGTGATCTTTATCTTTCTGAAGAACCACATGATAATTTCTCCATGGAGCCCTCTTCTGTTTTAATAAATGTTAGCATTGGTAGGGTATTGCTTGCCCACCTTAATGCTGATAAAGAACTTTGGGTTATTAGGAAATTAATAGAGATGGATACTAGTGTTTAAAAATGAGGGAAAAGTCCCCCATATAATGAAAGGGTATGAACACACAATTCTCAAAAGAATTGCAAACTAATAATGACCATATAAAAGAATGTACCACATCACTAATGAAAAGAGAAATGCAAATCAAAACAGCTTTGAGGTTTCCCCTCACACCCAGCAAAGATGGCAAAGTGATCAAAGATGAGAACAGGGTAAGAGGAGTTGTAGAAAGATGGAAATAATAATGCATTGTTGGTGCAGCTATGAACTGGTTCAACTATTTTGGAAAGTGACCTGGAATTATGTGAAGAGCATGACTAACTTACCCATACCCTTTGATCCAGACATTCTGCTGTCAGAAACATACCCCAAGGAGGCCAGTAACAAAAAGAAAGGTCCCATATACAGCAAAATATTTATAGCAGCACTTTTTGTGGTAGCAAATAACTGGAAACAAAATTGATGCCCTCAGAATGGGGAATAGCTAAACACATCGTGACATGTTAATGTAATGGAATATTACTGCTCTTCAGGAAACAATGAGTAAGATGAATACAGAGAAGAATTATAAGAAATATGAACTGATACAAACTGAAGTAATCAGAACCAGGAAAATAATATAGACAACATCCACAACAAAGTAAATGGAAAGAACAAAAGAATAAAAGAAACTGAATGCTACAAAATTTTAAAGATCAAGCTTATCTCCAAAGAAAAGAGATAAGTAGGCACTTCCCTTCTTGCTTTGCACAATGGGGAACTATGGGTATGGAACGCTATGTAAAATGTCAGATTTTTTGATACGGTGATTAATTTTTTTGAATTGGTTTTCCCCTTCTTTTTTGTTATATTCTTTTGTTATAAGGGATTGGTCTCTGTGTGATGGGGAGGGAGGGAGGCATCAAAGAAGAAGGTATATACTGGCAAATATAGGTGATGTAAAAATAAAAGACACCAATAAAATATATTTTAATTCTTAAAAATTAGGGGAAGGAATGAAATATTAGATTTAAATGAAAAATAAATAATATTAGTAATGATGCCATTCAATATCATTTTGTTTCTTTCAAGTGGCTTTCACACTTAGATTATCTGTTTTGACTTCATAATCCGTGAAGAAGATAGACAAGGCATTACCCCCAGTTTATAGGTGAGGAAATTGAGGCCCCAAAGTTAAGTAATTAGCCTATCAGCACACAGAGAGATCGTTGTAGAACCGGCATTAGAATCTAGGTCTCTTGACCCTGGCCCAGGACTTGTTCCATGATACCATCATTCCATGATATCATGACACTATTTCAAGTTTAAAGAATGACAAAATCATAGACTTTTAGAGTTTAAAGAGGTACTAGAAGTCACCTAGTCAAAGCTGAATCTGCAGAATTTGCTCTAACAACACAGTGTCACTGTAGTCAGAGAGCCTGAGTTCAAATCCCACCTCTGATTACTAGCTATGTGACCTTAGGCAAGTCACTTAACTTCCTTCAGTTTCTTTATCTCAAATATGAGAGCTGGACCAGGTGGCCTCTGAGGTTCCTTCCAGGTCTAGATCTAAGACCTTATAATCTTATATCCGACAAATGTCCAGTCACCTTTGCTTCGAGAACTCCAATGGTGGGGGTCAGGAAGGGGGAAGTACACTATCTCCTACCACAGTCCAGTCCACTTTGGGATGAATTACTAGGAAGTTTTTCCACTTATGCTAAACCTAAATTTGTCTCCCTACAACTTCCACCCCCTGCTTTCAGTTCTGTCAGTCTCATGGTAGAACAGACTACTTTACCCATTTCTGTCTTTTCAGGAGAACTCCTTTTGTTTTCAATCTGTAGCAAAGGCTTTCATCACACAAGACTTTACAATTCTTGTATGCTCCATTTTCCCTCCCTTCATCCTTTGTTCACTGTTGCTTTTCATTTTTTTTTAAGCAGCAAAGAAATGTTGACTGTCATGGAATGTCACGTTTAATAGAACCAGCCTGCTATAAGCTTTCAGGGCTTCTGTTAGCTGGACTTTGAGCCAATGTGTGCAGAGACCCAGGGACATTTCACAATGCATATAAACTCCTATCGCTGCTTAAGGCCACATCTCCCAATGCTGTTGGACTCTGAGGATCAGACTAGTACTAGTGTGTGCTCTGAGCCCCCATCTCTAACGTTAATTCCTCAATATATGACTTTCAGCCTTCATTGGATTGTTACATTTAAATGAGTTTATTGAGCATGGCTGTCTAATTACAAATACAGTTTCATGTGCTAAGAGTCCCAATTCAACCCAATATAGTCAGCAAATATAAAAGTTCAAGTCAGTATATAAAAGTTAATCTCTTTATAGTGCTATATATGTATCTGTATATAGTGCTACCTATATGCATATGTGCATATACATGAGATAATACATTTATTATCTCATTTGATTCTTACAACAACCCTGTGACTCCAAGTGCAATGCCATCTATCCGATCAGATGTTAAAAAATCAATAGTAAGTTAACAAATAAGTTAAGTACCTTCTGTGCTAGGCACAGGAGGACACATCAAAGAGTTTAGAAATGACACAGTCCTAACTCTCATGGAACTTGCTTACAGTGTAGTAGGGCAAAGCTCAACTATGTTTTAACCAGATTATGATATATTACATAGACATTCATTAGAGAGGTGCAGAGTGAAGCTCTAGTTTAGGGGTATGGTTCCTGACAAGAGTGGGAAGGCTCCCTAGATGAGGTCAAACATAAGTCAGGCTTTAAGGGATATATAGGAATTCAGCAGGTAAGAAGAAGGGGAAAAGAGTATTCTAGCTACGTGAATGGTCTAAGCAAAGGCATGGTGGGTGGGAAAGTAGAGCCTAGATTCAGAGGATCATAGAATCATAGAACTGGAATTGGAAGAAACCCCAGAGGTCATTGGTTCCAATCTTCTTATTTTACAGATGAGGAAACTGGGAGAGGTGATGAGTTCAAAGTCACACAAGGGAGGAAGCATCTGAGGCAGAATTTGAACCCAGGTCCTGACTTCAGAGACAATGCTCTGTATCCCACATAGAGAGTAGTTTAGTTTATCTGGTACAGAAATGTGCATGGAATGCAGTAACTTGGGATAAGGTTAGAAGGGTAAGGTAGAGTGTGATGAATGCCAGACAAAGGAATTTAAACTTCATTTTTTTTTTTTAATCAACAAGAAGCCACTGAGCGGCTGCTAGGTAGTGCAACAGTGGATAGAGCACCAGGCCTGGAGTCAGGAAGACTCACCTTTGTGAGCTGAAATCTGGCCTCAGACACTGACTAGCTGTGTGACCCTGGGCAACTTTACCCTGTTTGCCTCAGTTCCCTCATCTATCAAATGATCTAGAGAAGGAAATGGCCAACCACTCCAGTATTTTTGCCAAGAAAGTACCAAATGGGGTCATGGAGAGTTGGATACAACTGAAACAACTCAACAACCACAATCACCACAACAAAAAACACCACCACCACAAGAAAAACAACAAGCCACTGTCAAGACTGGAAGAGAAGAGAGACACTGAGAAGACAAGCTAAACACAAGAAACGGGCACCTATTTGCCCTCCACAGAAGCAGGTGAGTAGCTGCCTTGTAGTGGATGTAGAGTTGGGGAGGGGGTTGCTCAATGACATTTTCTCTCACTACTCCTCCATGCTGTCCCTCCTCATCTCTACCTCCTGGCTTCCCTAAATTTAAGTCCCAACTAAAATCCCATTTTCTATAGGAATCCTTTCCTAACCCCTCTTAATTCTAGTGCCTTCCCTCTCTTATTGATTTCCTATTTTTTTCTATATATAGTTTGTACATATTTATTTGTTGTTTCCTCCATTAGATTAGGAGCTCCCTGAGGGCAGGGACTGTGTCTTGCCTCTTTTTTGTATATCCAGAGATTAGCAGGGTGACTGGCACATAGCAAGCACTTAATTAAAGTTAAGACCCCTTCTAGCTATGACTCTATGACACTATAAGCATAGTGAATAGGGCTCTGGGCCTGAAGTAAGGAAGATTTGAAATCGAATCCAATGCCAGGCACCAACTGTGTGGCCTTGGGCACAAGCCACTTAACCTCTGCCTGCCTCAGTTTCCTCAAGTATAAAATAGGGATCATAATAGCACCTACCTCCTGGGGTTCTTGTGAGCATCAAATGAAATTATATTTGTAAAGCGCTTAGCACAGTGCCTGACACATAGTAGGTGCTTAATAAGTCCTTCCTTCCTTCCTTCCTCTCTCTTTCTATCCTTCTTTCCCTCCCTACCTTTCTTTCTTCCTCCCTCCTTCCCTCCTTCCCTTCCTCCTTCTCACTCTTCTTCTTTCCTTCTGTCCTTCCTTCCTCCTCTGAGTTCTCTAAGACTGTAAGCTGCAGAGAAGGTGCTGACCTGTATTGATAGAGGGAATTTTGTTTTAGCAAGGCACACACACACACACACACACACACACACACACACACACACTCTTTTTGGCATCCAAGGAAGCCAATGCTTAGAGTGAAATTCTCTTAATCAGAGTTACTAATACCTTGTGGAAAACATTCCACTTAGAAACAATTAGGCTGATGGATTTCTTGTCCTCTTCCCACTTATTACTACAGATGTTGATGTGAAAATCAGGCTGCTGCCTCCTGTAAGACGATTTGCTCTCACTCTGCCAGTCCAACCTGTCCCCTGCTCCCTTCACTAACCTGCAGTTTTAATCAATCCCCTGCCATGTAGCACAGTCAACAGTGTGGTTCCAAGTAGATTAGGTGCTCAGTTGACAAAGGAGGTCACAGGTGGCCAGCCACATGAGGCTAGGTACTTCTAGTTTTCCATGAAAATGTCTCCAGTAAGCAAGAGGAAAGGTAAGATGCTGAGAAAGAGACAGACAGAGAATCAGAGACAGTGTGTGTGTGTGTGTGTGTGAGAGAGAGAGAGAGAGACAGACAGACAGACAGACAGACAGACAGACAGAGAAACAGAGGAGAGGAGAGGAGAAGAGAGACAAAGAGAGAGGAGAGAGAGAGAGAGAGAGAGAGAGAGAGAGAGAGAGAGAGAGAGAGAGAGAGAGAGAGAGAGAGAGAGAGAGGTTTTTCCCAAATAAACTAGACATTGTTATTTCCACTCAGGCCTTGGAATTGCCATGTGAAAAATGAAGGGGTTGGATTAGTTGATCTGCAAGGCTCCTTCCTGACTCTGTGATTAGAAATATCTGTGATATTACCTCGGTGAAGAAATATATTTTAGAATCATTTCCTATTTTGTCGTT
Source organism: Phascolarctos cinereus (assembly GCF_003287225.1). NCBI lineage: Eukaryota > Metazoa > Chordata > Mammalia > Diprotodontia > Phascolarctidae > Phascolarctos > Phascolarctos cinereus. The sequence goes on from NW_027555958.1 coordinate 38,201,002, forward strand.
TCAAGCCTGATGGCAGCCAAATAAGAGAGAATGGAATTGTAAATAGCATTAAGACACAAGCAGAGCATCCAGAATAAGGAAGGCCCTAGTTCCCACCATACTTTGCCCTGGTCATATCGTATCTAGAATAACGCAGACCATCCTGAGCACCACTTGTTAGCATGGATATAGATAAACTGGAGAGCAGACAGAGAATAGTGTCCTGTATGACCTTGGACGAGCCATTTAATTTCCATTTGTACCAGATGACCTCTGAGGTCCCTGCCAGCTCCAGATCAAGGATCTTTAGATTCTATGATCAGGACAGTAAAGGACCTTGAGCCTGGGCCATTCAAAGGCCACTCAAGAAACTAGGAATACTTGGCCTAGAGAAGAGAAGAGTTAAAGGGGGCATTTGCTGATGGTGGTAGTGGATATAAAAACAAAACTAAAAGCAATCGCTACTGAAACTTCCATTCTATTGGGGGCTGAGGGCACAGAGTGAGGAAGATACCATTTGCAAAGAGAGAAAAATGTACAGATAGCTTGAGGAGAGAGAGAGAGAGAGAGAGAGGAGAGAGAGAGAGAGAGAGAGAGAGAGAGCGCACTAACAAAGGGCAATCAGGAAAGGCTACCTGTAGGAAGTGGCACAACAGCACACCCTTGAAAGCTGGGGCTTCTTTTATTTTTAATTTAAAAATACTTTATTGCTAAAAATACTATCATCTGAGCCTTCAGAGTCACAATCCTTTTTGCTGGTGGAGGGTCTTGCCTTGATGTTAATGGCTGCTGACTGATTAGGTGGTGGTTACTGAAGGTTGGGATGGCTGTGGCAATTTCTTAAAATAAGACAACAATGAAGTTTGCAGTATTGATTGACTCTTCCTTTCATGAAAGATTTCTCTGTGGCATGCTGTTTGATAGCATTTTACCTGCAGTAAAACTTTTCAAAATTGCAGTCAATCATCTCAAACCCATTCTTTGATATTGTTGTGTCTCAGGGAATAGGGAGGCTTTTTATGTCTCTCTTGAGTCTTGTATTTGAAATTTTCTGTTGAGCTCTGGTCTTTTTATCAGGAAGGTTTGGAAGTCCCCTATTTCGTTGAATGTCCATCTCCTCCCCTGAAAGATTATACTCATTTTCACTGGGTAGCTGATCCTTGGTTGTAATCCAAGCTCCTTTGCCTTCATAGTCCACCCCCTATGATCTTTTAATGTAGAAGGTGCAAGGTCCTGTATAATCCTGACTGTGGTTTGGGGCTTCTAAGAAGCAGAGGTGAGATGGTGATAATGGTCATCATGTCTAGGAATGGGACATCCTAGCATTAGGACAGGTCACTGGAAACCCGGTTGTGGACATCTTTCCTTAACAAATAACTTCTCAAAGGCAGCTAGGTGGCCCAGTGGATAGAGCATTGGCCCTGGAGTCAGGAGGACCCGAGTTCAAATCCTGCCTCAGACACATAACACTTACTAGCTGTGTGACTCTGGGCAAGTCACTTAACCCCAACTGCCTCACAAAACAACAACAACAACAAAAACATACACACAAAAAAACTCAATGAAAAATGTTTCGCCCTACCCTCTTTGTGAGAAGTTAAGGCACTTGCCCAGGGCTATAAAGCCAGTATGAATCAGAGGCAGGCCTTCACTTGATTCTCTCTCAGTAGTCTCACTCACTAGTAGTCTCTCTCTTACTATTTCCCTCTTTTTCTCCCTCTCTCTTTCCCTTTCTCTCCCCCTGCCTCTCTTTCTTCCTCTTCCTTTCCTTCTTCCTCTCCTTTTCACCTTCTCTCTTCTTCCTTCTCTCTTCTTCTCCCTCTTTCTCTTCTTCCCCTCCCTTTCCCCTCCTCTTTCCCCCCTCTCTTCCTCTCCCTGTCTTCCTTTCTCTCCCTTTCACCTTCTCTCCTCTTCCCTCTCTTCTTCTCCCTTTCCCCTCCTCTACTCCCTCTCTCTCTCTTCCTCTTTTCCTCTCCCTCTTTCTCTCCCTCCTTCTCCCTCCCCCTCCTTCCTCAGTGCCTCAGGCAAGTGTCTAAGGATATAATTTGCAGAGCAGGTACCATCTACCTTGGTAGAGGGAGTTTCCTCAGTGGGAGTTTCCCTGTGCCAATCAAATCTCAGATCTAGTATGGAAAAAAAACCTGTGGGAAAAAAATGTTTCTCACATCCACATTTCGTTCGTTGCTCCCTATAAAATAACTCTACAAGGATGCGGATTCTCCAGAGGTTTACCTGCATTTATTTTACAAGCTAGAGGTCATGGCTTGGCAGCAGGAGAAAATTGTGGTAACTTTTCCAAAACCATTTCCATCATACATTTAGTGGGTCTTCTAACTGGAGCTATGGGAGAGTGGGGGCAACTTTGACTAGTTAAGAGCATCAGAATCAGTCCTGGGAGAACAAGGCTAAGTTTGTGTTTAGCAAAGCCAGGGAGGACTGGTCACACTTACTGTACTGTGAGTACCTGTGTGCTTTTTCTGTGAAGGATCTGTGAGGCTGCCTGCCTTCCCAATCCCATAAATTAGCTTGCTTAGACATATTTTTCCTAGCTTGTTGTTCAAGGTTGAAATATACAATGCATTAGAAGACTTTTAATGAGTTTGCCTGTCTCATTTCTTGTTCGCTGGGAGGCATACCAGCATATAATAGCCAGGAATAAAGGGCACTAGATAAAGTAATATGAATAACTGACATTGATAGAGCTCTTTAAGGTTTACAAAACACTTGTTAGCTCGATTATGCTTCATAACAACCCTGGGAGATAGGCATCACAGGTATGATCACCCTCCTTTTTACAGATGAGGAAACTGAGAGTCAGAGAGTCAATGATGTCCTATGCTCACACAGCTGGTAAAGGCTGAAATTTATCCCTGGGTTTCCCATGAGTCTAAGTTGGGAGCACTTACAGCTAAGATGACCAAGGGACTGTTTAGCTTTTGTCATTCTATTCTAATGCACATAAAGACATCGTATTTCTGGCACATAAGTCCAGAAACTGGACCTGTGATTTTTTTTTTTTTGGTATAGGGAAATCACTTTGTCTACAACTTTCCTAGAGAGTGGTCTAGAGACAAGGAAGTGAAAGTGATTTGCTCCAGGGTACACAGCCAGCCTTTGTCAGAGGTAGAGTCAAACCTGGGTCTTCCCGGCTTCAAGCTCAGCTCTCTATCTACACAGCATGCTACCTAGCATATAGTGGGCACTCAATAAATGCTTGTGGATCGATTAATTGATTGGCTATGACAGAATAAGGAAATTGACACTCTAAGAAGGTCCTTACATTATGGCTTTGGGTAAATCCTATATTACGGTGTCAATCCAATTAATAAGCATTTAGTAAGCACCTAGGACTTATGGGTCTACAGCCAAGAAAGTGCCACAAAGACCATCAAATACAACCTCATTTTACAGATGAGGAAACTGAGACCAAGGTCACACATGTAGTATGTATCAAAGGTTGAACTCAAGCTCAGGGTCTCTGTCATCAAAACTAGTGCCCCTTTCATTGAACTTTCCACCAAAGGCAGTGTGGTGTAGAGGCTAGAAGGCTGTCCTAGGAGTCAGGAGGACCTGGGTTCATGTCTCACTTTTGACACATACCAGCCATATCACTCTGGGCAAGTCATTTAATCTCTCAGGTAGCTCAATTAAGACTGCAGTACAGACAATTTCTAGATCTTCATCATTGGAATTTTTTTTTAACAAAAAAAGAAGTTCCTTGCATCTATTAAATAGTAGGTTTGGACCTATTCCCCGCCCTCACCCCCAAATGACATACAAAACAAATAAATAAATGTACAAAGTACCGTGCAGGGTATTGGTAGTACAAAGACAAAATATGAAAAAATTCTCTGTGAGAAATTAGATTTCACTGAGGAGACATGAGGTGTACACAGGCCAAAGAAGAATGAGCTCCCTGTTTGGCCTTCACCGGGTCTTGCCAAGGCAGGAAATTGCCCCATCTATTTCCAGAAGGGAGCTCTAATGGGCAGGATGAGAACTATCTTTTGTAGGGAATGGGGAGACTCTTAGGGTCATTTTTTACATGTTGTGCTGCTCTGAGTGTCCAGGAGTTTCTGATGGGCTCATATCCAAGGAGTGACTCTGGAGGAATTTCATCTTTCATTTTTCCCCACTACAGAAAAATAAATACCCTCTACAGTCAAACTTGGTTCAAATTTCACCACATTCAGGAGGCCTTCCTTGGTCAGTTCTGTACTACCCTAATTCCTCCATCCATTGATGTTGCCTCAGGATTTGTTTTTGATGTTTAGGCAAGGGACCTAGGGTCAAATCCCATATTAAACAGTTAATTGACTGTATGATCATGGGCAAGTCACAAACTCTCAAAGCCTCAGTTTTCCCATCTGTAAAGTAGAGATAATATTCATATTACTTACCTTACATTGTTGTGGTGAGGAAAGTTATGTTATGAACCCTAATATGCTAGCAAAATGTGTTATCATTATTATCAGTCCTTCATAACCTAGCCCCCTCCTACCTTTCCAGTCTTCTTATACCTTACTCCTTATGACATCCTCCCTCCATCGAGTGACACTGGCCTCCTGGCTATTCCAGGAAAAAGACACTTCATTTCTTGGCTCTGGGCATTATCTCTGGCTGTCCATCATGCCGGGAGCGCTCTCCCTCCTCCTGTCTGCCTACTGACCTCCCTGGATTTCTTGAAGTCCTTACTAAAATCTCACCCTCTACGGAAACCTTTTCCAACCCCTCTTAATTTTAGTGCCTTCCCTCTGTTAATTATTGCCTATTTATCCTGTATATAATGTGCTTTGTATATATTTGTTTGCATGTTGTAAGCTCCTTAAAAGCAGAGACTATCTTTTGTCTCTTTTTGTATCCCCAACACTTAGCATAGTGCCTGGCACATAGCAGGCACTTAATACATGTTTACTGATTGATCATCATTATCATTGTTCCAAAGTTCTTTAACGTGTGTATTGGTGAGTGTATTCTGTCTCCCTTTAATTAGACTACAAATTCTCTGCATGCAGGCAATATGATTTCTATGCTTGACTGTCTCACTGTTCCTTCCTACCTGTCTTTCTCCCTCCTTTCCCCTAGCCTCACTCAAGTGCCTAGCGTGGGGCTCGGCAATCAATCAACTATCTGGTACAGGAAATGGGGTACAGAAGTCTATCCTGCTCTACAGGAAAACAGAAGGGGAAGGGGATAAGAGAAGGGAGGGGGGAGAGATAGAAGAGAAGGCAGACCAGGGGAAGGGGTATTCAGAATGCATGCCATCTTGGGGTGGGGGGAGGGGTGAGAAATTTGGAACTCAAAAACTTGTGGAAATTTAATTAAGATTAAGAAAATAAAGGAAAAAAAATTACCAAAAAAAAAAAATCAATCAAATATCTGTTGGAGTCCCTGCTAGTGTCAAGAGCACTGACTATAAAGAGACATAAGACCAGGGTTTGAATTCCAGCTCTATGATCCTATGACCATTTGTGAACTGTGTGACCTTAGGCAAGACACTCAAACTCCCTGAGCCTCAGTTACCTTATCTGTAAAATGGGGATAATAATCTTGGGGTGACAGGATCATAGATTTAGGGTTGGAAGGGATTCTAGTCCAACCCCTTCATTTTGCAGATGAGAAAGCCAAAGCTGAGAGAGATTGGTGTGTGAAGTAGGATTTGAACCTAAGACTTTTGACTCCAAAATCTAACCTTCATTCTGCTGAACTATGGTTGTGGTGGGAAAAAATCAGATAATGTGCATTTAATGCTTCATGACCATAAGCAATCCGTTGATTAACGAGCATTAATGAAGAGTCTACTAAAGTATTAAATAAATGGAAACATCACTGTTCTGAGGAGTAGGACTGCATAATGGATAGAAAGCTGAGCTGGCCTTGAAGCCAGGAAGACATGAGTCTGACTCTGACCTGATCCTGCTGTGTGACTATGGAAAAGTCACCTAACTTCTCAGGGCTCTAGGCCAGAGGCATCAAATACGCCGCTCACGTGCTGCTCCAACCAGATTGAAATGTAGTTGGGAAATATTTAACAAGATAAAAAAAATGCAGTAAGACATAGATAATGGTAACTTGTGGTTTCCTAAGTCAGTATAAGGCCTGGGGATCCTTATGTACTCTTCAGTAACTCGCATTTCTGTCTGAGTTTGACAGCACTGCTCTTGGCAACCCTAAGGCTATACATTGCAGAGAAGGTGACAATCTGCATTGGTGAAGGGAGTTTCCTCACCCAGGAATTCCCTAAACCCATGAAATCACAGGCCCAGTCGCTAACCCCTACCATCAATATTGACAATAATAGTAGTACTAACAATATTAATAACAACAACAGATCTCACGGATGGCTCTTGCAATCCAATCACAGAGCCACAGATGTCACTTTGGAGCACTGCCCCAGACACTCTGCCAGCTCGTCAACATTCCCTCTGTCACTGTTTCCATCAGGCGGCATTCTTCATCCATCTGGTCTATGTTGCAGCATGTGGTGGGTTTCACGGCATGAATATTTACTGCTAATTTTTGTGATGGAGGACAGTTTTTACATATCTGGATATTAAGGGGTCTTTGCCTCATCTCCTGTAACAATCAACAGCAGATTGAATGACAGAAGCCCTTACCGTTCTCATCCATGAGCAGAAAGCAGTCACTCTGTTCCACACACACACACACGAAATGCATGCACTAATTGTTACTATTATTATTATAAGTCATCATTATCATCATCATCATCATCATCACATTTACTTACTGTGTGCCAGGCACCTTGGTAAGCACTTTGCAATTATCGTCTCACTTGACTCTGGGAGGTAGGTACTATTATTATCATCCCCATTTTACAGATGAGGAAACTGAGGCAGACAGAGGTTAAGTGATCTGCCCAGAACCATAGTTAGTAAGAGTCTGAGGCTGGATTTGAACTTAGGTCTTTCTGAGTAGCGCGTGCGTGTACACACACACACACACACACACACACACACACACTCATTGACTGATTTTACCCACATATAATGTGTTGGAGTATAAAACCCAGAGGGAAATGAGAAGCTTCAAGCAAATAGAAAGAGGATGCAGGGAAGCAAAATTAAATTGCCCAGGCAGGAACAGACTCCAAACAAACCTTATTTGATTGAGTCAGAGAGTTTTAGAAATAGAAGCAGCCTGAAAGAATAATAATTGTCTTCTCTCCACCTAGTCAAGAAAGCACTGCATTTGGAGTCAGGACTAGGGATGACACTCTGATTGTGCTACTTATTACCTGTAAGACCACAGACAAGTCACTTACCATGCTGGGTCTCAGTTTCCTCACCTGTAAGATGGGGATAATACTAGCACCTACCTCCCAGAGCTGGTGTGAGGATCAAATGAGACAGTGATTGCAAAGAGCTTAACACAGTGAATTGCACTGTTTACTCAGCTGTAAAAGGAGCGGTTTAGTGTAGGTAAGCCCCACCCCCAAAGTCCCTGCCAACTCCAGGTCTGTGATCTTAGCCTCCATCTCTCTTACCCATCTCATAAATCAATGTTAAATTAAGTATGTCCTTCCCTGTTCACAACTTTTAGCTCAGAAAATCTCCCATGCCTTCCCACTGTCAATTGAATAAAGTCTAAACTCCTTAGTCTAACATTCCGAGGATCATAGGCTCATACATTTTGAAGTGTAAATGACCTTAGGATAAGGGTCACAAACCATGGCCTGAAGTCCAAAACTGTCCCTCTGCCTGTTTTTTTGTATGGTGCAAGCTGAGAAGTGTTTTCATATTTTAAATAAAGTTTTATTCTGTTTAAAAATTTTTTTTTAAATTCTCTGCTCAAGGCTGGGCCACTGGGGGATGCAGTTTGTAGACTTCTGCCTTTGACTTCAACTCTCTCATTTTACAGATGTGGAAACTGAGGTTAAGTGATTTGTGGAGACTCAAGTGGCAATTAAGTGTCTGAGACGGGGTTTGAACTCATGAAAACTTTATCCACCACACCCTTCCAGGTTCTTGTTCTTGTTCATCATCTCCTCCTCCTCCTCCTCTTCCTCCTATTTCTCTTCACAAATACTTCATTTCACACAAACTTGGACTGCTCATTATTCCTGTGACACATACCATGCTCCCTCCCACCTCCCTTTCTTTGCTCAGACTCATATCCCTACCTGGAATATCCTACCTGTCCCTCTACCTGCTTAAAATTCTTTCCTTCAAAGAACACAATGCCCATCCTTAATACTCATCCTTCAAGGTCCACCCCAAGGGCCATTTCTTCCAAGATCTTGAATCCTGAAACTTGAAGCAATCTGTCCCTTTCCTGAGCTCCTAGATCACTCTGGGTTTCCCTTACTGTGTTTCTGCCTTTTGTGCTTTACAGGTGTGTGGGTGTGCGTACACGTCTTATCCACCCACTTTACTCAAAGTTCTATCTAAACCCATGGCTTCCATCTCTTAGTGGCTCTCCCAGCACATAACCCAGTGCCTTCCCCATAGAAGGCACTCAAATATCTATTACCTGAATGAGTAACGAACCTCTCAACTTAAAAAAATGAATGAAGAGTCTAGTCCAGGGGTTAGGAACCTGTGGCCTCAAGGCCACATATGGCCTGCTAGGTCCTCAGGGGCGACCTTTTGACTGAGTCCAAGTTTTACAGAACAACTCCTTTTATTAAGGATTTGTTCTGTGAAGTTCAGATTCGGTCAAAGGGCTGCACTCGAGGACCTAGAAGGCCACATGAGGCCTTGAGGCCCCAGACTTCCCACCCCTGGTCCAGTCTGAGACTTAGAGAAAACACGAACACTCTCTCTTATAAATTATAAGCTTTTCAATATATTCCCATTAACCTAATTAATCAGCACACAACATACTGCTGTGAAACACACAAAGAGAGAGTGCACTTTGAGGAAATAGAAGAAAGCCATAGGTGGAGGTGAAGCCACTTGACTGAGGTCACACAATGATTTGGGGACAGAGCCAGATGAATGACCCACTCAGGCTGCCTGACTTCTAATCCAATGCTCCTCTTCCCTTCATGCCCCTGCTTTGGGAGACATGTAGGATTACAGGGTCCTAGATCCTGACCTGGAAGATCCCAAGCCGGACACAGGTGACCTGGGTTCAAAGCCAATGTCTGACACACGACAGCTGCTCGAGCATGGGCCAATCGATACATTTCCCTTGGCCTCAGTACATTTCACACGTAACATGAGGGGGTTGGACTAGATTATTTTCTAATGTCCTGCCCAGCTCTAAATGTAGACTTAGTGATCCTCACTCTCTGCCAGCATTCCTAGAAGGGGGAAGAGACTTCAGAAGGTGTCTAGTCTTATTCCCTTGTTATACATATGAGGAAACTGAGACCCAAGGAAGGAAGACCTGAGTTCAAATCCAGCTTCAGATATTTATTAGCTATGTGACCCTGGGCAAGTCATTTAACTTCTTAAACTTAAACCTCAGTTTCCTCAATTGTAAAATGGGGATCATAATAGCACCTACTTCATAGGTGTTATGGAAATCAACTCAGGATATCTGTATAGTGCTTAGCACAGCACCTGACACACAATTTGGTTACTGTTTAGTCATTTTCAGTCATGTCTGATGCTTCATGACCCCATTTGGGGTTTTCTTGGCAACGATACTAGAGTGGTTTGCCATTTCCTTCTCCAGCTCTTTTTACAGATGAGGAAACTGAGGCAGACAGGGTTAAGAGATTTGCTCAGGGTCATAAGTGTCTGAGGTCGAATTTGAACCCAAGTTGTCCTGACTCTAGGCTTGGCACTCTATTACGCCACCTAGCTGCTCTGCCTGGTACATAGTAGGCAATTAATAAATGCTCATTTCTTTCTCTCTTCCCTTCCCTGGGAGGTTTTCTCAAGGTCACCCAAAGTAGTAAGCATCAAAGGCAAGTCTCAAAATAACCTGAAAGATGGATGCACAAAGGTTTCAATTCATGAGTAAATGAATGAATGGAAAAACATTTATGAAGTACTTACTATATTCAGGCAAAGCGTCAGTTAAAAGGGACAAATTCCAACTCCTGCAATGCAAATGTCAGCTCAGATACACTCAAGTATCATCGCTGACTTCCTTGTTGATAATATTAAGTATTTATGCAGCATAGTTTAGGCAGATGGTCCCATGTGTTTAATTCTGATCTCGTATCAGCTTGCCTTCTAGGAATGTTGGCAGAGGGTGAGGACCACTGAGCCTAGATTTAGACCTGGGCAAAGACATCAGAGAACAGCTGGTTCAACCCCCTCATTTTACAGATGAAGTAAACTGAGGCCAAGGGTAATTCAGCACTTGACCTATGTTCAAACAGCCATCATGTGTCAGAAACAGCCTTTGAAGCCAGCTACCCTGAGCGCAAAGCCTGTGTTCTTTCTATCATTCCACAAACCTCTCCAAGGGATGTCGAGTCATGGGGGACTGACACAGACACATCGTCAACCTGCTGGTATGAACAAAGGCAGAGTGACTTAACTATGGACATGTCTCCCTGGGCCTCAGTTTCCTCTCTCAAATGAGAGATTTCGACTGGATGTCTTCTAAAGCCTTTCCTGACACTGACACTGTAATTATGATGTTGCCATTTAGAATAGTTTTTATCACTCTTTTGTTTATCAGTTTATGATGGTCTTCAATTGATACAGGTTTGTAGACTAACATGGAAAGAACATGAGATTTGGAGGCCAAATGCCTGGGTTCAAATTCTGACCACTATTTTACAATATTGTATGATCTGATACAGTGAAAAGAACACTGCTGTCGGAGGACCTGGATTCAAATCTTGCCTCTGATCCTTACTACCTCGAGCAAATCACTCAATCTGTACATCTACACAAATGAAAATGCTGAACTAGTGACTCCTGAGGCCTCTTTCAGCCCTAGATCAATGACCCTAAGCAAGTCATTTTTTTTTCTTCTGGGCCTCAGTTTCTCATGAGGAGAAAATCAGGACTAGATGACCTCTATGGCTCCTCCTAACTCTAAATACACTATCTTATGTTTTGGCAGGCCATCTCTTACTGCCCCTTCGGGGTACAGGGAGTAGGGAGGAAGATGGTTTAGATGGCTTTTGCCCCAATTCTCTTTGGGCATTTCTCAACTGACAGCTTCTTACAAACACTAAGGACATTTAAAAACAAAATAGATTTCACTGCTAAGGGAACATCCTCTTTTGCTGTGATATATGATATGCCTGGAGCGGGTGGCATTATCTCGTGCAACAATATATGGCAATGTAACATTTCGTGCCATCAGTCTGAAAAACCAGTGCCATAAACTCTGGGAATTTATCACTTGCATCTTGTAAACCCATGGATTATCCATGTGCAGGTATGAAAGCTCCTTCCATGCAGGGCAACGAACTCCTGGATTCAAAATGCCAAGCCCCAAATGACTTTTGCTGTGGCACCTTTTGCAAGAGGGTGGCTCAGAGAGAAGTAGTTAGAACCTGAATTCAAATGGGAAATCAACCAACACTTCTTTATTCAGCAATTGATCAAAGTCTGTAATTAAGCTAGTTTTGTACCTTAATTACACTGAGATGAATGAATACTGGGAGTCATGCGATCATAGATTTAGAGGAAAAAGGAACCTCAGGAATCGCCTAGATCAATTCCATCATTTTATAGATGAGGAAACTGAGGCCCTGAGAAGTCAGGTGATTTAATTAAGGTCACCAGCAAGGCTGGCTGCTGAGTCAGAATTCAAACCCAGGTCCTACGTCTCCTAATCCCACTCTTTTTCTATTATATCAACACAAGCAGTTACAAGGTATTGGAGTTCATTGCTAGGACTTAAAGGAGGAGTTTCATAGAAGAATTACATGGGCCAGGAGCCCTGGGTTCTAGTCATGGCTCCACTATGCAGCCTTTGGTAAGTCTCTTTCCCTCTCTAGGACTCAGTTTCCCCATTTATTACATAAAAGCTGGTCTGTGTGCTCTCTCAAGTTTATTCCAGATCTTATTTTTCCACGACTTTTTTTTGAGCTGTTGCTATTGCTCGGTTGTTTTTCAGTCCTGTCTGACCCCTTTGGGGGTTTTCTTGGCAAGGATAATGAAGTGGTTTTCCATTTCCTTCGCCAGCTCATTTTGCAGACAAGGAAACTGAGGAAAACAGGGTGAAATTCTTTGCCCAGCATCACACTCAGTAAGTGTCTGAGGCTGGATTTGAGCTCAGTAAGAGCAGTCTTCCTGACTCCAGGCTGGGCCCTCTATGCACTATGGTGCCACCTAGCTGCCTTTTTTTGAGCCGGTTGCAGAAAATGGGGTGTGCAGAGGGCAAGCACGGGTTATATCTCCCACTGAACACTGATTCAGAGTGAGATAGATACCCTGACACTATTAGGAGTACTCCCTCCCTCTTCCTGATTTTAGCTCATCATCTATTAATGAAGGAACTCAGGGGAAACCTTCTTTCTGAACTTGATACAAGCCTTCCAAAATCCCAATTACTTAACAGTGACAGAAACCAAGATGCATGATGTTAAACTGCTAAAGAATACTGTTGAGAATTCAGACCTCCTGAGTCATACAGTCACGGATTACCAATGGAGTGTAAGCTCCTGCAGGGCAGGGACTGTTTCATTTTTGTCTTTGTATTCTCATATCTAGCACAATGCCTGGCACGTATTAGGTACTTAATAAATGTACATTGACTTTCTAACTCAAAATCTATGAGGTATGATCCCCTCATTTTACAGGGGAGCAACAAGACATGGGAAATGACCTAGCCAAAGTCACATATCTGGTGAGAGAGCCAGGATTAGATCCCCAGTCTTCTGACTGCCAATCTCACACTTTTTGACAAGCTACTAGAAATCCATTCTGGAATTCCCAGCCCTCAAATTTTCACCATAGCTGAAGGTCAGCATCTACCTCTAAATGGCTTCTAGCAGGGACAATTTTGGTTTTATGTTTTTCTCCCCCCCGGTCCTCATCACCTTCCACAGACCCCAGCCAGGATTCTGCTGCCATGGGGACACAGAAGTATGCAAACTGAAGGGCAGAAACACTTTCTCATAAGAAGACAGAAATGACTTAAGGGATCTCGGGAATGGGCCAAGATGCCGTCTTCGGGCTGCACTATAAATGCAATTCACTGTCCATTGCTTAACATCCCAGCTCTGGCTTTTTGATTGCTTGTTCAGGGAAAGCCAGCAGTCCCATCTGACTGCACCTCATTTTGGACAGCTGGTCTTTGCCTGAACAGTTCACCAATGACTCAGTGTAAACAAACTAACATTTTAAAGTCCCTTTTTGCACGAAGGATACTTTGAAGTGCTCTGTAGGATGCAAAGAAATGGGAGATATAGTCATGGGATCCCAGCTCTTGAGTTGAAAGGCCCCTCAAAGGGCCATCTGGTCCATTCCTCTCATTTTATAGGAGAGGAAACTGAGGACCAGAAAGGTAAAGACACCTGCCCTACAACTCAACTGGCAACTTCAGAGGCGGATCCTCTGACTATATGGAGCCAATACCCTTTCCAGTGGGTCACACTTCCTCTTCTCTCTGATCTTGAGGAGCTTGAAATATAGCAGAGGCAATAAGACAAGTTAACAAGTCTATACAATGAGGCAGAGTGTGGAAAGTACCATAAAGATGACTGGGGGGTTCCCTGGTATGGAGGAGCACTAGATTTGGGAGTGGATGAGCTGGTATCATTAGAAGAGATATAATTACAAGTGATAACTGAAACTATAGGAGAGGATCTGAGCACCATGGGGGAGGATTTAGAGGGTAGAAGTGGCTCAAGGGCAGAACATTAAGCATTTGAAGGACAAGAGGAAGGAGAGGAGCTTGTAAAGGAGACAGGAACAGTCAAAGGGAAGAGAATTAGAGCCCCTGTAACAGTGAGATGCTGGAGGAATCCAAGAGGAAAGAGAGTTTCGAAAAGCAGGGACTACTTCAGCACTACAGACTGTGTTGAATTCTACAGAGAGGTCAAGGCAAATGAAAACTAAGAAAACGTTCAGCATATAGTACATAAGCGACTCTTCTGCAGATGAAATTAGTCATTTTCAGTCATGTCCGACTCTTTGTGACCCCATTTGGGATTTTCTTGGCAAAGATACTGGAGTGGTTTTCCATTTCTTTTTCCACCTCATTTTCCAGATGAGGAAACTGAGGCAATTGGGGGTAAGTGACTTGCCCAGGGTCATATAGCTAGTGTCTTAAGCCAGATTTGATCTCATGAAGATGAGTTTTCCAGACTCCAAGGCCAGCATTTTATCCACTATACCACCTATCTGTCCTAAACGAAATTAGATTTTCCTGTTGACTTTCATCATTATTTCAAAGATGCTTGATCCTTTAATCCCCATTTCGGCTTGATCTTCAAATGGAAAGTGATTGCTAGTGCTCTGGCTTTGAACCTGACTCAAGTAAAATGTAAGAGTCTTGAGAGCAAAGGCTATTTTCATGGTTGTTTTTTGTATCTTTAGCACCTAGCATCATGCCTGGCACAAAATAAGGGCTTAATATACACTTCCTACATTGAATTGGATTTCCCTTTTCTAGGTCCCCATCATCTTTGAAAATCTTTCTATACCTTTCAGTAGATAATGCCCTGCCCCCAAAATTAATTTATATTTACTGTGAATATATTTTATATTCACTTATCCCTGCTGCTTGTCCCAGTATACTGCAGCCTCCTTGGAGACAGGGACCAGATAAGTTTTTGTCCTTGTATTCACAGTAGCTGGCACTTCCTTAGTATTTAATAAATGTTCATTGTAATTATTTGACTTCTGTGCAAACACTGAATTATTTACTACTTAAAGGAACTCTAGTGTAAATAGTAAGGCTTTTTTGTAATACAAGTTATTTCCCATCACCCACTTCTTGGCTTTTATAAATTGAGGCTTTTTTTCTTAGTATCCTGGGTATTCGGTACCTGTCCCTCTCTTCTGTCTCATTGGATTTGATTGTTGTCATATCCATGGGAGAAATTGATGCTAATACTCTGATATGGTGGAATGAGTCCTGGCCTTGGAGTCAGGAGACATTTGTTATGTTACCTTGAGTAAGTTACAGCTCCCTTTTGAGCCTCAGTTTCCTTTTCTGTAAAAATGAGGGAATTAATAGAGAATCACAGTTTTCATGCACAATCTTTCTTTCTTCCTGTTTTCTGCTAGAAATAATCACTTAATTTGGAGCTTAAGAATTTGAAAAATAAATTTAATAAGAGTAAAAAATGAAAGGATTAGAGTGCATTGTAATGTCTAAGCTCTTTTTCTGTGGTGGTGACATTCTATGATCCCAAGGGAAGCCAGCTGGGCTCTGCCCCATTCCTGTGAAAGATGCAATCTAGCCTGGTCTGTCATCACTTCTGTCTGCTGCTGATGTGTGACTAGATTGTACAGAAAACCTTTCTGGAGGGCTGAGGTCAGCCACTTTCAAAATCAACTTTTAAAAATTGGGGTAATAAAATGAGCCAGGCAGTGAGCTGATGGTCAGAGTCAGAGACAGAAGCGTGCTCAATTTGAACAGACCATGATGGGAAATGATATCCTTTATGCCTGTTTGTACTGTTGGGGTCAAAAAGGAAACTATCTTCTTTCAATTCCTACAAGACTGCATAGAAATGGAAGAACACAGAATTATTTTAGGGAAATGAAGCCGATTGCAGTATAATTGTAATGACCACTGTTGGCCCTGGAGCAGAGATAAGGAAATGCACTATCCTCATTTCCTTGGAGAGATGGAAGACTATGTGTGCACCATGTTGCGTGACTGTCAGACTTGGTAATAGGTGCTCATGGCTTTTGCTTACCTGATTTTCTTTGTTAAGAAGGAACATTCACCGGGTGGGATTGGGAAGGAGTATGTCTAGAAATGATTGTGGCTTAAGAAAAAAAAGCATTCATAAAACTTTATTCTTAAAAAAAAAACTTTTTTAGAGTAGGGAGAGACCTTGCCCCATATTATAGAAGAATTGAAAGCTGAGACAATTTGTGATTTGTCCAAGGTCCATGGTTAGATCATAGAATTAGAACTTTAAAGGACCCCCAAAACCACCTAGCCTAATGCCCACCTCCTTTTCTTTACACACGAGTAAATGTGGGCCAGCTTCAAGTGACTTGGCCAAGATCACACTGGCATTAAGTACCAGAAGTAGGTTTTGAATCCAGGTCATTTGACTCAACAGCCAGTGCCTTCTCCACTACAAGTTCCCTCTAAAAGGCCAGAATTGTGACTCCCAGTCCAATATTTTTTCCACTTTTTTTTGTCTAGACCTGTGATTTCATCAATATTAGGAATTCCCTGTATAGAAACTCCCTCCACTGATACAGATTGGCAACTCGTTTAAAACCAATTCATCTATTCCAACTCCAGATAGCTAGGAAAAGCAATGGGTGAAATCCACACAAAATCCCTGACTGTATACATGCCTTGAGCAAATTGCTAGGCTTTTGTGAGATTAAATGACCCATCCCAGCTTGCACAGCAACTACATATCAGATGGAGGACTTGAACCCAGGTCTTTCTGATTGCAGGGCTGGTCTTTTATTGACTACATCACACTGTATCTCATACTTCACTATGCCATGATTGTTATGATTTAACAAAGGCTATAAAAATATTTACCTCAAGTCCCCTGTCCATTTAAAAATTTACTTCCTCTCCCTTCAAATTTTTAATAACTTTCTTATTGGGTAAAGGAAAAGTAGGAAGATAAGGATAATTAGATTTATAATTAAAAGAGCCCTTAGAGGTTATCTAGTAAAACCCCCTCATTTTGTAAAGGAAACTGAGGCCCAGAGAGAGGAAATAACTTGCCTAAGGTCACGCAATTTGTAAGGAGCATGGTGGGGATTTGAACTCAGTTCTTTTGACTCTCCATCAAGTACTATCTCCTCTGTGCCAAAGTCTGTCCATTCATGGACATCTAGGCCTGTTTCATGTTCACCCACCTAGAGACAAGAGTATCAGGATTGATGCTTTTTTGGTTTCACCTCATTATAGGGTCAGGTATAGGAGCGCCATTGAATCTCAATTGTTTTGCTTACTCCTAATTCTACCTTGTGTGGTTCAGCGGCAAAGAGTTCCAGATTTGGAGTCAAGAGGTCTGGGTTCCAATTCAGACTCTTCTGTTTGCTTTGTGACCTTGGGTAAATCCCTTAACTCCTCTGATTTCCCTACTCTAAAAAATGAGGTGGACTAGATGACTTCTAAGGGTCCCTCCAGCTCTAAATCCTTGATCTAAATCTACGATCCTTATTCATAAAGACACAGCCATATTTGCAAGGGAGACTGGGGTTAGGGAGCAAGAAAATGAATTCTGGGAGAGAAGCACAAAAAAGGAAGCCCTGTAGGAGAGTACACTTAGAAGTTAAACAGAAAAGGAAAAGAAAGAAGGGGGGCGGGAACCATGAGAAAGATTTTAAGAAGCAATGCTAACAGTGATCGGTCTTTTCGAGCTCTAAATCTATGATTCTATGATCCTATAAAGCTGTTGGTACACTCAGCTTTACATAGTAATAATGGCTCCTGTGTCTAAATCATTTAAGGTTTACATAGAACTTTCCTTATAATGATCTTCTGAGATGGCTAGGTAAGTATTATTATTCCCATTTTATAGTGAGGAAATGGAATTTCCAAGGGGTTGTTCAGGGTCATGCAGCTGATAAGTGTATAAGGTGGTATTGGAGGCCTGCTAGATCATAGTTAAAGCTGGAAGGGGCTTTTGAGATTATTTACTCCAATTCCTTTGTTGTACAAAGCAGAACACTATGCTTTTGCAGTTAAGTGTTACAGTTCCATTTAAGGTTAAGTGGCTTGCCCAAGATCATACAGCTAGTAAATGCAGAGCTAGCATTTGAAACCAGGGTTCTTCCAAACTATGCTATCTCCTATGGCACCACGCTACCTCCAGAACAGATATGAAGTCAGTCAGTTGGGTGTAAATTAAATTTGTTTTGCCAGGGAATTCCATGGTATTGTCAGAGCTGCTATAGGCCCGTTCCCCATAGCCCTTCAAATGGCAGTGGCTTCATTAACACTTCGAGATTCTCCTTCCTACCCCAGTCTCTCTGCCAAGGAGTTAATGATGTGCAAACACTTAAATGCAGAAAGAGAGCATATGAGGAGCCTACCCAAGAAATTCCTCATTCAGAAAGGTGGCACTGGACAAAGAAAGTATCGATTTTCAGAGAGGTTTGGAGAGTCACAGATGATAGTTCTAGACTGGGTCATTAGGAGAGAAGTTAAGAATATTCATGCATTCAACAAATATTTATTGAATGTCCATTATGGACTCTTTCTTAACCTGGGCCTCAGTTTCCTTATCTGTAAAATGATGGGGGTTGGACTAGATGACCTCTGAGGTCCAGTCCAGTTCTAGATCGGTGATCCTACAATCTCCTGGTAGTTACAGACTGTGTGACCTTGGGCAAATCATTTCCATGGACCTCTGAACACCATGTCTCTAGAGGACCTAATGTTTTCAGTTTTGTCATTCTTGCTTTTCCCAATCCCTCTTAATTCTAGTGCTCTCTTCTGTTAATTATTTCCTATTTGTCCTGTACATAGCTTGTCTTGTACATACCTTTATGCTGCCTGTCTCTCCCATTAGATTGTCTTGCTTTTCTTTACATCCGCTTAGCAGAGTTCCAGGCACTTGATAGGCATTTAATAAATGCTTATTGGCGGATTGCCTTGGGGCTCTTCCTTTCCTGACTGCTGAGCATATGAGCAAAAACCTCATATGGCTTACCCTATGTAGCCTGTTCTAGCCATTCTTTCTATTCCATATTGGCCTCTTTCCATCTCTTGTTATGCAAAAACTAATTAAGTCAATACTGACCTTTACTATTAGAAAGGTTGTATCAATCAGCTTCATGAAGGTTCCATTCACTATCACAATCACCACTGACCTGACTTTCCAAACTCAAGTTTCCTTCTCTGGCCATTATTTTCTTATATGCTCCTTCAGATCAGGGACTGTCATTTTTGTGAGCAGCTTAGTATCATGGATAGAAAGTTAGCCTCAGAGCCTTGAAGATCTACATACAAAATGATGTGGAATTTTCCCACAGCCATAACGTGGGAACCTTCTTGTAATCTCAGGTCACTGACCCTACTGTAGGCAATCAGTGAGGCCACAGGCCACAGTTTCCTTCTCCATTTAACGAAAAGGTCACCCCTAACATCCTTTTCATCACTGATATTCTAGGTGATGGTAATTCAGAATAACAACACTTTGATGTTTTCTCTGATATAAAGGGATGCTTGGTCTTAGAATTTCCACATAAGGGCACTTGAGGGAGATATGGGGCTCAGGAATCTCATAAAATCCTTTCCCAAACCTTCAGGCCCCTTAGACAAAGAAGTAGTTCCAAGGTCCCTCTGGTCTATGCCTTGTCTTGTTTCACATCTCTGTAACCAGTGGGTGCCCCTTAGAACATGCTTCCCTGACACCAAAACTTCCCTGCGGTTCTTGACACTAAGTGATCTCTATGATTAAACTGCCTTTTAATTATTTAATGAGATGTCAATGAAGCGTACTATTGTGACATTAAAATGGACTGCAACTCCCTTCCAAATGCCAAGGAGAGGCAGGGGACCATTACCTTGTCAAAATGTTCTTACCCACTGACGTTATTTCTAGTATACTAGCTAATGTTTCAAGTGCTTCAGGAATGGCAATGGCTATTCTAACAGGGGTCCCACCAAATAATTGTGACCCACTAATGGTTTGGCACCAACATTCGAACTTTGTTCTCCCTGAAAGTTGCTTGTTTTAAAGAATTGAAATTAGGCTCTAGGTAGGGGGGAGTTGTCCTAGGATAATAGATGGAGGCTGGAAATGACCTTACAGGCCATCTAGTCCAACTCCTTTATTTTACTTATGAGGAAACTGTGGTAGAGAGGTTAAGCAATCTAATCAAAGAAACACTGGGATTTGAACCCACATTGTCAGACTCTGTCACACAATGCTTTTTCCCTTACACCATGCTGTCTGTCAATATGACTTCAAATAGAGGCACGTCAAGGCCTGGGCCAAAGTTTCCCCTGACAGAAACAGATTCAGGACTGGAGGTAGGGAAACTGCAAGATAGTAGACTGTTCTGTTGAAGAAAATCTGGATATTTAGAAGGGCTGGCCCTAAGTAAGTTCATTGACTCTACCTTCCACCCGCATTCCAAGGGAGCTCTAATTCCATCTGGAGGATGTGCATTCCAGCAATGAAACGCTGGAGACATAACTGATGATACTGAGAGGCAATGGAACATAGTGGGAAGGATATAAATTTGGTGTTAGAAGACCTGGGTTCAAATCCTATTTCTGCCACTACCTCTGTGATCTTGGGAAAATCACTTAATCAGTTTCTTCATTTGTAAAATGAAGGGGTTAAAACATATAGCCTCTAAGTTTCTTTCCAAGGCTAAATCTATGATCTATGATCCAAATCGTGTTGTCTTCAACACATTACTTCTTTTCTCTGGTCCTATTTCCTTCTCCGTTAAGTGAGGAATTTGGAACAGATAATTTCCAGATTCTTTTGCAATTCTATGATCCCGTGAATTGTACTTAACGTAAGATATAATTGCCCTTTAAGACTTAGGGAGGGTCTGTCTCTGAAGCCGTCAGGAAGACCTATGAAACTTCCAGCTAAAAGGATTGCAGTGCTTCGCTTCTTGACTGGAGCGCCTTGTTCACACTGCGCTATCCATGGTGCTGACGTCAGACTGCTAAGCCCGTCCTGAGGCAGATAGTGTCTAGACCAGGGGTGTGGAACTTGCCACCTCCAGGCCACATGTGGCCCTCTAGGTCCTCAAGTGTAGCCCTTTGACTGAAAGAAAACTTCACAGAACAAATCCTTTTACAAGGGCATTTGTACTGTGAAGGTGTTTTTTTTTTGTTTGTTTGTTTTGGGTTTTTTTTGGCAATTGGTGTTAAGTGACTTGCCCAGGGTTACACAGCTAGTAAGTGTCAAGTGTTTGGTCTGAGGCCAGATTTGAACTCAGGTCCTCCTGACTTCAGGGCCAGTGCTCTATTCACCACACCACACAGCTGCCCCTACTGTGAAGTTTTGATTCAAAGAACTTCCCTTGAGGACCTAGAGGGCCACATGTAGCCTCGAGCCCATAAGTTCCCGACTCCTGGCCTAGACTCTCAATTCATGACACAACTCCTTGACCATCAGCCCTATCATTAAATACACCTATACTCCTACTGGAAACTGCAGTCTGATCTTTGCCTGTCTAACCTAAACTAGGATAATGGTTATGTGAATGAAGAGGACAGACACAAGAGATGTCATCTTGGTAAAAATGACAAGATTTGGTTAATAGTCAGATATGTGGGATGCATAAAAGTGAGGAGTAGGGGGTGACACTAACCTGGGTGATTGGAAGAAGAGACATAGGATCATAGATCTGGAAGAGATCTTAAAAGCCTGTCTAGTTCTACCTCCTCATTTTCTATTAAAAAATTTTTTTTTAAATTTTAATTTTTTAGGCACTTGGGGTTAAGTGACTTGCCCAAGGTCACACAGCTAGTGAGTGTCAAGTGTTTGGTCTGAGGCCAGATCTGAACTCAGGTCCTCCTGATGTCAGGGCCAGTGCTCTATCTACTGTGCCACCTAGCTGCCTGTCTACCTCCTCATTTTACAAATGAGGAAACTGAGGCATGGGGAGGTAAGTGGTTTGCTTGGGATTATATAGTTAGTAAATGTCTGAGGCGTGATTTTAATGCATGTCTTTTTGACCCCAAGTCCAGCATGCTACCTATCAGACTACCTAGCTGCTTCAACAAAAATGGAGAAATTCAGAAGAGGAACACTTTGTGGGGGGAAAGATTATAAGTTTGGTTTTGTACATGTTGATTTTGAGATGTCTGTGGTACCATCCAGTTGAAACTATCCAAAAGGTAGCTGGTGATAAAAGAGTGAAGTTATATAGTGTGATATAATGATAAAAAAGTGAAGTTCTATGAAGTTCTTCTATGAAGTCCTTGACTAGACTGTAAGCTTCTTGAGAGCAGGGGCCATGCATTATATATGAATTTCCCCAACAGTACTACATATACAGTGGATCAAAGATTCAGAGCTGAAAGGTACTTTAAAGGTCATCAAGTCCAACCCCTTCACTTCTCAAATGAGGAAAATGAGGTTCACTAAGATGCAGTGACTTGCGCAGAGGTCACTCAAGCATTGAATTATATGTCATGAAGTCAAGAATGGCGTAGAGTAGCTTTGACTTTGCCTAATCCTGAAAGAGGGTAGGCTAGAGAAGAGCTGGTCATAACAGAGAGAACTGCTGAAAGCCTATCCCCTTTACCTTGCCTGACTTCTCTTATGGACACATTCATTTCCCTCATCTAAATAACCTCCCCTCTGAAAATGAAGATTGACACAAACATATCCTTCCTTCATTCCAGACAAAACCTTCACTTCCAGTTAGTTCAGGGAAGACTCCTGGGTGTCATTACTTGTTACTTACATTGCCCAATAACCAGATGCTAATTGCACATCAAAATCACTTTATACATCCATAGTGAGTGATTTTTGAATCAATAAACTAATTTATTGCAAAATCAATCGGTTTAAAATTAACATCTTCTCTCCCCCTCCTTTAATCCAACCACATTTGTGAGCTACATCTATTTAAGAGAAAACATATACTTGCTTAATCATTTTTTTTCATTTCAAAACTACAATCCTTCATGAAAATTAAAATTTTAATTATCATTTAACAAGCCCAATTCCTTCCCCCTACCAACATATGGACGTCTTCCTTAGCATCCTAGATAGCATTCCTAAGGGCTGAGGGAATATCTCCACAATCTATCTTAAGTTCTTTCAATCAGCCTAGCTTCTCAGGTGAGAGCCACATTCATTCCAGGTAGTAGTCCACCTCCCCCAAGCTGACTATATATAAAGCCTGCCTATAACCTATCATCAGCATTATTTTTTCAAGGTAGAACACAATTTTTTTCCTGAATAGAGAAGACATTGGATTTGAAACTAGAATTTAACCCCTTTGGGCACAAGGAGTGTATCTTTGTTTGTTTCTGTATCCCCAGCACCCACCACAGTGCCTTGCACATAGTAGGCACTTCAGTGTTCACTTAATTGAATTAAGATCCTGTCTCAGCTACTTACGACCTGTGTGACCTCAGGCAAGTCACAATCTTTTTGGACCTAAATTTTCTCCTCTTAAAAATGAGAGGTGGTGGGGCAGCTAGGTGGCACAGTGGATAGAGCACTGGCCTTGGATTCAGGAGGACCTGAGTTCAAATCCAGCCTCAGACACATAACACTAGCTGTGTGACCCTGGGCAAGTCTCTTAACCCCAAATGCCTCACCAAAAAAAAACCCAACAAAAAAAAATGAGAGGTGGTGATGATGGATTAAATGACCTCTAAGGTGATTTTTAGCTTTAATATTTGATGAATCTAACTTAGTGCTGTATAGACATGGCCTTAAACTAAGATCTCATTGTAGGAGGCAATGTGGAATGATGGAAAGAGTGGATCCAGAGTCAGAGAGTCTGGATTCAAATCTTGGTTTTGCAACTTACTACTTGTGCAATCTTGGGCAAGTCCTTTGAGTTTTCTGGGTCTCCGTTTCCTCCTCTTTAAAATGAGGGAGCTAGTTTAAATGATCTCTGAGGCTTCTTCTAGCTCTAAAGCTATCACCTCACTTAGGAGACTGGCCCATATTTAGACCAATAAAGTATATGGTTGTCTCATCTCTGGGCAATATGCCAACATGTGTTGGGGTGGGAGAGGGGTTCGGGAGCACTTATGGAGCATATTTATGGAGGGTTGAACATAATTATGGACTTCACAAGAGGGCTGATCAGATCTCATGGGCTTTAGCCCACCTGGGTCAGGGGCACTTCCCACATGTATGTGTCCAAGACTGAAGGAGAACTTCAATTTCATCTTACTCTCTCAAAGGAATCTCTTCTCTCTCCCACTGCATGCAGGTTTTGCATTGCTCAGAGAGGCAAGTATTGCAGAAAATAGAGAGCCTAGTGGTCTGGAACCCAGGAAGACCTGAGGTCGTCTTGCCTTTGACACATACAGACTGTGTGACTCTGAGCAAATCCCTTAGCCTTTCAATGCTCTAGGCAATTCTCTAAGACTCTAAGTTAAAGAGAAGGTGCTGACCTACCCTGGGCAAAATAAACTCTTTGCTTCTAGGAGCTCCCTACCAATAAACATCTAACTGTGAGGCAGGGTAGCGCATAGCAGAGAGCCCATTAACACTAATTGTGTGACCTTGGGCAAGTCATTTAACCCCTATGGGCTTCAGTTACTTCAACTGTAAAGTGAACAGGTTGGACTAGATGGTCTCTGCAGTCCCTTCTTGTCCCTATGATGTGCTTAGAACAAGTGCTGGAGCTGGCAGGTCAGGGGACAAAGGGCTAGATCCCAGCCTGGACGACAAAGGACCTGGATTTCAGCTCCAGCTTGGAGGCTTCCTGGGTATGTGATCTTAGGAAGTTGGTCTCCCACTATGGACTTCAGCTTCCCACCTGTAAAAGGAAGAGTGTGGGGCTAGATGTTCCCCAAGTTATTCTCAGACTGTACCTGTGCAAATGAAAGTGAGGGGTTCTTTCCAAATAGTCTTCCTAGTGTAATCATGGATTTTGAGCTAGAAGTCTCCTTAGAGACCATCCGGTCCAATTCCTTCATTTCATGGACTAGTAAAGAGATAGCATAGAGGGTAAGTGACTTGCTTGAGGTCACACAGGTGGCAAGAAATAGAGGTGCGATTCAATCTCAAATTCTCTGACTGCAAATTTAATGCTCTTTCAACAATTTCAAGCTGCCTCCACGACCAAGAAAATGTTAGGTTAGAAAGGGATCTTCAAGGTCATCTACTCCATCCTCCCACCCTAGTAAGAATCAACTTAACAGCATCCTTAGATGGGTGGTCATCCAGTTTCTGCTCAAATGCCCTTAGTGATAGGAAACTGACTCCTTGCCCAAGGCAGCCTCTTGTACTTTTGAGCAGGCAAAAGTATTAGAAAGTTCCTCCATTTTTTCTCTACCACTCCCCCCAATAAAAACCCTAAACTTTATATTCATGTTCCCAGAATTAAACATATTTTCCAAGGCTCCTGGTGAATTGGAATAAGATGGTTGGGAGCCAAGAGATAATCTTGGAAGGGAAGAGAGGAGACAGGTCGTTATGTAAAGAGGCTGCTAGTGATGCTTAGGGGCTGTGACTTAGTCCCCTGAAGCCCTGGGATGCCTATATGACTTGCAGATCACAGGAATGACATGACAACGGGGAGGGATGCTCTATTCCCATGAAAAATGGGAGAGGGACTAAGCAGATCAAATAAATGAATTAATTAATAAAAAAAATTATTAATTGCCAAACTCTGGGAATACAAATATTAGCACACAAGCTGAATTCAAGTAGCTAACTTTTTTTTTTTTTGCTGAGGCAATTGGGGTTAAGTGACTTGCCCAGAGTCACACAGCTAGTGAGTGTTATGTGTCTGAGACTGGATTTGAACTCAGGTCCTCCTGACTCCAGAGCCAATGCTCTATCCACTGTGCCACCTAGCTGCTCCTAGCTTACTTTCTAATAAAGGAAGACAACACTTATAACAGAGTGGTGGCCAAGGAGGAGTGTTTTGGACAAGAAAATCAAAGGAATGGAGATTGGAAGTATAGGTAAACAGCTGATGTCATTTACAGGAAAAGTAAGGTTGAGTAGATCACTGCTCTCAGAGCTAGGGTTGGAGAGGGTGGTGGGATATACACATGGCATCATGGTATGGAAATAGTTGGGAAGTGGAATGGAGGATTTGGGTCCAGGTAAGATAAGTGATGAAGAAGGTTCACCAACATATATGCACATAGGTATGTGATATATGTGGATAAACTTTAAGTGAGCTGGTGAGAATTTTACTAATTAATTAGTGACATAAATCATAAAAGCTTGGTGAGGCAGCCTAGTGGTGGATAGGGGGCTTGCCTTTGAGACAGGAAAAGCTAGCCATGTAACTTAACCTCTTAGTGCCCCCAGGAAACTCTCTAAGACCATTAATTGCTGCTGTGACTTGATAGAGGTAGGTTCCTAACTTGGTATTCCCTATATCAAAGAATTTCTAGGTCTGGACAAAATAAAATAAAATAGAAGCTCAAGTGAATATGATGCTTTACAATTTTTAAACCACTTTCTCTTCAGGTCCTTATCATGTGCCTAGGATTGTGTCAGGCACCATGGGGGGTCCAAAAGAAATCTGGTGCATTAGGGGAATCTTCCTCCTAACATGTAAACCCAGGGAGACCTTCTCTCACAGGTTTATAATAGACTTCTCTGCAACTAGGGAGTCTGGGAATCAACCGGAGCTAAGTAATTATTCATGTTTTAATATTCAGTTCAAAAATTACTCTGTGTGTTAATGGATGCATGCATTTCCATCCTAGGGAGTACAAGACTGTAGGCTTCAAAGAAATTTTAATCTTTAGTCATATTTTATTACATCTTCATATATATACATATATATATATATATATATGTATATGCTTAAGGTGAGTTTAGAGGATTTTTTTTGCTTGGTTAAAGAAAAAAATTACAAAATTAAATGAGTGGGAAGAATAAATTACAAGTGTCTGTTTTTATTGCATGAGATTACAAGCCAGAGTAGAGAATTTAAAGGTTATATTGCTAAGATTTTAAACCATGACTTATCATAGATGAATCCTTCATATTTACAAGTTGGGTTTTTTTTAACCATTTTCAGATATTATGAAGTTTCCTTATATAAAACATGACTCTGTCCTTACTGTAAGTCTTTGAGGATGTCACATTCTAGGTCCTAGGGGTAACCTATATGTATCTGTCTATCTGTCTTAGGAAGCAAATAGAAGGTAGGTTCCTGCCCACAGGCAGCTTACAATCTAGAGCAGTGGTTCTCAAATTTTTGGTCTCAGGACCACTTTATGCTTAAAAAAAACTTTTGGGACACCAAAGAGCTTTTGCTTATGTGGATTATATATATTGATATTTATTGTATTCAAAATTAAAAGACCTTAGTATTATTATGAAAATAGTTTTTGATCTTCTAGACCAAAGGTGTCAACCTCAAATAGAAACATGCCATTAAACTGTACATAAGGATCCCTGAGGCCACATATCGACTTAGAAAACCAGGTAGTAACATTATCTGTGTTCTATTGTATTTTCATTAATTTTGGTAAATATTTCCCAATTGTATTTTACTCTGGTTCAGTGTTGCTGGCCATGTTTATCCCCTCTTTTCTAGATCTCCATGGGGTCCCCAGACTACATTTTGAGAACTGCTGACTTGATGGAATAGAAAGAACCTCTTTTTAATATCGGATCTGTGATTTCACCAAGATAAAGAACTCCTAGTAAGGAAATCCCTTCTACTAATGCAGATAAGCCCTGCCATGGAATTTAAGGCTTTTTAAAAAAAGTTTACATCTTTTGTTTCTATATCACCTTTATTTCCAAATATACGCCTCTCTATGACCCTATGCAGTAAGCCATCCCCTAAAACAAAAAAAAAAAATGAGAGAAAAGTAAAGGAAAAAATCGGTTCAGTAAAAACTAACCAACATATCAACCAACAGTTTATTTAATGTTCCACACCCCTATACCCCCACCTCTCTCTTATCTGGCATAATCTATAATTTTAGAGAGTTGGTTAGAACACTGACAAGTTAGGTGATTTGCCCAGGGGTCATTCAGCCAGCATGTGCCAGAAGCAGGACATCACTCAGATCATTAATTGAGATCTAGGCCACTATATGGTCAGAAAGGGTTCATTTTTTTTTTTGGAGCAATTGGGGTTAAGTGACTTTCCCAGGGTCACACAACTAATAAATGTCTGAAGATCAGATTTGAACTCAGGTTCTCCCGATTCCAGGGCTAGTGCTCTATCCACTACACCATCTAGCTGCCTCTCAAAAAAAGTATTTATTAAATATGTACTCTGTGCCAGGCATTGTATTAAATGATGGGGATATGAATAAAGGTAAAAACAGACCCCACTGTCAAGGAGCTTATATTCTAATAGGAGAAACAACATGCAGATAACTACAAGATGAAATACCAGCTGACTAGATAGGATGCCCTCTCAGAGGAGAAGGCCCTTACAGCTGCTGGCTCATGATTACTGTGAAAGAGAAAATGATAAAATTCAGATACCCAACGCCTCCTCACTTTCTCCCAGCTCCAGCAACTCCAGATCTGAGACAGAATATAACTTCTGGAACAGGGAAAGAATCCTCACAGAGCAGTGTCTGATTAGGTATAAGGTAAGAAATTATAAACTGTCTGGAGATGAGCTGATGGAGAGACGGGAGAGAGAAATGATCGGTGTGGAGGCAGGGAAGACTTTTCCAATAGACGAGATGGAAGTCAGGTCTTAGAGGAAGTGATTGGTATCGAATTCACAGGTTTTAAAAGCTAAAAAGAGAATAAAGATTGAGAGTTGGATGGTACCTCAGAGGCTATCCAATCCAATCCTCTCATTTTACAAATGAGGAAACTGAGGCCCAGAGAGATTTAGTGACATAGCCAGGGTGGCACAGCGTGTGTGTGTGTGTGTGTGTGTGTGTGTGTGTGTGTGTGTGTGTGTGTGTGTGTGTGAGAGAGAGAGAGAGAGAGAGAGAGAGAGAGAGAGAGAGAGAATGAATGAATGAACGTGAGCTCAGGTCTTTCTGCTCCAGTTTCAGCTTTAAGTTCCTCCCTTATAAAAGGGGGATAGAAATATTTATACCATCTTCCTGATAGGGCTTGAAATGGTATTAACTCTATAATACTTATGAGTGGTATTAACTCTATTTTACTAATGAGACAACTGAGATTGAGGCCTAGAGAGGGAAAATCACTCAGCTGTTGAATGGTGCTAAGTGGTGGAATGAGAAACCACCCAAAGAACAGATTCTTAGGTAGTGTGAAGTAATGGGGGAAGAAAAGGAGGGAGGAAAAAAAGAGGAGAGATAAAGAGACAGGGAGATAGAGAAATGTGAGGGAGGAAGGGAAAGAGAGGGGAAAGGGAAGGGGGAGCGAGAGAGAGGGGAAATGAATAGGGATGAGGAAAGGAAAGGGAGAAGGAGGGGAAAGGGGAGAGAGGAGGAATGGAGAGGGACGGGGAGGAAGAGAAAAAGGGAAGGGAAAGGAGGAGGAAAGGAGAGAGAAGAGGAGGAGAAATAGGAAGAGAGAAGGGGAGACTGGGAAAGAGGGAGGGAGAGGGGGAAAGACAAGGAGAAAGGGAGGGAGAAGGGGAGAGGGAGAGGTACAAAGAGGCAAAGAAAAGAGGAAGTAGAAGAGAGACAGAGACAAAGAAAACTTATTAAGTGCTTACAGTAAACAAGGCAGGGCAGTGGGTTAAACATCCAGGATGCAAATAGAAGCAAGCAAGATAGTTCCTGTCCTCAAAAAGCTTACTTTCTAATGGAAGAAGACACCAATTAAAGAGAAACTGGAAAGGCCAGGGGAAGGTACGCTTGGAGAGAGGGCCGCCCTTATAGTGAGGAGATCTGGGATCAAAGTTTGGCTCCAACACTTGCTACAAGTGTGCTCATGGGCAAGCCACTCAATCCCTTAGTTTCCCTATCTGTAAAATGGAGATAATAATATATCTCCAGGAGTCCACTGGGTTATCATGAGGAAAATAACATTTAACATTAAAAACACTATAGCAATGTGAGTTGTAACTGCTATTGGGTAATAGTGCCAAGGTCCCTTGGTGTCACCCAAAGTCCTCACTTACGACCAGAGAAAACCTCGTGAGGAGGGAGAAGACTAGTCTCACACTCACCCAGCTGACCTGCACTGAGTCTGGGCCTCACACTGCAAAATGAAGTGGTGTGCTCAGGCAATTATCTAATGTACTAGGGAGTCTATCCCTGTGGCACTCAGGCCAACCAAAGTAATAAATATAAAATGGAAATTTCTCAGTGAGCTGGGCTGGCAGCTCCCACATGACCTCACTCCCACCCGGCATCCAAAGAACACTGCCTGCTTGTCCTCTCCTAGATCTGGTGGAATAACACAGCTTGCCTCTGTTGAAGTCTCTGGCTTTTTCAGGGAAAATGGAGCGCTCTCTCTCTCTCTCTCTCTCTCTCTCTCTCTCTCTCTCTCTCACTCTCTCTCTCTCTCTCTCTCTCTCTCTCAATTGGGAGTCCTTGATCCTCTATGTGTTCTTAACCTGGGGTCTGTGAACTTGATTTAAAAAAATAATTTTTGACAACGGTCTTTCAATATAATCAGTTTCTTCCATAATCCTATGCATTTTGTTTAATACATTTGGAAGCATTATTTGGAAGGAGTCCATATACTTCACCAGACTGTTCCCAAAGGGGGGGCTGTGGCACAAAAAAGGTGAAGAACCTCTGGTTTAGAGGATCATTTCCATTCTTAATATGGACAGAACTTTTCTCATAACTTTCATCAGAAAATAACTGAAATGCTCTGCCAAGCTAATTAATCACATCTAATGATATCCCCTTGGCTTGGATTTTATTGGCACCATAACCCACCCAAATCTCATTAGAACTGTGATATTCCTTATCTTCGAATAAAAGGCATTAGAGCTTGAGAGAGCCATTTAGGTCAGCCCTTTAACTTTACAGGTAAGGCAGCTAAGGCCTAGAGAGAAGTGATTCTGATAGTTCTTTATTAGTTAATAGGGCATGTCATTTAACCAGTCTGTGCCTAAGATTCTTCATCTGTCAAATGAGCAGGTCAGACCAGATGACCTTTGAGGTCCCTTCTAGAATGAAATCTATGAGCTTAAGTGTGTGTGTGTGTGTGTGTGTGTGTGTGTGTGTGTGTGTGTATGTACTTCTAACATAGTGTCTAATGTCTCTGTAACTTAGTGATGTTTCTAAGTGATCGCTAAGACACAAACCTGGTGGCCAGTCCTTTACTTCTTGGAATCCCTACCTTCCTTCAACATACAATATAGCTCAAGTTCAATCTCCTACTCAAGACCTTTCTAAATTCCCTACCCTCCTCCTTTTATCCCCCCTCCCCACCTAGTGATCAATATTCTCTCCCTCTAGAAATAACTCTTACTTTGCATATTCACAGTGTTTACTTACATACATGCATGTTGTAACTCCCTCTTCCTCCATAGAATGTAAGCATCTTAAGGGCAGGAACTGTTTCATCTTTTGGTTGTTGTTATATTCTTAGGACCTGGCACATAATATTTAAATTAGGTATTGATGAGATTCCCTCAATTGAGCTATATTGCTTCCCAAATGGTCAACACATAATCCATAGCTAAGGCCTAGCTTGGAGTTTTTCAGACTAGCTAGAATCTGTCACAGTCTGAACCCCATGGGCAGAGCCTTTGAGAAAACAGGGTCATCTCTATACAATACTATAAAAATAAGGCTCTGGAGAGAGATTTGAGTGCAGGAAAAGTACTATTTTAACTTTTTGAAATGGTGCTAATATTTTCTTTATTTTTTTTTTTAACCAGAGGCAATGGGATTTTTTTGGAGGAGGAAGGGGCCCCTTGCCCAATCAGATGGTTGATTTATAGTGTTATTTTGAGTAATTCATGATGGTCAATGGTTGACACAACTTTTAAGAACCGATGGGGGTGGGTGAGTAAGTGGAATCCAATCTGTTGTCTGGATGCTGGGCATTACGGTGGCTGGGGAGAGTGAACTCTGGGAGTTTGGGGATAATTCAGCCAGTCTGACTAAGCAGCACAACAGATGAATGGCCTGTTATAAGAGCCAGTCCTTCAATGACGTGAGAGCCGGTTCCTCAAATTTCTTAATGCCCTCTGCCTTGACCTGGACTTAGTGCTTATCTCATTCTCTTTTGCATCAAAATGATTTGTGCACAAGTCTCACCCCCCTGATTCAACCAGCAGAACGGATGGTGTGGTAGAAAGAGCTTCTGAATTTGGAGTAAAGGAGCCAGATTCAATGCCTGTATGGAACTAATCCAGAAGAAAAGGCAGCTAGGTGCCAGCTACTTCATGAAGCCTTCCCTAATCTCACCAGCCAGAAGTGATCTCTTGCTCCTCCAAACCCTCGTTTCTCTATATTCCTCTCTTCTGTAAATGCTGTTTCCCACTTTCTAGGAGAGGGAGGGAGGGAGAGAGGCAGGGTGGGGGGGGAGAGAAGAGAGGAGAGGGAGAGGGAGAGAATATATTGAGTGGGGGAGGGAGGAAAGAGGTTCTTTCCCAGTAGACTGTTAGCTCCTTGGGAGAAGGGAGTCTCTTATTCATCTTTGTATTTCTAACATCTTGAACTGCCCCTGGTGCTTAATAAATAGAACTTCAATTCTTTGAATCATAGAAACTGAATAATTTTACAGCTGCCAAGAACTGTAGAGATCACTGAGCCCAATCCTCTTATTTTATCAGATGAAGAAACTGAGGGCTCAGGAAAGGACATATTCATATAAGTTGCAAGTCAGGACTGAACCCCAGATCTTCTGATTCCCAGTCAAACGCTTTCTCTAGCATGTGAAGTAGAAGCCCTAGGATCTGGCTTTATTGCCAAGTGACCTAAATAATGAAGGTTTCTTTCATTTTAACCTGCTAGGAAGTTCAGGGGTAGAGGGGATACCTAAGCTATAGGGGATAGGCATTCAGTAATCCAGTTCTGTGTTGTGTCCGTGATGTTGCAAAGGGCCTCATGCCCAACCTCAAGGCATTAGTATCTTTCTCCAATAGAATGGAATCTCCTTGCAGGTAGGGTCTGTCCTGATTTTGTCACTGTATGCCCAGCAGCCAAGCATTTAATAGATGCTAATTAAATATTTATCAAATTGGATTGGATCAACAACCTTTTTGGGTCTCAGTTTCATCAACTGTAAAATGGGGAGGGAATGGACTAGATTGATGACTAAAGCCTCTTCTACTTCTAAATCTGTGATCTTACAAACTCCTAGGTGTCTAGCTTGGCTCAAATTCTCGTAGAATGATCCAACATCACTAACTTGGAACACGTAGGAAAAGTTCACTTGGAATTTTTTAAAAAATTGTTTTAAGAAATATACTTATTACTTCCAAGCACTTAGAGTAACACAAATAAAAGCTGCCAAGTGCAGTTGCTGCTTCCTCCAACAAATCAAAAGGATTGCTTCTAATTAACATGTTTGTAGTGTCATAGGATTTAGAGATGGAAGGAACTTTGGAGATCATCTGGCTCACTACCTTAACTTTACAAATAAGGAAACTGAAGATCTAAGGAGGGGAAGTGAATTCTTTAAATCAGACAGGTGGTAAGAATCAGAGTTATGCATGGCCCCTTGCGCTTCAATGGCTTCTGTGAAAGTGCTTGAGAACTTTGTTGTCTCGAGTGGGTTAAACAGCCATATGTCTATATGCTTGTTTATAATGTGAAATTTGATTATCAAATCTCTTTTCTTCATGAGAGCAAAGGTTAAATTCCAATGCTGATGATGGTCAGCATACCATAAATTTCAAAGAAGCATCCCCTGATGCTTCTGTGTGATTAACACTCCTAACCAAATGTGGATTATTACTGCCTGGATCAGCAAGAGGTAGGGCCAGGGCAGGGAGATACCTAAATCTCTCAGAGCCACCCTTTTGGTCAGGAGAAGGTGCTTCTGAAAAAGGTCACTGACAGTGAGGGGGCCTGGTCAGAGGCCAGGGAAGATTCTTGAAGTCTAGTAGAACTGCTGGGCAGACCGGACAGAGCTCAAAAACCTGTGTTGCTCTGTCTTCAGAAGCAGCAGAGAAGCCTTCAAGCAGCTGTCAGAGGCACTACTGCCATGAACCTCTTGGCTGCTTCATAGACTCCAGCATGCTTGAATTCTTAACCCTTCAAAGGTGATCTCCAGTGCTTCCTTACAGACCAGACACTCTATCCAATCCTTGCACAGTGTGAGCCTATCCATTTTGGCCCCGCTGCCTGGCTTCCCTGTAACAGATCCAGCTTGCCTAAATGTCCTGTTTCATTGGTCTGGATGATCCCTACTGACCTGAACTGGCTGCAGTGGAACTGAGACAGCACCAGTAATAGGAAACAGAACAAATGAAGTACCATTAAGAGGCCGCTAGGTGGAGCAGTGGACCTGGAACAGGGAATATCAGAGTTCAAACCCAGCCTCAGACACTTACCAGCTGTGACTCTGGGCAAGTCACTTGACCCTCTGTCTGCTTCAGTTTTCTCAACTGTAAAATGGGGATAATAATAGCATATCTTCCAGGGTTATGAGGATTAAATGACTCTCTAGGGTTCTCTAAGCAATCTTTCAATTCATCCACAAAAGGTTTGGTGTTGTTTCTTTGTGATGATCAGAGGGAATAATATTTGTAAAGTCTTGACACATAGTAGTACTAGTTGTTGTTCAGTCATTTTTCAGTCACGTTCAACTTTCCATAACCCCATTTGGGATTTTTGTGGCAAAGATACCGGAGCGGTTTGCCATTTTCTTCTCCAGCTCATTTGACAGATGAGGAAACTGAGGCAAACAGGGTTAAATGACTTGCCGGGGTCACACAGCTACTAAGTGTCTGAGGACAGATTTGACCTCAATGGCATTCGATAAATGCTTATTTCCTTACTTCCATTGGACTTTCGGGTGATCATAAGTTCATCATAAGATGATCTAATATGATCTAACTTCAAAGCTAGAAGGGACTTTGGAAGCCAAGCCCAATCCTCTTATTTTATTCCTATAGATGAGAAAACAGCAGCCCAGGGAAAATCTGCAGCTAGTGAGGCAGATATACCTTCCTGTTATCAAGACCAGTCCTTTTTCCACTACTTCCTGTTTCCTCAAGGACTCAGAAGAAATAACAACTCACCAAAAACTCTGCTGTTGTTTCTTTTGGGGGAAACCAGCCCTCAAGGGATAATATTAAACTGAATCAGCAAAGTCTGAGTGAACTTCAAAGTAGTAAGACTTTATCACAATATTCATTAATCACCCAAGAACCTTAGCTTCTAATAAATCATCATGTAGCCCTTTGGGAAGAGGTCCTGGACTACACCATCCTGACCCAAGATACCCCTGTAGCCCCTTCTTACTATTTCAGATGGTATCATTTGGCCTGTGGGATTTTTGGAGTTGTTTTTATAGCAACAGTACTGTCCAAAAGGTCATGTTGACATTAATATAACCCTGATGCCCAGATGCCTCCAGTACTGTTGGAAATGTATTGCACAGGTGGGAGGGGAAATGGCTATTTAATGAAGAAATGCATATAACATTCCCAAATGGAAAAGAACTGAGTTGACTGAGCAGCACTTCCCAGATTAACTGGGATGGGATAAGAGAGTTCAGGTGGAGATGTGAAATGTCAGTGTTGCCATCGTTGTCGTTCAATCCTTTCAGTTGGGTCTGACTCTTTGTGACCCCACTTGGGATTTTCTTGGCAAGGATGCTGGAGTGGTCTGCCATTTCCTACTGCAGCTCATTTTACAGATGAGGAAATTGAGGCAAACAGCATTAAATGACTTGCCCAGGGCCACAAAGCTACTGTCTGAAGTAGATGTGAACCCAGGTCTTCAGGGCCTGGTGCTCTGTCCACTGCAGCGCTACCTAGCTGCCCTGGAAATGGCAATGATGCAAATACAATTTTTAACAATGAGATGCGTCAGGCAAAGCTGGTGGCTTTCTTGAAAGACAGCTTTGGAGAAGGAAGGACTGTTAGAAGCCATGAAGCTCACTTTACAGAAGAGGAAACTGAGGCACAGAGAAGTCATAGAAACAGATTTAGAACTAGAAGGGATCTAAGAAGCCGTTGACAACTACTAAAGTAACAGTCAGCTAAAACTTCTAGTACCCTATGGGCCCCATCAGCCTAGCCAAAAAAAGGTTTCAGAAGCAAGGTAGATGAATGGTGGGGCTACACACTACAGAGTGTGAGGGGAAGTAACCAGAGGCCTAAACTGAATGCACAAAGCTAAGACCCCTAGGCCTGTGGCTTAGATACTGAAACTGCCCCTAATACATACATGCCACCATCGCCATTGCCCCGCCACCCTGGTGTAAAAGGGATTATTTGTAATAGTGCACCAATGGGATGGCAAAGAACCAGAGGAAGCACTCAGAGAAGCACTAAGGCAGACAGCAAAGGACCATGAGTCACTTGAGGCAGCAGCCAGACAAATGAGACCAAGCAGAGACAGGAGTGGCTAGCCAAGGAAAGGGTGGGGATTATTAAGTAGGTGATCAGACTAGAAGCATTTGGAAGATGCAATCATCTCTGGTGTAGGAATAAGAATAATAGCTAATATTTATATAGTATTATAAGGTTTTCAAAGCACTTCACAAATATTATTTCCTCTTATCCTCATAACTACCCTAGGGTGGAGAGAAAGAAGAGATGCTATTATTATCATCCCCATTTTATAAAAGAGGAAACTGAGGCAGACAGAAGTTAAGTGATTTGCTTGGGGTCACACAGCTAGTAAATATTTGAGGCAGGATTTGAACTCATCTTCCTGCTCTATCTGCCTCTGTACAGTAAAGTGGAAAGAACATTGGCTTTGGCAGTCAAAGAACTTGGGTTCAAATCCTGGCTTTGCTTCTTATCATATGTGACCTTGAATCAGTCCCATAACCACTTTGTGCCTCAGTTTCCTCATCTGTAAAATGAGAGGTTTCAATTACATGGCCCTCAAACCAACTGGAACTTGGAGATACTTTTTAAGTGTTAAATAATAATAATAAAAAAGGTTGGCGAGATGTCTAGAGATTATACATGAGAATCAATTGAAAGAAGTAAGGAGAAATAGCTTAGAGAAGATTTAGGGTAATGTGACAATTGTCTTCAAATAGGTAACATCATGTGAAGGGGGGATCTGACTTGTTCTGCTCAGCCCCAGAGGGCAGAACCAGGTCCAGTGGGTGGAAATTGTCAAGAGGAAGATTTCAGTTTGACATAAGGGGAAAAAACCCTCTCTATAATTAGAGATAATTGAAAGAAGAATGGTCCATCTTATGAGATTTGAAGGGAAAACTGGAGAACCACTTATCTGGGATTATCACTCAGTATGGCTCGGAGGGCTTCTAAGGTCCCTGCTAACTCTTGGATGCTGTATGTAATTCTTCCACAGGGAGAAAGCCATTATAGGGCAGAGGGGTCAGAGAAGGTCTGCCCAAGGAACGCATCTCATAAATGGCTGAGCAGGGATTAGAAGCTCTGCCTTCTGATTTGAAGGTTCCTATACCCTCATGGACATCTTTGACAGGTGTGCAACAGGTCGGCAGTACTTATGATAACCATATACTTTTACCCCTCTCCCAGGGAAACATGAGACTCAAAGAAGGTCAAGCTGACAAGGGTGAGCATGGTCCCTGGAGCCTTCTGTGAATGTTTCCATCCTGAGCATTCATTAAAATGTAGTAGAGTGCAAAGAAGATCTGTATTCTGTCAAGATATTATTAGGAGACACCCTGTTTTTCCAGAGCTAAGACCCATCACGTAAGCTGTACCCTGAGCTTGGCATCACAACAATCCTTTGTGCTCAACCTGTGGGTGACCTCACCCTCTGGTGAAATCCAATAATTACTGTATTGCTTTGACCAGCACAAGGTATTCTCTGAGCTTGGACAAGTACTGGACAAGTTCCCATGTTCTGGTCATGAAGCCCCGCTATGGATCAAACTTGTCCCATTGTGGCTGTTACCCCTCATCGTCAGGGCTACAACTTAATGTATGGCCACTAGTATAAGTACTGAGATCTTCCTATACTAAAGCTGGTCCCCCAACTAGGGGTGGGGCCTCAACACTTATGTCTAGATCCCCTCCTTGCTTGCAAGCCACTTGCATCACTTCAAACTCAATTTCTGCTTTATTCCTGACTCCCCTGTCTCTAGCCTGCTCTGTTCAGCTCTGGTCACCCACAAGTTAGAGGCTGGTCAGGTTGACAGTTCAAATTCCCACCTATGTGACCATCAACAACTCATTTAACCTCTCTGGGCTCCAGTATTTTTTATCTATAGAATAATACAGTTGGACCAAATGCTTTCTAAGATCCTTTCCAATTCTGAGTCCTATAAGTGATTCATAGCTTTAAACTATCAAGACCAAGGCTTTTCTTTTGTTCTTATGGTTCAGGCAAGGCAATCAGAATCACAAAGGAGCCACCGAAACCAGCCACCAACAAAGTTTCTACCACATTACCAAAAGTCATCAAAACTATTAACTTGAACTTTTAAAGGAAAGTTCAGGAGGGAAAAGAAGAGAAGAGTTTATATAAAAGTGAAAGAATTTTAGGGAACAAACCCTTACAAGGAAGGAAATCAACCTTCCTCCTCACTCCTTGCCTAAAACTGTCTGTCCCTATAGACAGTTTAGGTCACTTCCTACCCTGCTGGAAATTCTACAAGTTGGCATAAATAGGGGAGCTTCAGTAAAGGGGCCTTGGGGATTGAAAGATAGGGATGGATATCAGGGGGGTGAGAGGACACAGAAGGTGACTTAGGTAGACACCCAGACAAACTTTCAGTATTCTAAAATGTGAGTTCATTTCTTTCTTCTCTGTCTGTGTTCTATATGAATGCATTTTATGTCGTACTTGTCTGACAACTCTTCCTCTGGCTTCATCAACCCTCCCAGACTGTAAATGTAGGCATCCTCCATATTCTTGCCTTCTTCCCTTTTCTCTTCCTTCCTAATTTTCTCTTTTCTCTCCCACTCCCTGAGCTTATCACGTCCATGGGAGTGAATGTCTTCTAAATGTCATTTTCATCCTCCACCTCTCTCCTGAGCTCCAGACCTACACTTCCAATTCCCTCCCCCTGGAATCACTATCAGTTCACCTTAACCTGATCATATCCCAAACCAAACTTTTCATAACCAAAGCACTTGTCACAAAAAAAAGGCCTTGGTCCAAATCCTGGATGTATCATGTACTAGCCATATAATTTTGGACATGTCATGGAATACCTCTAAGCCTCAGTTTCCTTTCTTGTAAAATCAAAATTATAATACTTGCCCTATTCGCCTAACAGAGCCATTATGACAAATGAATGAAGTAATGAAAATAGAAATAATCATAAAATGTACATTAATAGGAGTTACACTGACCATGACCTTGGTCTTATTATCACCATGCTCTAACCATGACCTAAGCAGCCATGTCAACATCTTTCACAATAAATCATGGCAGCCACCTCATCTAGGCAAGAATTTTAAAAACAGAAAAAGCCTTCTGATGTAAAAATTGAAGTTGTGTTTTCTTTTTTGGTTAAAGAATTTGCTGCTTGTAGAATATTCAACAAAAAGGTTCTCATTTCATGTACTGTCAAAAATATAATGTAATTAGACTGATGCTAAATATCCCCAGCTGTTCAGAGAAATTTGAATCTTAAATCAACCCTGCCTAGAAGCACAGCACGTAAGCAGCTGGTGTCAGAATCAGATCCGACAGAAATCCAGTGCCAGAAAAGTTCACGCAAGATTTTGTCCAGTCCCTTGTCATACTTCTCAGTTCTCTTCCTCCCCCGTGCCCCCATCTGCTCCTCCTCCATTTCTCTTGAGGACAGTCTTATTTTTCCAGTCATCCAGGTGACATCCTTGATTTCCCTCCCCCTCCCCTTCCATAGCAGGGGGGCTTAACCTAGGGTCCCTGAATTAAAAAAAAATATTTTGGTAAATGTGTTTCCCTATAATTGGATTCCTTTCTAATTCTATGTATTTTATTTAGTGCATTGAAACACCTTATTCTGAGAGAAGCCTGCCGGAGGGGTCTATGATACCAAAAATGGCTAAAACAAACAAAGAAACCAACCCTGCTCTGTATTCCATGCATTTCCAAGTCTTAAGAATTTTCTTTCTTGCATCCATCGCCTTCTCTCCTCTTAAACAGCCTCTATGCTAGTTGGGACTAAACCACTTCTCACCTGGACTCCTGGAATCGCCTCCTAATTGGTCTCCCTGCTTCCAGACTCTCTCCTCCCCAAGTCAGCTTCCACACAGCTGTCAAACTGATATGCCTAAAACACAGATCTGACTGTGCTGCTCTCTTGCCTTTGCATTGTCTCCAGAAAGGAATACAAAACACTCAGCTTGGCTTTTAAAGCCCTCCACAATATGGCTCCCAGCTACCTTTTCAGTCAATGCATATTACCCCACATTATTTACTCAGTTCCTAATCAAAGTGGGGCTATTCTCCACACACACAATCCATTTTCCATTGCCAAGTCTTTGCACAAGCTACCCCTCAGGCCTGGAATGCACTTTGCTGTTTAGTCATTTTTCAGTCTTGTCAGACTCTTTGCGATCCCCTGTGGGGTCTTCTTGGCAAAGATATTGGAGTGGTTTGCCATTTCCTCCTGCAGCTCATTTGACAGATGAAGAAACTGAGGCAAACAGGAGACACGAACAGGATCGCACAGCTAGTAAGTGTCTGACGGTCAGATTTGAACTCAGGAACATCAGTGTTCCTGACTCCAGGGCCAGTGCTGCGTGCACTATGGCGCCACCTAGCCGCACTGGAATGTATTACCCACTCCCTTCTGCCTCTGAATCCTTTAGAATGATTCCTTCAAAGCACAGCTTAGGAGCCCCGGTGCACACTGGCCTTTCCCAATGCCCACAGTGTTCATGCTCCCTCCCTTCTGAAATTCCTGGTAGAGCTTTGCCTATTAAGTATGTGTATGTCTTTGCCTCTCCTTCTCAAACCTTCTCCCAAAAGGAAATATAAACTCTTTGGGGATAGGGACAATTTCTTTTCTTTTTCTTTTTTCTTTGTCTTTAGATACTCTGGACCTTGCATGTAGTCAGTGCTTAATAAATGTTGAGTTAAATGGAAAACCTGAGCTGGCCTGTAGTCTGGCTCCAAATCAAGCTATTTGAAAGTATGCTCTACAAATAGGCTTTCAAATCTTTGTGCACGGAGTATACAGAGAGAGCGTAAAATAAATGGCAATAAAATGAATAAAATCGCGCCTCACTCTCAAGTCTTTGAGGTGCTTCAATAAATCATATTCTTTCCCTAATTTGCTCTGTGAGACTGTACTGGAAAAAACAGGCATCCCACCTCATCTGACTTACTAAACATCACACTTAGATTTATGGCTTTCAGCCGACAGTCTGCAGAATCCATTTAAAAGTTTGGTTTTTTTAAATAATTTTCATTGGGAAAGGCTCAACAAGAAAATGAAATCTATTGCTTTTAGAGACCAAAGCAGCAACAATTTTCCAATCTGCCATGCAATCCAAATCGCTAAGAGGATGACCGTTTTAATATTTGGGGGAGCAAAAAAAAAGCTCTCGACAGGAAGAAACAGATGTTGTTGATGCTGCCAGGGACCATCTGGCTGGGGATGAAAAAAAAATCTGCTTTGCCACACACAGATTGGTTGTGTGACCTTGGCCAAGTCCCCTAATCTCTCTCGGGCTCAGTTTCTTGTTTCAGTTTCAGATATCACAGGGTTGCTGTGTGCTGTGTTGAGCATTAGAAATGAGTTACAAAAAAAGAATGCTATCTGCTGTGATGACATGAATAGGTACAGAATCTTTAGCAACATTAGACTTTTTACTCCTACTCTACAGTAGCTTCGGATAAAATTATGAATAAAAAAAGAAATGTGAGTTAATATTACTATTAAAGTAATTTTTTTTTTTTATTTCTAGCTCTAAGCACAGTGCCTGGCCCATGGTAGGTGTTTAATAAATTAATGTTCCTTGAATGACTGACTACACCACATACAAAGGGGGAAGTGGCTTTGCTGGAAGAAGCTGTTAATTTGTGTTTCTCCCCTCAGCATTTTTTAGTGCCTTTCAGAGGCAAATTGAAGCTTTGATCCAGGCAGCCTGGAGTAATGGATAACTAACTGACCTTGAAGTTGAGAAGACTCAGATTCATGTTGGGGTCTTCTAACACCTAGGGGACTCCACTTAACCTCTCCCTGCCCCAGAAAACTCTTTAAGGCTATAAGTTGCAGCACAGGGGCTGATCTGTCTTGGTAAAAGGGAGTTTCCTCATCAAGAATTCACTATGCTAATGAAATCGCAGGTTTGGACAATTTGCATGGCTGCTTGCTCATTACCAAGAGAGGAGCATGATGGGAATTGAAAACCAAATAAAAAGGAGGGTCTGAGTTTATCCTCATCGTTGAAAAAACTCATTGGGAGGCGTTGATGTGTGTATAGGTGAAACTTTGCCTGAGCCTGGAGGTAGAGATGAAGTAAAAGGAATCTCCTCACTCTAGGTCAGCTAGGACTAGGGGCTGGACACTCACACTCTCACACTAACTCACTCTCCCTTCCCCACACCTCCTCCATTAATTTGGAGTATGATTTTTCTATACCTCTTTCCCCCCCTCTAAACTTTAATCTTTGCAGCTATAAAATGAGGAAGAACCCACCTAAGGTACCAACTTAATCTCCAGAGAGCTACTCTGAAACATACACAAAGCAATTTGTAGATTAAAGGTGCTATAGGGACTGAAAGCATCATTAACCCAACCCCAGAAAAATACACAATCATTTTTCTCTGGAGCCTGTCTTTGCTGGAGAGAGTAAAATGTGCTGTTCTCATTGATGAGACCACAGAAGAGTTTTCTAGCTTTCTCAATCCATCAATAAACACTTATTAGGCACTGAATATACACCAGGTATCATGCTAGGTATTGGGGATACAGACAAAAGTGAAACCAGCCCAGAACTTGAATACCTTACAAGCTCATATATCAGTTGATACAAAATATTAAAATATGGTATAATGGGTAGAGAGCCATTCTTGAAGATCTGGGTTCAAGTCTTGACTCTTAACAAATACTGGCTATGCGACCCTTAGGCAAGTCACCTACCTTCTCAAGGCTGTAGACAATTTTTTAAGACAGTCAGTGGCAGAGATGGTATTGACCTGCAGTGGTAGAGGGAGTTCCTAATACCAATGAAGTCACAGAGCCTGTCTCTCCACCTCTACTAAATATATACAAAAATTAAGGATTCTAAAAAGTGGGGATGAGAAGGGAGCACCGCAGGCATGTAGAGGGAGTATATGTTTTCAGGCTTGTCAGGGCTGGAAACTAGGCAATCAGGAAGAGAAAAGAATTAGCAACAATCAGTGTACAGTTTTAATACAGTACGGGGTAATCAAGATATGGGAGCAAAAGCCCCTTATAAAATCTGTGAGTTAGATGAGGCCTTAGAGACCATCTAGTCTAAGTCTCTCATTCCATAGGAGGGGAAACTGAGGCCCTGAGAGGGGAACTGACTTGCCTAGACCCACATAGTAGTAAGTAGTAGAACTGGGATTCAAACCCAGGCCTTCAAGTTCAAAATCTAGTTATCCTTCCACTATACAGCACCAGGATGAAAGGAATAGGGTTTCCAAGCAAGTCCAATGATCCAATGAAACACTGACCAATTCCCCAGCATGTGAGTGATATTAACTGGAATTCTGGAATCTCAGAACCAGAGGAAACCTCGGAAGCCACCCACTCTTGCCCACATCTGTTCACAAATTCCTGCTCAAACATCTCCAACAAGGAGTCATCCACTTTTTGAAGACAGATGGGGGCAGGGATCAACAAATTGCTCTCTAGAGGCCCACAGCTGATCAGGAAACAAGAGCATGCCTTGACCACAAAGTCAGAAGGCCTGGAAGACAAGCATACCCATATTACGCAGGCCACCCATTCCTCTTTACATCCTCTTTCTATCCACGTAAGGTCTTAGGATGCTTTGTGTCTTGGCAAATCACTGTGATTGTAGCTTGTGTGTGTGTGTGTGTGTGTGTGTGTGTGTGTGTGTGTGTGTGTGTGTGTATGTGTGTGTGTAATTTAGGAGGTGGGGTGGAAAAGGACCCTAGAATAAACAACAGCTAATATTCCAAAAACAGGTTCTCTGATTCCAAATTCAGTGTTCCTTCCACCAAAAGATACCAGATACCAGACAGGGAATATGGTATAATGTTTAGATAAGGCTTGGACTCAGGAACATCTGGATTCAAATCCAACCTCCAGCTGTGTGGCCCTGGATGAGTCACTTAAATTCTCAATATCTGAGACAACTCTCGATGACCATAAGTCACTCTACCCTCTATTAGAAAGTCTCCTTACCAGAAATTCTTTTTGCCAATGACGTAACAAGTCTGGTCCAAGAGAAAAAATCCTACCTACTCCCACTTTGGACTTTTCCATTGACCCTCAAAAGGAATGCTCTCTGCAAAGCATTTGTGGGGATTCATGCTCTTAGGTCCAGGAGGCATTTCCCACATTCACATAATCACATCACTTCAGAGCTGAAAGGAGCCTCTGAGGCCAGCTTCTCTAACTAGGAATAAGAATCCCTTCTGGAGCATATTTACAAATGGGGTTCCAGCCTCCACTTGACAACCTCTAGGATGCATTTTACTGCAAAACACCCAAATGTACCTGTCTTCAATTTCCATCCATTGCTCCCCTGGGGCCAAATAGGACAAACAGAAGTCCATTCCTTCTTTTATATATCAACTCTTCAAATACCTGACTACAGTTATTATGTCCCCTTCCCCCACCCCACCCCTCAACTAAGTCTCTTCTCCAGATTGAGTATCTTCACTTCCTTCCACTAATCCTCACATGCATGGACCCTTCACCATTCTAATCGTCTTCCTCTAGTTTATCACTGTCTTTCTTAAAATATGGTACCCAGAACTGGACCCAACACTCCAGATGGGGTCCGATGATGGTATGTAACAGCACATCCTTCAACTCTCTATGCCTGGACA
The DNA here is from genome assembly GCF_003287225.1 of Phascolarctos cinereus. Lineage (NCBI taxonomy): Eukaryota > Metazoa > Chordata > Mammalia > Diprotodontia > Phascolarctidae > Phascolarctos > Phascolarctos cinereus. Next base: position 38,245,582 of record NW_027555958.1, read on the forward strand.
CAATATCTCTCAGTCAGAAGCCTAAGACGGCAGCAGTTTTCTTTGCTGACATATCAAACTGTTGACTAAAATTGAGTTTGCAACCCACGAAGATCTATTTCTTTTTTGGACAAACTGCTGCCCACTCATGACTTCTCTTCCCTACTTTGAATCTTTGAAGTCCAGGGGGAATCAGGTGACAGCGGAAAGTCCTAGTACTTGAATTTGTGTCTTTACTATCTGTGTGACCTTGGTCCAGTTATTCATCCTCTCTGGGCCTTATTTTCCTCATCTCTAAAATGAAGAGGTCAGAATAGATGACCTCCAAGGTTCTCTGATTCTATGACTACGTGAACCCAAATATAAGACTTTATATGTAATGCTATTCAATTTCGTCTTATTAGATTTAGCCCAAGGCTCCAGGCTATTAAGATCTCTTTGAATCCTGACTCATCATCTAGTGTGCTAGCCCCTTTCCCTAGTTTTGTGTCACTCAAAAATATGATAGGTATGCCATCTTTAACTTCTCCAAGTCATTGACAAAGCACAGAGATAATGATAGATTTTTGGTGCATACCTCCTGCCAAGCTGACATCAAACCATGAATGTAATAGGCCCAACAGTAGATTCTGTCTCTACCTAATTATACAACCATGTTTCTCTTGTCTCTCCATCTTTTCCATAAGAAGAGCATAGGAGACTTTACCAAATGCTTTGTGGATAAATGTTACCTGATCTACCAATCAACTGGAAAAGGAAATGAAGTTAGTCTACTATGACCTGTTTTGTCGATGCCATGCTAGTGATTTCTTATGACTGCCATTTTCTTTTCTAGATAGTCACTACCAGCTCTTTACTAACACATTCTAGAATTTTGCCAGGAATCAAAGTCAAGTTTACTGTCTTACAGTTCAAATACTCCGTCTTCTTACGTTTTTTTTTTTTTAATCAAGACAATACTGGCCCTTTTCTAATCCTGGGTCCCTGTCCTATTCTCCACAATTTTTCTAAGATCACTGATCCTGTATAGCCCAACAATCACACCCTGAGGTTCTTGAAGTACCTTAGAGTGTAATTCAACTGGGCCAGATAACATGTAGCTAGGTAATGTCATCAAGAGCAGCTTGGTGGTCTCTTACTATATCATTACATACTGTGGGTAACAATTGCCTCACTTAAATCCAACAAGTCAAGACATCATCCTGTGATGTAACTGGTCCTCTTCAAAAATGAAGGATGAGCAACAATTAGTCATTAGTCTACTTTGTGGTCCAAAGGTTGTTCTCTTTGGAAGAAAAAAAAATGGTGGTAGGAGGGAAGGAAAGAGTTTAGTGGCCATGTCTTGTCTCTCTTATCAGTTATCATTGTTCTGTCCACCCCAAGCAGTGATCCTATTCCTTCTCTGATCTTACTGTCTCTCAAAAAAAAAAAAACTTCATGAAAAAAAGAACCAGCCTTTTTCGTTATCCTTAGCTTCAGCTCATTCTGACTTTCAATATTCCTGACCCTTTTTACGAAACTATGACATATTGTTGGATGCATCTTTTGCTACTTGTCTTTGTTTTCAACTTCTACATAGAGACTGGATCTGCGACTTCACTGGTATTAGGGATTCCCAGGTGAAGAAACTTCCTGTATCAATGCAAGCCAGCATCTTCTTAGCAACTTGTAGAGTACCAAGAAATTGAGTCCCACAGGCCCAGGGGTACACTTTGAATTTGTGCCAAAGGTGGCACTGAGCCTGAATCTTTCTAGTTTTGAGGCTAGCCCCACTATGTCATGCTGTCTTCTGACATACCTTTTTAAAAATCTGTCTTTAGACAGTTCCCATCTTCTTCCTCATTAGAATTATTTTTTAGGCCTTTAGAATTTCATTCTTTAGAGTTTCCCATACCTCCTGGGCTGACTTTCCCGCTAGATTTTTAGTCCATGAGATTCTTCTGAAATCTAAATAGACTAGATCCAACTTTCCTCTCCCCTGTCATAAATTTCAAGATGGAAGAGTCACTTTGCCTCTACATCAAGTTACTCCATGTGGCTGAGCATCAGGTCTAGAGTAGAATTCTCTTTTTGGCTCTTTTGTCTTCTAAAGGATATAATTATCAATAAAACAAGTTGAGAAACTTATAAGCTGTTCCTTTGGAGGGTAAGAAGGAGAGGAACTTTCTAGCACAGAGGTCCTTAACCTGGATCCATGAACTTATTTTAAAAATATTTTAATAACTGTATTTCAACATAACTGCCTTCTCTTGTAATCCCACATATTTTTATCTTACGCATTTAAAATGTATTCTGAGAAGGGGTCCATAGACTTCACCAGACTGTCAAAAGGGTCTATGATATATAAAAAGGCTAAAAATCCTGATCTAGCAGATGTCCAGATAACTGAAGCACCCAAAAGCCATCCCTCCTGAAGCTCTGATACTTCAGGTTACTTTGGAGTATTTGGCGATCCCGAAGGAGTTTTTAAATGGCCTTGAGGCCATCCCATCTCCCCTCATCTTTTTCTGAAGGCCCTGTGACCACAGGCATTCAAACCCAATTAAACAAGACAGAAGGAAATCAGCTGTTGAGATCCCTCCCACTGCTCACAGGGCAATGAAGGTGGGCTACAAGCAATGCAGAGAGTGCATCTTTCATTTACAGCCAATTTGAGCATTCTTGCCCAGACACAGCCTAGAGGCACTTCAGAGAACCCGCCATGCAAGATGACTAAATGAGCTAGATTCTACCCCTCAGAGGTGATAAAAAAGCACCTTCTAGCACCCCATCTCATAGTCTCTTTCTGACCTCCTGGTAGAGCTCAGCTTCAAGTCTGGGCCTGTCAGAGCAGAACTCTGAGAGGGATTCAGGACAAGTGGACTGGCTGTACTAAGGGGGTAATTCACACATTTAAATAAGCTTTAAGTTTTACTAACAACTTTCCACACAAGAATCCTGCAAGGGAGGTAGTCCAAGTCATGTTGACTCCATTTGACAAATGAGGAAACTGAGGAATAGAGAGGTTAGAAATCTTGCCCGAAGCTACATGTCTACTGTTCCCACCAGCTACTATTGTTTCCAATATACCCTATTGTCCATCTAAGAATTAAAAAGCAAAAAAGCATGATGGAGAGAATGTTGGACTTGTCGACAAGATGACTAGGTGTCACATCCCACCTGAGTCACTGGGTGACCCATGGGCAACCCCTGAACATCTCTGAGCTTCAGTTTTCTCATTTTAAACTGGGGAGATAGTAGTAGCTCCTTCTTCACAAGGTTGTTGCAACAAGAAAATGACTTTAAATGTGGAAAATATTTCAAACCTTAGAAGTGTTACGTAAATGTGGGCTATTATCATTTGGAGTCAGAGGATCCCAGTTTGAATCTCCTGTCTTCTATTTAATGCTTTTGCACTCTTGAGCAACTCAATCCATCCCTTTGAGCCTCAGTTTCCTCATAAGTAAAATAAGAGAGTTAGATTGGATTCCTTTCAGTTTTAAGCCCAATGATCCTATGGATGGGGCCAATGGCAACTCTCTAATAGAAATTATTTCAAGGGCAGGCTTTGGCCAACTTTGTATATTTTCCATATACACCACACAAATGGATTTCTTTCTTCCCAGAACCTTCATCAGCCCTCTGGAGAGAGAACTCTGTTTAGATCCAGTCTACCTGACCATAATTAGGCATTTATATGGCACCTCAAGATACGTAAAACACTTCACATACATATGTTATCCTCATAACGCTGTAAAGTAGGTGTTATCACCCCCATTGTAAAGATAAGGAAACTAAGGCAGAGAGAGGTTAAGTGACTTTTCCAGAGCCACACAGGTAGTAAGTGTCTGAGAGAAGTAGGATTTGAACTCAGGTCTTCCTGATTCCAAGTCTAGCACTCTAACCACTGTACCACCTAGCTGATCACCAGGCAAAAGACCTCTGTGACCTTGGTCAAGTCACTCAGTTTCCTCATCAGTAAAATAAGAGGCTTGGACTAGAATAGTAATGTCAGGCTCAAATAAAAATGAATCCCTACAGGCTGCATCTCAACTCAGGAAATCAAAAATTGACATCATTTATGTAAAATTATATATTTATTTTGTTAAACAGTTCTTAATTATTTTTTAATTTAGTCTGGTTGCACTTGAGAGTTTGGGGCCAGCAGGCAGCAAGTGTAACACGTCTGAACTAAATGATCTCCCAAGGTCCTTCTCTACCTCAAAATTTTGTAAGTTTATCAGGCGGCCCAGTAGCTAATCCATCCCTAGCATCTTGGCCTAACCAAAATGCCTAGGAGGAGAAGGGGTTCTTTTGTCAGAAGACAGGCACCTAATGGCTCAACTGGATCAATTGCCTAGCTGTCTGATTGACAGCACTTTGATTGGCTTCGACGACAACTCCCCCCCCCCCCCAATCCCAGAATCAAACTGTATTTTGGTCAATTCAGCTGCTTGGAGCTCTGAGTCTACATTCGATTTCTTGCTATGTTTCCCCAAAGTGAAATCACTGGGCAAAGGTCTGTATGTTTCTCGTTGAAACATCTATCAATCATCTTCTATGCTTTAACGCTTCAATAATGCGTACATTTCAGCCATGGTGGCTCTCTGATTCAGCCATTTCTGAGATCCCAGAACCCTGTCCTTTCTCTTCTCTAACTACCACTCAAGGCACAGAATAACAGAGCTGAATGGGACTTTAGAGACTATTTGGTCTAATGGGGAGGAAAGTGAAACAGCCAGAAGCAACCTCACCTCTTAGCAGTGCCAGGTGAACTGCTCTGATTCTCAGTTTCCCCCTCTGTGAAAAGGGCATAAATAGTACCAGCGGTACCTCCCTTCCAGGAATAAAATGAGTATCAGATAAAGCAATGTAAGTTAAGGACTTTGCAAGTATTAAGTGTTAGATAAATGTTAGCTATTATTAATAGAACCCCTTCCGGACAATAGGAACAAAGACCGAAAACTAGAAGAGGGCTTACCAGTGGTGTGACCCTGGACAAGTCATTTAATTTCTGTTTGCCTCAGTTTCTTCATCTGGAAAATGGGGATAGTAATAGCACCTACCTGCTGGGATTATGGTGAGGATGAAATGAGATAATCATTGTAAAGTACTCAGCATCGTGCCTTGCCCATAGTAGCTACTATATAAATGTTAGCTATTGTACATACACACACATACGTGAACATATTATATAGAAACATATTTATATGATAGATAAGAAATATTTTATATTATTGTTATTATTATTACCACCAACACCATCTACTCCAAATCCCTCATTCTGCAGATGTGGAAACCGAGGCTCAAGGAAGTTAAGCAGCTTGTTCAAGGTCACACAGGTAGTAAGTGCCAGGGCTAGAAATAAATCCAGATCTCCCACCTTCTGGTCACGGGCTTTTTTAACAACAGCTTGCTGTTTGCCATTATATTGACTTAACCTTTGTTACTTTCATATGCTTGCCCTAGGAAGCAAGACCTCTGCTCTGATAGGACCACAGATTTAGAGCTGGAAGGGACCTCAGAGACCAGTGAGTCAAACCCATCATTTTACAGAGAAGGAGATTGAGGTAAAGAGTGACTTGTCCAGGGTCAATCAGCTACTAAGTATCTGGAGTGAGATTTGAACCCAGGTCTTGATGGCAAGTCCAATGCTCTATGGTCTATAGTATGCTGCTTGTCAATAGCAAGGGGACTTTCCTTATCTTCCTAAATAGACCCTCCCTACATCAGTACTTCAGGTCTTTCTGAGCAGCATTTCAGCCGAAAAGGTCAGTGTTATACAGAAATGCTGCTCAGAGCCTTATTTTCTGTCTCTCTTGCTGATAGCAGCCAAACTGTTTTAAAGGGACCAAAACAAATATTTCTTTTGGCTTTAGAAAATGTTTGGCTATGAACACGCAGGACTCAAACATAGTAATATTTTATGATCATTCACATTTTTAACAGTATAAGGTTCACAGGAGGGACGAGGTGGAATAGTAGGTAGAAAGTTGGCCTTGGAGTCAGGAAGACCTGAGTTCGCTCTGGGTAAATCACTAAATCTGTTAGTGCCCCAGGCAAGTCTCTAAGACTGGAAGTTTCAGGAGCTGCTGACCTGTATTGATGGAAGGAGTTTCCTGACCAATGAAATCACAGATCCAGTCCAAAAAGAAAAAATAAGGTTTACAAAGTCCTTTCATTGGCTGTTGTTCAATCATTCAGCCACGTCCAACTCTCCGTGACCCCATGTGGGGTTTTCTTGGTGAAGATGCTGGAGTGGCTTCTCATTTCCTCGTCCAGTTCGTTGGATAGATGAAGAAACTGAGGCGGAGTTAAATGACTTGCCCAGGGTCACACAGCTAATGAGTGTCTGAGGTCAGATTTGAACTCAGGTCTTCCTGACTCTGGGCCCAGTGCTCTATCCACTGAGCCATCTAGCTGCCCCTAATGTTTTCCTTACAATGACTTCATGAAGTAGGCAATGAAAGTATTATTACCATTTTGCAAATGAGGAAACTGTGATTCAGAAAGGAGAAGCAACTTATTATCATCATGTGGCCAGGAAGTGGTAGTGCTGTGATTTGAACCCAAGACTTTTAAATTCAAGTCCAGTGTTCCATTATAACACACTACCACTCTGAATGGTATAAGCTGGCGTGATGGAAACAGGTGGCTACTCCCCAACCCCTTCTGCATCCCTATCTCCCAGGGCCTATCTATTAGCAGAAGAATCCCCCCTAAACATGTGAAAAATGTCTCACTGCTTCCTGGTTCTGCAGTTGACCCTACAGTAGCCAGTATAGACACCTGCCACCCTTCCCCCCAACACAATACATACCCCTAAGTGTGTATGGTGTCCTAGGTATGGTGCCCAAATAACTGTTGGAGCTGGCTCTCTCACACCCTCCATCCTAGCCAATGAATGGGAAGGCTGCTCTTTGCAACACCGGGAAAGACAGCAGAAGTGCCAAAATCCCAGAGCCAGAACCTCCAGGGCCACTGAAATAGAATGGGCATTGAGAAACAGTGAACTTCCTTTTATTAATGATGCTAATTGGATTAGCAGTTGGATAATTACACTAAACCTAAACAGGAATGTAAATAGCCACACTCAGAACCAGCTGGAGAAAGAGAAGTCCCAAAGCCACCCCCAGGCCCCTTAACTCCAAACACACCCAGGTGGTTATACAATCGGCATTCAGAGCAAAGGTCCATTGGCATGAATAGAAGAAAGGTTATGAGTGAGAGTCAGTGTGCCACCCCAGGGAAATCACTTGCATGATATCTTTCTAACTGATTTGTTAGCTAGTAAAACCGAGCTCCTCTGGGGTCTAGAGAACCATAGAGGTCAGGGAATCATTCAAAGCATTGTTCCTCATCTTCTCCCTCCCCCCATTAAGTGAATAGAAAGTTTCCAATTGTTAAACAGGAAAAGTATCTGAGGCTAGAGCCCAGTTCTGGTGTGACTGACCCATAAAAATTCCATCTAGAGATTGGCTTGGATGAAGATGATCCCATTGGTGGCATTCTTGGTGGAAGAATGACAGGACCACATGGCAGGTTAAGGATCTTTCTGAAATGGCTTCCAGAATTATCAGAGGAAAAGTAGCTTCCAAACTTGGGGCATCCATATTAGCCTACCACTGTTAGGCATTGATATTCCTTAGGGAAGTCCCATGATAGGGTTACAAGAGGTCATGGGAATATGCACTTTAACAGAGATGTGTGTGTGTGTGTGTGTGTGTGTGTGTGTGTGTGTAGCGGGCAGGGGGGAGGAGCAGGCATGAGGCACAAGATCAAAGCCTTCTAGGATGAGACAGCCAACCTAGGTGGCTTCGAATAATAGATTTAAAGCTGGAACATTTCTTAGGTTGGAGGTCATCTTGTCCAACCCCTTCCATTTACAGAGAGGAAACAGACCTCAAAAGAAGTGACTTCCCCTGACAGAAACAGTGATAGAATCAGGATTTGAACCCAGTACCAAAGACTTCTCTTTCTACTGTGTCATGTTGCCTCTCAGAGGAAGGAGGGAATGTCTATGCCAAATGAAGATGTATGTATACACACACACACACACACACACACACACACACACACACACACACACATATTTAACTTTTTGCTGAAGTGATCGGGGTTAAGTGACTTGCCCAGGGTCATACAGCTAGTAAGTGTCTGAGGCTGGATTTGAACTCAGGTCCTCCTGACTCTAAGGCCAGAGCTCTATTCACTGCACCACCTAGCTGCCCCTGAAGATGGATATTTTGAACACAGAGAAGTATGAAGAATGTAGAGGTTAGCTCCTGAGATATAGTAAGAACTTAATAAACATGCTGAAAGAATGAACAAAGTATGGGTCCAATAGCAAGGAAGAATTCTGTCCAAAAAACCCTAAAAGGTCAAGGGGCACATGGGAGGGAATGAAGGATTGTCATGTGGATTTGCTTTAAGTTTTATGACTTGACAGGTTTCATTTCTTGCGGTTTTCAGTCCAGTGCTGGTCTTTCCCACCATTTAGGATCACTAGTTTCCTTCAAAACTCAACTCAAGTAATGCCTTCCACACGATTTTCTTCCCTGACTCCCCTCAGCTGCTACCCCTCCAGTCCACCACCTGCCTGTTCTATCCCTCATTGGAATCTAAGCTTTCTGAGGGCAGCAGCTATTGGCTTCAATCTCTGCATCCCCAGAACCGAGTTCAGTGCCTGACACGTCAGCAGGTGCTCAACAAATGCTTGATTGGGGGTAAAACTTATTGAAGCTTTCGTGCAGCATGTCTACTTTGCTACCACCTGAAGGAGGCTACTAATCGATCAGTCAATCAATAAACAGCCAACCAAATAGAATCCCAGACAGATGAAATTCATCTTTACGAAGTTTGGAATGATTGTTCAAAGGAAGCAGCCTGAGGAGAAAAGCTTCAGTGCCAGGCCCATTTGATAGTTCAGCAGCTAACCAGGACAGTAATAAAAACAAATAAACAAACAAACAAACCCCTAGCCAACAGCAAGAATGCTATGGCAGGCTCTGATCCAGGCCCACTCCATGTAGAGACTCAGAGCAAGACAAGGGGTGCAACTGTCAAGAAATAATAAAGAAAAATAAAGAAAGAACAGCAGAAATAGCAGGTCAGGAAACATACCATGCTTACACACAGGTAAACTGAATTATGGCAAGCCCAGCTGGTCCCATTATGGAAATACATGCCCTAACATCATAAAGACTCAAAGGTCTCTAACCCAACCACCTCATTTTACAAATGAGTAAACTGAGGCTCCCAGGAGATATTTGACTTGACCAAGGTCACACAGGTAATAAGAGGAAGAGTCAGGCTTCAGTCTCTGAGTCCTATGACTCAGCTCAAGAGGTCATTCCATAGCACCCTCTACCTTCCCATCAGTCTCCCACTGAAGACTGATCACTGGGTGCTGTTTTTTTTAAAGCCCCCCCAGCTAACAATATATACATATATACATTATACACACACACACACACACACACACATATTTATACACACACACATATATATTTTCTTTAAGAAACCTAAAACACACAGCAACCTTCAATAGCATGTTGAAAAAAAAAATGAAACACCAAATAGTTAAGCCAGCTTCCTTCTTCTAGGGCCCTTGAAATCCTAGTTGTCAAGATTCCACAAATCTGCCTTCTGTCAGACAGGTGTTTTATCCAGACCCACTGCATGTGGGGAATGAGCACATACAATCGCTTACAAATTCCCAGCCCAGAATCTCCTTGTCGCTAACTGTTAGGAGTCCTCTCTATCGCCCCTTCCCATGCTGCTTTCCACCAGGAGAGAACATTCTATCCAACCCTGAGTTAGCAACTTTTCCTTGGTGAAAGCCAGGGAGAGCTATGGTACTCCCGTCCTTGTACCAAAGGTTCCCTGGCTATATATGCCCTCACTGTCTGGGCAAAGACCCAGGCCACCTGCAGTTTCTATGATGGGTGACATTTCAGGAGTTCCCTCCCCAGAATCTAAACAGAGCTTCTGTGTTTGAGACATCAGTCTTAGTGAGGCTGCTGAGCATCTCTGGGTGTTTAGCAGCTGGCCTATTTACTGAATCGATTGTATTATTGTTTCGTCCTCCCTCCCTCCCCCAAAGACAACAAACACTACCTGCTTGGACAGAACTGGCCTCTCTTCTTTCCCCATCCCTTTCTTCCCACCTACCCAGCCAACAGGATCCATCCCACCTGCTTGGCGCTAAGGGCTGTAGGAACGGGGGAGGGGGGGGAGAGAAAGAAGATTTGGAGTTAAGGCTAGAAGGGCAGCGGGGAAGAGGCATTGAGCACCCCGATGGGCAGCGGGGACCTCTTCCTTTTTTAGATTATCCCCAGCAGCTTCACTTGGGTGAGCCTGCTGGGGCTAGGGATGGGACACAGGGTCCTGGCTGCAATGAGGTAGTGTCGAGTAAAGAAAGGGATTGGAGGGAAAGGAAAGAGTCCCAAAGTCGGATAAGGGTTTGACTCAGGCCCCATGAGAGTGGGAAGCATCAGCCAGAAGACTGGCTGCCTGATCTGGAGACAGACAGGCATCCTGGAAGGATGAGGAGAGAAGAGGGAGCCCGCCGCCCGGGGGAGGGGGTAACTAGAGAGCCAACTCACAGAGGAGAAGTTGTGAGGCCCGCAGAGTTCGCCCCGGTACTTGCAGGAGAGAAGCATGTCCTCCAGCTGGTGACCCAGGCGGTCCATGAAGGCGGCGCTGATCCCCTCGAAGTGGCGCGGCGGCAGGAAGAGGCGGAAGTCCGCCAGCTTGCGGAACCACTGGCGGCGAGACTCGTCCCCTCGGAGCAGTTCGCTGACGAGCGGCCGGGCAGTGCGGTTGGGCAGCAGCAGCCCGAGCCAGTGGCCGGCGTAGTAAAGGTCCCCCTTGGAAAGACGCGGGAAGCGCAGCGGGTTGTTGTTGCACAGGGTGACGGCCGGGAAGGGCAGCTGGCGGCTCCACTCGCGATGCACCCGCGTGTGCGAGGGGAAGCTGAGCCAGTAGAGAAGGCGGTTCGAGGACCAGGAGAGCAGCAAGCCCAGCGAGGTGCAGAAGGCCAGCACCCACAGCGCCCGACGCTGGAAGGAGCCCCCGGCCGCCGTGCGTCCCGGACACATGTGCCGCAGCCCGTGCAGTTTAGCGCGGCTGAGTGGCAGCCGCCCTCGCCGGGGCCCCGAGCGCGGTAGCGCCCGCTCCCGGCCGTCGTTCCGGCCGCCCCCGGGCTGCCCGGCCACCACCGCCGCCGCCCCCCCGGGCTTCTCGCGGGCCATGCGGAAGCGTCCCGAGGGGCTCAGTGCCGCCGCCGCCGCCCCCGCCGCGGGGGGCAGCCCGGCTCCTCCGCTGCTCCGGCTCATTCATTCAGTCCGCGGCCGGAGGGGGAAGGCAGCCCCGGCCAGGCGGAGCCGCCATGGGAGTCCGCAACAGCAGCAGCAGCAACGCGCAGCCCGCGCCAGGGAAGCGTGCGCCCGGAAGGAGCCCCGGTGGCGCGGCATGCCCTCCCGGCGCCGCCTCCGCGGGCACCCACCCGGGACCGGGCACTGCCTCCGCTGGCCGCCCCTGGCACTGGCCTCTCCCGGAGCGGCTCCCCGCCCTGCTGGCCCCGGGATCTCTCTCCGCGCACTACCTCTCTCGGGGACCCCCCGGGCACCGCCTCTCCAACCCCACGCCAAACGGCTCCCGCCCCCGTCGTCCTGGCCCCCGGGGGACCCTGGTTCGAGTTTCCCCTAATCCTGGTCTTAGATAGGCATCCTGGGGGAGGGACGCCAGACCGACGTGACTGCTCTGGGGACCCCGCTTCCTTCTCTTCCCTGCCACGAATCCCGCCAGTCCCAGTCCACTAGCCCAGCGTCGCCGGGACACGGGCGACAGAGAGCTGGGGAACGAGCGCCCCCAGAGGCCTCCCCTGACTCCAGGGCGAGAGGGTGGGTGGGTGGGTGTGTTAAGGACTGGGTTGGGGCTAGCGGGAGCCGCAGATTGCCCGGGTGCCCCTTCCCGTTATCTACCTCACCTTCCCAATCGGACCCTCCAGGCTGCTCCGAGGGAGGTCTGAACGTTGCTCCCCCGCCCAGCTGTTGCGCTCCCCCTACTACCGCGTCAGGGCAGTCGCCCCTTCCTCTCGCATAAGCTGCGTCCCACTCTCTCGTGGGTCTGGGGGCTTCTCTGGGTGACAGGAGGGAAGGGGGCTCGCTCCCCCGGCCCGGTTTAGGCTCAGGCTCAGGCTCGGTGGCTGCTGCGGCCGTACAGCGTCGCTCCCTCTGCCGGTTCTCCTAGATCCAGCCAGTGTTCTCGGAACGCTCCAGCCCCCCCCTTGCCCCTGCCGCGGCTCCTCCTCCCTGCCCGGGCATCGGGAACTGGAAGACTGCGGAGCCACCTTCAGTGAGATCCGGTTGCCCCTTCCTCTCTAGAGGCTCCAAGAACCACGGCCCGTTACTATCTCCTGTTTTCCTGTCCTGACCTGGGGCGTCTGGAGCCCGGGGTGAACTTGGGCTGCGGCCGCGCACGTCAGGCGCGGTTGGGCTCTGAGCAACTGCTCCCCTCCTTCTCCACCTCCACCTCCTCCTCAGCCTCGGTGGCCCCGCGGTTCCGGGAGGGGCTGAGGCAGCAGCGAGCTGTGTGCGCTCTTGGAGACACGGTGCTGACGCGCCCCGGCTCCTCCTCACTGCATTTTAATTCCTGGCCGCTGTGGCCGCTGCGCACCGAGTGGGAAGCTGCTTGCAGGAGTCAGCTGGGTGGGGGGACGCCTGGCACCGCGTGTGTGTGTGTGGGGGGGGCGCTTCACCCCACTGCAGGGGAGCATGGGGGCCTAGATTCTTGGGCAACTCCTCCCCCTTAAGTATTTGGCGCTGTCCCCACTGCGTTCTGAAACATGCAGAAGTCCCCATCCCTTCTCCATTCTAGTCATAGAATCCTAGGATTTTGAGCTGGAAGGCACTTTAGAGATTATCTCCCTAAATTCAACCCCCTTAATTTAGGCAACAGACAACTGCGGCCCAGAGAAAAGAAACAACTCACCCAAGGTCACACACAATTAAGTGGTACAAAGCCAAGAGTGAGATCTATTCTCCTAACTCTCAAGTCCAGCTCTCTTTCTACCACAGCTGGGTGCCTCCTCTGCCCCTTTCTGTGTCCCCCACCTTGAGAAATTATTACCAAGTTCTCCTAGGTCATCAAGCAAAGGGTCACACAGGTGGGCTTTTTGGCAGATGACTCAATCTTTAGTTCTGGCATATTCTGACACCCTAGCCCGGAGTGATCTCTCAAGCCCTGAACTCCACTGGTCCTTACTTATACACTTCACCCGAGACATAGATACCCCAGGCTTTTGTTTTTAGTAGTCTTTCAATTCAATCCAAAAGGCCCCACAGAGTAGCAGGTACTGTACTTTAGTGATCCTGAGAGAAAAACAAAGCAGAGCCTGCCCTCAGGAAGCTTATTAACTCAGGAAACAGAAGCAGTTCACTCAGAGACAAAGCAAGGAATATTCAAGATTTGATAAACTAATTTAAGAAGAGAACCTTAACAGCCTGGGTCATGGGGATCAGGGAAGGCCTCCTAAAGAAGGGGGTGTCTGACCTGAGCCTTCAACAGAGCTACCAATTTCAAGAGATAGCTGTGAGGATGGAGTGCATTTCAGATGGGGGAGTAGCTGAGGGAAGGCACTTAGGAGGTGAAACATCCTGTATGGAGGGAGCAGCTGCTAGATTGCATATATAGACTCCAAAAATCTTAGTGCAGTTTTCTGTTATTAAAAGCTGAAGCCTGCACTAAGACTTTTGGGACACCCTGCTTAGCATGGTAATAAGAGCTGTACAGCACTTTACAGCCTACAAATAGCTTCCACATCCATTATCTCCACCCAACCTCACAACCATGCTGTGAAATAAGTAGGGTGGATATTAGGCTAAAGACTGCAACTGCGATTTCATTGGTCCAGGGAATTCCCTTGACCATTGCAAATTGACACCTTTTCTGCAATATACCATCTTAGATATTTACCTGGGGGCATTGAGAGATTAAGTGACCCTCCCAGACCACAGAGCCTGTCAGAGTCTGGATTTGAACTCAGCTCTTTTTGGCTTTCAAGGCCAGATCTCTACTATGTCATATACTGCCTTTAAGACAGGTTTTATACTTCTCTTTTTACAAATGAAACAGGCTCAGAGAAAGGGTAGATGTTTTTTCCCACACACCATAATCACATAACCTATTAGTGGCAGTCAGGCCAAGCATCCAGGTCTTTTGACTCTAAATTCAACACTTGCTTCTACAAAAGGACATAAATATTTGTTTCTTGATTGTCTGAGACTTCCTCCCTAGAGGTAATATTTGAAAAACTGCCTGTCATTTACAGTTCAATGTGATGAGTTTATCACATCCAGGTCTGTGGAGGTTTTGATGGGGGTGGGAGGAGGGAGAAGGAAGAAGCTCTCCATGACCCAAGCTGAAGACAGAGAGAGGGAGGCTTGGGTCTCGAGTGATACATTTTGCCTACTTCATCATTTTGAATAGGATTGGCCCCAGTCAGGTATGTCCTTGTCATTGCCAAATTGAAAAATTGACCGCAGAGAGTTGGGGTTTCAGGGAAGTCTTTCTGCTTAAATTTGGAGCTATTCCTGGAGTGAGGATGAGGATGGGAATGAGAATGGGAGGGGGGAAGAGAAAAGGCTGATTCAACCATCACTCCATTTTTATCCCCTGGAGAAGTGGGTTAGGATCTCTTCTTCCTGCGCTATTGACTCCAACTTCTGATTCCCAGAAGGAAGACCAGCTTCTCCTTTTTTCACCCCACTACACACACACACACACACACACACACACACACACACACACACACACACACAGCCCTTCCCTTTATCTCCTGCCAGTCCCACACCCCACCTCCTCTGCCTGTCTGTTGGCCACATAATGGCCATTCAGATGGAATGAGTCCCAAGATGGACCACTCTGAGCACACAAAATGTAGGAGATTCACCAATAGAGGCTGCCCCATTTCTCTCCTCCCACTCCACACAGTGACTGATTCCCAGACTAACAATAACCCAGCTCAGGCTCACTTTATATTAATGTTCATTAATACAACTGCAGCCCTGGTTTTTTTTTTTCTCTCTCTCCTAATCTCAAAATCTTCCATTGCGTTTGAAATTTAAATGTATATGAGTCTCTGGACTGGGATGCCCGCTAAATCCTGTAGCTCCTAATGTTCACCAGGCTTAATTATGTTGTTTGGGCTTTGGCATGGGCTAGGAAATCAGACAGACAGACAGACACACACACACACACACACACACACACACGTGAACACATACCAATATACAGAGGTAAATAGGGCACCACAGGTTGCTCATAATTTCAGAGATGATACAATTGTAGATTTGAAGCTGGGAGAACTTTAGAGACCACTTAAGTCACAGAATTATAAATCATAGGTTTAGGGCTGTAAGGTTTCTTAGAAGTCATAATCCAACTCCTCATTTTGAAGATGCAGAAAGCCCAGAAATGGTATGTACCTTGCCTAAGGTCACACAGTAAATGGCAGCTCTAGGATTGGTTCTTTGGTTCCAAATCTAGTGTTTCTACTCCACTAGTCTACCTCCCTGTCCCACTGGGGTTTTGGATTACAGATTCAGAGCTAAAAGAAGCTTTAGATTTCATCCAGTCCAATTCTCTTGTTTTATAGATGAGGAATCTATGGCTCTGGAAAAGAAGAGATTGCCTAAGGTGACAAAGGTAATAAGCGGTACAATCAAAATTGGAACCCATGTCTTTTTTAAAAATATGTTTTTATCGATGTCTTCTGTTTCTTTCATCATCATAGTTATTTCCACTATCCTTTCCCTCCCTTTCCCATAGAGTTATCCCACATAACAAATAATATTTAGAAAGGAACCCTCCCCCACAACTGATCAATAGATAAATTGAAAAAGTCTGAAAAGGTACAATGTGTAACACCTGTGGACCTCCCACCGCCACAGAAGGGTGGATGAACCCATGTCTTTTTAGGACAAATCCAGGATTCTTTTGACCATACCACTCTACATCCCCAGTCTGACTTTGTTTTACAGAAGGAAACTGAGTCCAGCAGAGATTGAGTGAATTAGCCAAGGTCACTTAGCAAGTTAGTAGCTGAACTTGGGTATTAATCTGGGTCCCAATTTCCATTCCAGAGCCCCTTCTGTAGTATCAGATTGCCACTCATAGCACACACATGGACTGGATGATTGCCATAGACTTCTGGTTGGGCTCCCTGCCTCAAGCCTTTCTCCACCATAATCCATCCACTCAGCTGTCAAGTTAATCTTCCTAATGTGTAGGTCTGACCATTCTCTCTACCCTATCTCCACCAGTTTCCTCATCTGTAAAATGGAATCATAACAAGTTAATCTTCCTAATGTGTAGGTCTGACCATTCTCTCTACCCTATCTCCACCAGTTTCCTCATCCGTAAAATGGAATCATAACCTCCCTCCCAGGGCTGTTGTGAGGAAAAAAACAGCTAATATATAAAGTATTTTACAAACCAGAAGCACTGTATGTTGTTGTTATTGCTGTTTACTCATTTTCAGTCATGTCCAACTCTTTCTAACCTTTTCTGGGGTTTTCTTGGCAAAGATAATGGAGTGGTTTGTTATGTCCTTTTCTAGCTTATTTTACAGATGAGGAAACTGAGGCAATCAGGGTTAAATGACTTGTCCAGGGTCATACAGCTAGTAAGTTTCTGTGGCCAGATTTGAACTCAGGTCTTACCTTACCCCAGGCCTGGCACTCTATCCACTTCACAGCCTAGCTTGCCCCTAAGCACTACGTAAATGCTATAATTATTACTATGTGCTAAGCCCTCTGGATAGAAACAAATGTTAAAAAAAAACACATAGTCCCTCTCCTCAAGGAGCATACATTCTAGTGGGGGAAGCAACATGTAAACAACTATACACACACACAAGATATATACAGAGAAGACTGAAGGTGATATGGCTATGGCGTAAGAGGTAGAATGAAAAGGGTTGTGCCGTGGTTCATATGGTTCAGTCTGGCCAAGTATTGCAAGGCAAGACACAGGATGGCTCGCACTAGCAGCAGTAAACTCATTCTCCCAAAGAGTATGTGTTTCCAAATCCCCCTTATGGTTCTGCAAAGATCCTGATGCTGAGGCGGGGTGGGGTGTCTGATCAGTACTTAGGGCTATATAGAGGGTGCAGGGTGTCCTGCACACAATTTTTGGGATTCTCCATACTCCTCTTTCTTTTCTGCTCCCCTCTCAACCATTTTCTCAGGAGCTTGAGATCATGCTGTAGATAAGATCTAAAGACTTATGACCTGCCAGCAGTTATGGTCATGTAGTATGGACAAGCAGGTGGCATCTCCCAGATGCTCACTGGTAGGGTACCATTACATCTGTTTATAAAACTGTTAACAACTGATGTTCCAGGCTTTTTTTTTTAACATTCTCCCTCTTCCCCCCTCCCTCAAAGTTCCCTTTTAAATGCCCATATGCTGCGTTTTTAGGGAATGAGTCTCACTTCATTGCCTTATTCATTCCTCTAACTGGGCACTCATGCAAACGTAGGGCTTAGGTTTAGAGATCAAAGTGACCTCAGGGACCATGAAGTCTGAACTTTTCACTCTACATATGAGGAAACTGAAGCCCAGTGAAGTTTGTTCAAAGTCACACAGCTATTGAGTGAAAGACTCAGGATTTGAACCTAGGTTCCCTGATCCCAAATCCATTGCTCCTTCCACCATACTCCACGACATCCTGGGTCCTGCTAATGGACAGTACAGTGTCCTGCAAAGGGAGGGGCAATCTGAGGGACAGAGCCTGGATGGTTCTCAAGGTCATTGCAAATGATCCTTTCTCAGTCAGTCTGTGTATGATGCTGCATTCATGAGCAGTACCCCAATGGTCATTGCCACCCCTCCATCCAGGCCCTAGTTCCCTTGATGCTGGAGGAACCTCTGAACTCACAAAGAGTGTGACAACATTAGATTTAGAATCAGAGTTTGTTATTCAGTTATTTATCACTCATGTCTGACTTCATGACCCCATTTGGGGTTTTCTTGGCAGAGATACTCAAATAGTTGCTATTTCCTTCTCTAGCTCATTTGACAGATGAGGAAACTGAGGCAAACAGGAATGACTTGTCCAGGACATAGGTTTAAATCCTGGCATTGATAATGACTCTCATTCTAATGGTGTACAATTCACTTATTTTCTCTAAGCTTTCATTTCTTCAACTGTAAAAGTGATGGAATCAGAATAAATGACCTCTGAAGTTCCCTCCACCTCTAAACCTGTGATCCCATGAGCATATGATCCCATTCTAGAGTGAAAGCGCCACGGGGAACTTTAACCCAGCAGGATCTGCTGCTTCCGTCTCCTCCCCTCCCAAAGGAATACTCCCCCATCCCCAACCTTAGGGACCCACTGCTGCTGGAAACTGAGGCCCCACTATGTGAGACCTTCCTTCTTCCTCTTTCCCTGCCCCTCTGTAGCTCTTCATTCTCATTATCCCTGACAGTCTTCACTCAAACCTGAATCCTTTTGTACTTCTATATCCCTCTCACCTCTGGGATCACAACATCAGGGGATAGGCAAGGATGGGAGGGGTGATCTGGAAGATATATTCCTAGTTGAAAAATTAGAGAGAATTTAATATTATAGATGGTGGTGAAGTTCTAAGGTACTGTTAGCAATCTTTGTGGGCTAGCCTGGGAACCTGAGAGGAGGAGTGTGGTACTGCGAAAAGAGCACTGAATGATTCCATGTCAATCCCAAAGGATTTATGATGAAAAATTATATCTACCTCCAGAGAAAGAACGAATGAACTTGGAAGCAGACTTTTTTCACTTTCTTTATTTTCTTGCAACATTGCTAATATGGAAATATGTTTTGTATGCCTTTATAGGTATACTGGCCATCATATTGCTTGCCTTCTCAGTGGGTGAAAGAATGTGCTGTGTACATGTAAATGTTCTTTTTTCATTTTGTATTTAAGTTTAAAATGAATTTTTAAAAAAGAATGGATGGAGGAAAAGAGAGAATTTGGAACTCAACATTTTAAAAATTAATGTTAAAAAAAAAGAAAAAGAACAGAGTATTGCACTTGGAGTCAGAACTAATTGGATGTGAGACCTTCAGCCAGTCACTTCCTTTCTATAGGCCTCTTGTCTTCCCTATTGGAGGTTAGATTTGATGACCTTTAGAGTTCTGTGATTATATAATTTTAACTCTTTTTAATCTGAATAAATTTCTTCTTCATTTCAGGCAATACACATGCCTTCCTGCATAAGAACAGTAGGTTAAGATTTAGGAGATTTGTTTTTTGACCTAGCTTTTTCCCCTTCTCCAGTCATGCCTTTGGCCAGCCAGTGACCCTTAGTGTCATTCATTTAACTCTTTTGGAGGGGTTAAAGGCCTAAAGAGACCATTTGGCCCCATTGCTTCTATTGTAGGTGCTCAGTAAATGTCTAATAACAAGGAGTGGAAGGAAAATATTGGTGGCATGAAAGCTGAAAGAAACCATCCCCACCAAGCCTGCCTCCTTGCACGTTTGCATTTTTGCCCTGCCATCATGGGAATTGGCTTGAGCCAATGTCCTCTTATCTCTCTTGGCATTTTTAACCACCTTCTGCTGCTCTGGTCTCTTTCATTCCTTTCTTCCTCCTGAGCTGGTTTTCATGTGTTAATCTTGGCCTCATTCAGTCCTATTTCCTTCTAGACTGATTTCTTGGATTTGTCCTAGTCCTAGCTGAATCTCCTTCCTTATTTTTTTCTGTATCCATAATTCTTTCCTTCCCCTCCACCCAGGGTCTTGGTCCCTGTTTGACGTAAGATCCCAGAATGGCAGAGCTAGAAGGCAGAGCCTGAGAGATCATTTGGAAACCTGAGACATCATCTAGTCTACCACTCTTATTTAACAGGGGGGGAAACTGAGGTCAATGAAGGAGAAGGGACCTGAAATATCATCCAGTCCATTATTGAGGGCCGTCCCCTGGGGCATGTTGGGCCAAGCTCTGAGGTAATTGTGCCCAGCCAAGGCCGTGGAGGAAAAAGGACTTGTCCAAGGTCACAGTTAGTATAAAAACTGAGACTTGAACTCAGGTCTCCTGACTCCCAGTCCTGGGCTCTGCACTGCAGTGGTATTATTCCACAGATTTCCCCCCCTCCTCTCCTAGCTTCTCCATTTACTTCTGCTACTTTGTTCCAACTGCTGTTATTTTCCTTCAGTTTCTTATTTCACACATTCCTGCTTTCACTTCCAAAAAAGAGAGTGGGCCTGGCATCAGAGCCGTATTTGCTGTTGGCAGTTTAACCCGCAGATTTTTGGCCCACATTTGACCATCCCCGAGAATGGATGGACAGGAGCAGTGATGCAAATAATCCCAAACAGCAGATAATAATGAAAGAACCATTTTGTCTCTGAAATGCATTCAGCCTGCAATATTTTTTATAGTACATCTGCCTTCTTAACTATATTCCACTTTGGCAAGTACTAGATGAGTTTCAAAGCTGTCTAGTAGGTGGGGTTGGTTTGGAAACCTGCTGGTTGAGCAGACAGGTTGGGGTTAACAATTCATGGAGGATAACCTGCAAAGTAATAATGGGTAGATCTAGAGATGGAAAGAACCTCAAAGGCCTTCTAACCCAAACTGTATCTTTTTACAGATGAGGAAACTGAGGCCCAGGGTGGTTAACTGGCTTGCTTACCAAGGTTATACAGGTAGTAAACATTAGAGGCCAGGTTTGAACCCAGAACCTCTGACTCTAGAGTCAGCAATCTCTCCTTTATTATTAACCTGCTAAGAAGTAGTGTGGAGTAGGACCTAGGCTCAAGTCCTAATTTGGTCACATACTAGTCTTGTTACTCTGGGCATTTCTTAATACTATACGTTATCTGCCTGACCTGCATTGAAAGAGGGAGTTTCCTCACCTGGGAGTTCCCCTTTTACTAATGAAATCATAGGTCCAGGTCCTATCATATCCCTTTTATAGCAAGGGTTCTTAACCTGTGGCCCATGAGTTTGGTTAGAAAAATAACATCATTTTGTTTTTCAGTCACTTTTCAGTCATATCCTACTCTTTGTGACCCCTTTTGGAGTTTTCTCAGCAAAGATACTAGAATAGTTTGCCATTTCCTTTTCCAACCCATTTGACAGATAAGGAAGTTGAGGCAAACAGGGTTAAGTGACTTGACCAGGGTCACACAGCTAGTAAGTATCTGAGGCTAGATTTGAACTCATGAAGATGAGTCTTGCTGGTTCCAAGCTCAGTGCTCTATCCACCACTCTTGATTAGTAAAATGATAGCTATTTTCATTAACTTATAACTCAAACTTAGTATTTCCTTCAATTATTTAAACTCATCATTCCTAGAAGGGGTCTATAGCTTCACCTGACTGCTAACGGGGTCCTTGACGCAACACTTTGTGAGCTAGGTAAAGTTTATCACTCCCATTTTACAGAAAAGGAAACAGAGGAAACATATGACTCCAAGACCTCCTTTTCCCTACTCTACTGCTCTGCCACATGTAGAAAGCATGTAAGCAAGGTAAGCAAGCCTTACCACTACTTATCTTTGATCTGCACTTTATTCATTGGAAGGGGTCCACCATGGTTTTCTTGTGGTCTCCCTTTAACTCTTCTTCATCTCTTCTTTCATCCCAGTCAATATCAGAACTATTCAGGGAAGGAGGTGGACTGGGCAGGCAGGGGTTAATGTAGGAGCCAGAGTCAAGTGGGGAAGAAGATAGCAGTATTTTAATCCGAGTATTTTTAGTCCCTTTAGACACTCTCCTCCTCACTAGCGATTTGTCTCCACTGGCCTTCCTTGCTGCAGTCTGAACTACCACTACGGTCCTTTTCCCACTTCATTCCTATTATTTACTGCCTTTGTTCATAGCCCTTCACACTTCCTGTCATTCTGTTGGCCTACTGTTCCATTCATCTGTCTTGACACTTGCTCCATATAGAGCAAGGGTTCTTAACCTGAGGTTTGTGAACTTAAAAACGTATTCTGATCACTGGATTTCAATATCTTTGGTTTCTTTTGTGACCAATGCATTTTATTCTATGCATTTAAAAACTCTAGTGTGAGAAGGGGTTCATAGGCTTCACTAGATTGATGCCAAAGGGGGTGGATGATGCAAAAAAAGGTGAAGAGCCTCTGATAGAGAAAATCATACAGAGCCATGACTGAAAGAGACCTCAGAGACCATCCAGTCTGACTCTCTCCTTTTCCAGATTGGGTAAGTCATGGGTAGAAGGTCATGAATGTACTAAGTAGATGGTGGAGCACGGATTTGAACTCAGGTCTCACTGCAGCACTGGGCTACCATGTGACTTGATTCTCCTTACACTTCTCTGATCATTCCTCTGTCTCTTTCACTGGCTCCTCTTCTATCTACTATCCCCAAGGCTCTGTCCTTGGTTTTCTCTACCACCATACTCTCTCCTTTAGCCAATCCATTGTTTTAGCATCACAGGATGATAGATTTAGATCGGGGAGGGATCTTAGAAGCCATCCAGCCAACAGCATCCTTTTACGAATGAGGAAACTAAGGCCCAGGAATGCTAAGTGGTATTTCTATATGGATGTTCCCTTCCAGGCCCAACTTTCCTGACTCCTAGACCCAACTTCCATGTGCTTGTTGCAACTCTCCACCTGGGTGACTCATCAGTATTTCAAAATCAACTTGTCCCAAACCCAAAACTTATTTTTGCCTCCAAACTAAATATTGCTTCTTACTTGCCTATTTCTCTGATGTTACCAATGTCTTTTCGGTCACCTAGGATTCTAGCTCTATCTACTTTAACTCCCCTCTCTTACTCACCCCCATATTCAGTAAGTTTCCAAGGACTATTTATTTGACCTTTGCAATATCTCTCAAAAACACCCTCTCTCTTCCATCCCATTGCCTCTTTTCCATTGTTCTTTTTCAGTTGAGGTCCTTATTGCTTCAGTGAGATTATTGCAGTACTTTTCCAACTGATCCATGCCCTCCCTGTTTTCCACCCTTCCATCCATCTGCCAGATAATTTTAAAGCCCTGCTATGCTCAGATCACTTCTTCCATTCAAAAGCCTTCTGCTGTTCTCTCCATTTTGTATGCTGGCATTCAAGGCTTCTGTGATTCTGCTGCTGCCAAACTGCTTGGGCTTCTTTCTCTACTTTCCTTCGGGCACCATGTGCCACCCAAGCTGGACAACTTTTTGTTTTTCTACACCTGATACACTTTTCACAGAATCTCCAAGTTGAAAGGAACCTTAGAAGCCATCTGCTCCTACCCACACCTGAATAAAAATCCCCTTTCTAGCACCACTAAGATGTGCCCATCCACCCACCCTTTGCTTATCTGCAATAAGGGAAAACTATGACCTCCTGAAGGAGCTCTACTTTGGAGAATTCTAATTCTTAGAATTTTTTTTTCCGGCTTATTTTTTCCCCCTTATCCAAATTGCTTCTAATTTTCTTCCCCTTGGGCTAAGCAGAACAAGTTTAACTCCTCTTTTCTGGAAATATGTAGCCAGTAAGTCAATAAACATTTATTAGGCACCTATTAAGTACCAGGTATTGTACTAAGTGCTGGAGATACAGTTATTGTTTATTGTCCGGTTGAATCAGACTCTTCATGAGCCCATTTGGGGTTTTCTCAGCAAAGATACTAGAGCGGTTTGATATTTCTTTCTCCAGCTTATTTTATAGCTAAGGAAACTGAGGCAAACAGGGTTAAGTGACTTGCCCAGGGTCACACAGCTAGTATCTGAGGCTGGATTTGAACTCAGTCAGGCCTTCCTGACTCCAGGCTTGGCCCTCTATCCACTGTACCACCTAGCTACCCTGCTGGAGATACAGTGAAAGGCAAAAGACAATCCCTGTTGTCAAGGAACTCACAATCCAATAAGGAGACAATGTGCAAGCAGCTATTTACAAATAATTCACATATAGAATAAATTGGAAATAATCAACAGAGGGAAGACAGTAGAATTAAGGGGACTGGGAAAGGCTTCTTGTAGAAGGTGGGATTTTAGCTCTTCAAATACTTAAATTCCTCTTTGACCAAGACTGTCCCCCCAGCCCATCCTTCGCCCACTTTTTCCCTCCAGGCTAAATCTCTTCATTTCCTTCACAACCTTCATATGGTGTGACCTCAAGGCCCTTCTCTAGCCTGGTTATCCTCTTTGGCCACTTTCCAGTTTTTCCACATCCTTCTAATAGGCTCTTAATTGGTCTCCTTGCTTCTGGTCTCTTCCTTTTGCAAGCCACCTTGCACAAAGCTTCCAAAACAATGTACTCAAGTTAGAAGTCTGACCCTTCCTTATTTCAGTTCAAAAGTCTTCCGTGGCTCCCAGCTGTCTCTAGTATCAAGCGACTTATCAGTCAGTCACCAATGTGATCTCCAGAACTGAACCTGTTTTTCCTAGGTGAGATCTGACCAGGGCTGAGTACAATGGTACTAACACTTTCCTTTGTTCTGGATGATATGCTTCTCTTAATGTAACCCAAGTATTTATTTTTTTTGTCTGCCATATCAAACCATTGACTCATACCAAGCTTTCAGTTCACTAAAGTGTCCCAGATATTATTTAGGCAAATTGCTGCCTGATCACACTTCTTCTACTTTGTACTCATGAGGTTGTTTTTTTGAGTCCAAGGCAAACATTTGCATTTATTTCTATTACATTTCAGCTTATAGGATTGGGCCCAGTATTCTTAGCCTATTCACATCTTTTTTGATCCAGACTCAGTATGCTGTCTATTTTGGCTTTATGTCATCTGCAAATTTGAGAAATATGTATGAATATATTACAAAGTATTGTAGGCTTTCATTCCCAGAAGAATTTGAAGCTCAGAGGTAAAGGAGAACATGAGGATTACTCACTGTATTCCATGCCATTAGCCTGTAAAGCAGGATTAGCTCTGCTACTCTTAGCTGCGTGACCTTTGGCCTGTTGCTTTTTCTCTCTGAGCCTCAGGAAAATGAGTGAATTGAAGCAAATATCCTCCAAGATTCTTTGCAGCTCTAAAATTTTATGGGTCTAACCCACATAGAACACATGTGGACACTTGCCTCTCCACCTCTCCTTTCTCTTGCCTTCTACAATACTGACCCAATGTATCTGTTAGTTATGAACCAGAAAGGCTGCTAGATGGCCCAGTGAATAGAGGGCTGGACTTGGAGTCAGGAAGATTGGAGTTCGAATCCTGCCTTAGATGCTTACTAGCTTTGTGACTGTGGGCAAACCACTTAGTTTCTTCATCTGTAAAATGGAGATGATAAATAGCACCTACTTTATCAGGTTGTTGTAAGGATAGAATGAGATTATACATATGTATATATATGTATGTATGTATGCGTTACAAACCTCAAATTGTTGTATATATGTTAGGTATTAGCCATAGAAATTAGTACTTCAAGGTATTATTATTTCTATTAAGATAGAAAGTAGTATGATTAATAGAAAGGTCCTTGGCTATGAAGTCAGAGGAGTGACCTTCAATGAGTTTCTCTTTGCTCATGCCCCTGATGTCCTCTCTTCCATTTCTGCCTATCTGAATCCTAGACATCTTTTTTTTTTTTTGAGGCAATTGAGGTTAAGTGACTTTTCTAGAGTCACACAGCTAGTGTCAAGCATCTGAGGCCAAATTGGAACTCATATCCTCCTGACTCCAAGGCCGGTACTGCACCACCTCGCTGCCCCATGAATCCTACACATCTTTCAAGACTCAACCTGAAGCAGCACCTTCTCCATGAAGCTATCCCAGCTCCCTGCCCCACCCCCATTCTTCAGAAGCCTTCAGGTGACCCTAACATTCCTTCAAACTATTATCTTGTTTCCTGCTCACTACCATATTCCTAGACTTACACCATCTCAATGTCTCCATTTCTTTAACTACTTACCCACTTCTCAGACCTTTATGATTATAAATCTAGAGGAGGAGGGGACCTTAGAGGGCGTCTAGTATCACCATCTTATTTTACAGATGAAGAAATTGAGGCCCAGAGAACTTCAGTGAATTGCCTAGGATTACACAGCTCAGAAGTAGCAGAGGCAAAATTTGAACCCAGGTCTTCCTGACTCCAAATCCAGTTACTTAATGCTTGTTGAATTGAAGTCCCACTTAAAGAAATGACTTGTATCTGTTCTAAACACCCACAGCACTCCATTTGTATTTCTTCTTATTAAGTGTACCTTGTATTATAATTACTTTTAAATTTTTTAAATTTATTTTATTCTGAACTTAAGAAATGAAACAAACATTTCCATAACATAGTAGAAAATTTTAAAAAAAGATGTTTGTACATGAAACTGTGAATCTGTTATGTACAACTTGCTATTCTTTTTAAATATATAATAAAGTTATCCTATAATTTTCTTTTCCCTCCTTTTTTCCTTCCATCCCCTCCAGATACTCCATTTAAAGTAGTTCTAGAAAGTATAAAATACCTGGGAGTACACCTGCCAAAACAAACTCACTGTATTCCATGCCATTAGCCTCTAAAGCAGGATTAGCTCTGCTACTCTTAGCTGTGTGACCTTTGGCCTGTTGTCAAAAAATTTTTTTAAACAAATAAAATCAGATTTAAATAAATGGAGAAATATTAATTGTTCATGGGTAGGCAGGGCCAATATAATAAGAATGACAAGTTTACCTAAATTAATTCATATATTCAATGCCATAAATTACCAAAAAAATTTTTTTACTGAATTAGAAAAAAACAATAACAAAATTCATTTGGAAAAGCAAAAAGTTAAGAATATCAAAGGAACCAATAAAAAATGTAAAGGAAGGAAATTTAGCATATGTGATCTTAAACTACATTATAAAGCTGAAATTATCAAAATTATCTGGTACTGGCTAAGAAAGACAAAGATAGATCAGTGGAACAGAATAGACATTGAATTTACAGCAGCAAATAAATAGAATTTCTTTTATTGGTCTCATCTCTACTATTAGACTTTAATCTTCATGAGGACAAGGACAAACACTCATTCATCTGTATGTCCCCCATGGTGCCTAACATATAGGAGAGGCTTAATAGATTTGCCTTGAGTGAATGAATGACCTTCTAAGAATGACCTTGAGTCTTCCAGAAAAGCAAAATTGTTCAGTCTGTTTTGTTTAGAAAGTAGGAAAGTGTGTGATACATTATTGAAAGAGTTCTATCAAAAATGGGGAATATAAACAAGATTTTGATGCTCAGTGGCATTAAACAGAAGTTGCTCGGGAAGCCCAAGTGCTCATTATGACTCATTCATTCCCAGAGGGTCCATAGGAATGTAGATTTAGAGTGGGAAGGCACCTTAGGGGTACTTTTGTACATGTGAGGAAAGTCAAGGCCTGGGGGGTTATGATTGGACAAAGGTCAGACACAGGTGGTAAGATGAAGGGATTTGAGCCCAGGCCTTCTGCCCCCTGTGCAGTGTTCTCTGAACACATCACTTCTTTGTTCTGGAAGGTACAATAGTTTCCTCTGTCTGTCATATACACCCTCCATATCAGAGGCCTAGACATTTATGACATTATCAATTGCATTATTTGGGGGGCGGGGCAGCTAGTACAGTAGTTAGAGCACCAAGCCTGGAGTCAGGAAGATATGAGTTCAAATTCAGCCTCAAAAACTTAGTAGATGTATGACCCTGGGCAAGTCACTTAACCTCAGTTTCCCCATCTGTAAAATGAGAGTAATAATAGCATACACCTCCAAGGATTTTTATGAGGATCAAATGAAATAATAATTACAAAGCACTTAGCATAGTGTCTGGCATGTAGTAAGCACTATATAAACATTAGCTATTACTATTATTTCCACCGTCATGATGGGCAAAAATCCTCATGTCATCTGATTTGATTTATCAATGCCCAGTCCTTTGTTACTGTGGCTGGAAATTCAGAGTCAGCCAGTCCTGGTATTCCTTTGAGGGACAAAGGTCCTTTCATGATATTGTATATATTCTGTATTCATTTGCTCCACCAGACAGGATGAAAAGCCAACTTACAACAGTTTTCCTGAGAAGAGATAATAAGTGGATAACACAGAGTGCCTACACAACAAGGATGCTTTTTCTAGCATAATTTCATGTTCCCATCACATGTGTTTCTGCGTGCTCTTCTGAAGGACTCTACTGCCCTATACAGTAGGCTGATTTACTGGGCAGTGTCAGAAACCTGAGCATGTCAAAGAATCTGAGTAGTCTACTACTAGCTCCTTGAATGCAGATGTCCATTTCTATGTGTTCTGGGCATTTGGGACATTTCCCTCCCTTTCTCTTCAGAAAACTAGCCCATCCATAGGAATGTTAAATGTCTGTATTACTTTTGTGAGCTATTGACTCTATATGTATATACACACACACCCGTACACATGTAGAAGCACACACATGTATATATACTAGATATGTATGTGTATATATATGTGTGTGTGTGTATACATATATATGAGAGAGAAAGAGAGAGAGAGAGAGAGAGAGAGAGAGAGAGAGAGAGAGGGAGAGAGAGAGAGAGAGAGAGAGAGAGAGAGAGAGAGAGAGAGAGAGAGAGAGAGAGAGAGAGAGAGAGAGAGAAAGGGAGAGAAAGGGAGAGAATAGGGACTGAACTCTTTATGCCTATGGAAGGAGCCATTGGAATCGTGGATTTAGAAAATTTGAGTCTGAGATGGAAGGAACCCCAGAGATACTCTGTCTGTTTGAGAGGTCTCATTTTACAGAAGGGTAAACTAAGGGTCTAGAGAAGCTGTGACTTGCCCAAGGTCACATAACTGATGCATGACTGGCAGAGTTGGAAATAGAATCCAGGTCTTCTGACCCAGTCTATTGTTCCTTCCACTGTACTATGTCATATCAACCTTGCAGGGGTTTTGTGATCCACCTGAAGTTAGGTCTGACCAGAGGAGGTGCACTCCCCAGTCTCAAAAAGCTCCACAAGCAGGGCAGCTAGAGGGTACAGTAGATAGAAAATTGGCCCTGGAGTCCTGAAGATCTGAGTTCAAATCCAGCTTCAGACACTTACTAGCTGTGTGACCCTAGGTAAGTCACTTAACCCCAATTGCCTAGAAGAAGAAGAAGAAGAAGAAGAAGAAGAAGAAGAAGAAGAAGAAGAAAAAGAAGAAGAAGAAGAAGAAGCTCTAGTAATTCCCTTCTGCTTGGCACTGAACACCTCTCAAAACCTGGCTTCAACTAGTCTTCCCAGGCTTCCCCTCCACCATGCCACAATCCAGCCAAACTAGTTTTTTTGCTGTGCTTCACATACAATGTCCCAATGTCCCATCTCTGGGCCTTTGCATTGGCTATCCTCATGCCTGGAATTCACTCTTTCCTAACTTCCACCATTTTGAATTAGCAGATCAATGGACACTTCCAGCATTCAATGAGACCTTTTCTGACTCCCCCTCTTTCCCTGCTAGTAGTGCCTCCCCTGACCCCCTCCCTTCCGCAATTATGTTGCATTCACTTTGCATATATTTATATTGTTTCCCCTGATTGAATTTAAGGCCCTTGAGGTCAAAGACTATTTTATTTATGTCTTTGTATCCTCAGTGTCTGGCACAGTGTCTGACACATAGTAGACACTTCACATGTTTATTTTGTAAGTATTTAGAAAAATTTAAAGCACTATGCAAATGTAAGTTAGTATTATTACTATCACAATCTATTGATTCTGATACTAGCAGTACACATTCAATAGATTGTGATAGCACAATCAATAATACACAATTGTGATAGTAATAATACACAATCAATAGATTTGATGGTACAATCAATAATATACAACTAGAAGACTGTGATAGTAATATTACATTTGCATAGTGCTTTAAATTTTCTAAATATTTACATTACATTATTTCACTTAATCAATTAATCAATGAACACTTGTTCGGTGCCTATGTGTTAGAGGGAGCAAGCTGGGGAGTCACACAGACCAACCTATAATATAAGAATTACTTGAAGAACTGTGTGAAGGATTGATTGGAGAAGGAAGGACCTTGAGGCAGGGAGATCAGTTAGGAGGTATGAACCACAGAAGTGGTCATAGGAGTGGAGAGAAGGGGAGGACTGTGAGAGATATTGTGAAGGCCAAACGGACCTTATTTGATGACCAATTGGCTATGTGGGGTGATGGAGAGTGAGGAGTGGGGGATGAACCCAAGGTTGTGAACCTATTGACTGTGAGGGTGATGGTGTCCTTGACAGAAACAGGATCTGGGAAAAGAGAGGGTTTGGAGTAAGCATGGAAGACAATGTCTTCCATTTTGGACACGATGAGTTTGAGAGGCCTGTGGTATATATGGGTAGAAATATACCTTTTATTGTACTAGAATACCAGGACTTCTCCTTGGCAAGAGAAGTCTTAAATGAAGAGTCCATTTAATGTCTTTAATCCTCATGATAGAGAATTAGTAAGAAGCAAAGGGTGGTGAAACGAGAACCCAGAAGGTGAGAAAGATTGCTTCCACAAACACTTATAATGTAAACAGGGCCACAAAGACAGGAGCCCAGAGTGTCATCTTTCTCTGCAATGGAGATATGAGCTACCTGAAAGCTTGTAACTCAGCTAATAAATAAAGGAATATCCACCATGACTCACTGTAGAAATGTTACTGTAACTACTTTTAGATAATGCTGAAAATTGTGACAAATTTGGTTGTTTTGGTGAGACCATGAGACAGATTGGTGAAAATTAGATGATTAAAACCAGTTCTTTCATTAACTTGATTGGCCAGTTCAGACAAGACAGTCTGTGTAAGTGGATACATCCCGATTGGACTCAAACAGCCAGTGGTTTGGGCATCAC
This sequence comes from Phascolarctos cinereus, assembly GCF_003287225.1. Lineage (NCBI taxonomy): Eukaryota > Metazoa > Chordata > Mammalia > Diprotodontia > Phascolarctidae > Phascolarctos > Phascolarctos cinereus. The sequence goes on from NW_027555958.1 coordinate 38,276,310, forward strand.
ATAAGTAAGTGTCATTGGATTCCTGTCTTTTTAGGGTTCTTAGCACTTCAAATACCCTCTTAACAGAAGACTGACTAACCTTTTCATACTATGACCTGTAGATCCATCTACTGGGCAGATTTCCTAAGGACTTCAAAGATAGAAACAAAGTTCCTACATACACCAGAATATTGCAATAGTACATTTTTGGGGGTAGCAAACACCTGGAAACCAAAGATATCAAGGGATTTTGGGGGAATGGCTGAACAAACTTGGATACATACGTGAATACAAAGGGAATGTTATTGTGAAGTAAGAAATGGCCAATATGAGGAGTTCAGGGAAACTGGTAAGATTTGTATGAACTGACACAGGACAAAGTAGGGACACTAAAAAACATACATCAGTGGGTTTTGAACTTTTTTTTTGGTCATGACACAACATTATTTTCTGCCTCTTTTTCTGTCCCCAGTACTTAGCTCAGTGCCTGGAACATAGTAGGCACTCAATAAATGTTTATCGAATAAATGAATGATAATATCCCTGTCTGTTGTTATAGACTGAATGCTGAACATCAATAATCTAAGAAATATGGATTTAATTCAGAGGACCTGGGTTCAAATCCCAGATCTGGTACTTAACCATCTCTATGACCTTGGGTAGGCCCCATAACTCTCTGGGCCTCACTTTCCTAATTTGCAAAACGAAGGAGATTGATCTGCATGGATGCCTACATATATTCTGATTACTATTTCTTGATCCAGTCACTAATATAACAATTTAGAAAACAAAACCAAAGAATTTCACAGGTTTTTATAGCTGAAAAGAACCTTAGAGACCAATTAGTCCGGGAATTTTTTAACCCTGTGTTAAAAAATTGGTCTAGCCAAATTGTCTTTGTTCTTCTTCCATCTCCCATCTCTGCCTTTGAACAGACTGTCCCCCCTGTCAGGTCTGGAAGGCACTCCCTCCTCACCCCTCCTAAAGCTCAGCTCAAATAGCACCTTCTGCATGAGGCAGTTGCACTCCAGGTCTGTTGTTGCCTTGTGCTTATCTATATGTGCACATATCTTCTCCTTTTGTTTTTCCACATTTAGTTTTATCGATGTGCTTTGCTTCTCTATTACACATATTGACAGATTACTCAGATTCTTTAAAAGCAGACACCAGTTTCATTTTTAATGTTGCACCCCCAGTACTGAGCATATTGCCTTCAGGGTATAGAGCAGGGGCTTGCTGATTGATCAGCCATTGGGAAACCAAGGGCCAAAGGACCATTGATTAGACAGCTGCTTTCTCCTTGACCTCAGACCAGAGCAGCACCTGCCTCTCCTTCAGGTGGACCTAGCAGGGTACGTATTTTTCTCCTCATCCACAAGATAGCCCTCATGCCTTTGGTATGGGGTCACATTTGGAAGCTCTGAGTGAACAAGGAGTGTCTTTCGTTCCCCAGCTTAAAACCTCCATAAAAACAAAAGCAAGAGAGGCCATGACTGTAGCAGTCTGATCTCTGGGTTTGTATGCTTGGTTTTTTCCTCTCTTTTCATGTTTTCCTGGAGTGGCAAAAATGACTCTAATGGAGTCAGAGACAGATTCTGCTCTTGTTTTTTCTTACCACCGGCTGACTTCAGTAATGTTTGTATGTGACTGCCTTGGGGGAGAGAATTTATCTCAGGTCCTCAAAAAACCCATCACAATACCAACAGCTGGATTCTTGTTGGCTCTAAACTGATCTGAGCACCAGAATTTCCTAAGATCATAGGATCATAAATTTAGAACCAGAAGGGACCATCAGGCCCAACTCTCTCATTTTATACATGAAGACATTGAGACCCAGAGAGTTAAATTAGTTATCCAAGGTCACCTAAAGGATGGAGGTGGGATTCCTTCAGGAATCAGTAAACTTGATTTCCCTGTTAGTGTTTCAAGAATGAGCTTGAACAGGGCTTTCACAGAAAGGAACCTCTACAGATGCATAAGCAGCGGTTAGAGTATTGTGGTCTTCAGCATTTCTCTGATGTCCTGAGAGTGAACAGAGACACTGGTTAGGATGTGGGGCTTGTTGAGGCTTGTAGGTTATTTTTGCTTTTGCTTTATCTGCAGATGCCCTTGCAGCGGAAAGAATACTGGATTTGGAGTTCCAGGAGCGGTGATCAAATCTTGGCTTTACACATGCTCCCAGTGTGACTTTGGCAAGACAATTAACTTCTCTGGGCCTCAGTTTCCTCATCTGAAAAATGAGGGGGTTGGATAACATTGAAGGAAGTGTCTTTTTCAGCTCTAGATCTAGAAGATTATGACCACTGTCTCATGACTCAGGGAGACAGCTTATTTCTGTATTCCTCCATGATGGGAATATCTGTATAACTGGTGAGGTGGGAATACTTGCTTTATTGCTGAAAGCTCCTTTTACAGGAATCTGAGCATTCTGGTATCAAATTAAATAATTTTCTGGAATGGATGAGAGTTCAGGAATGGTTCTGCCATTTTCCAAAAAGAATAAGCCTGCCCTAAAATGTAGCCAGTTCTCAATCTGCCCTCCCTCCCTTTATTTAGTGAAGGATCATATCAATAACACAGATTTAACATTAAGAATTATTCTTAAAGTTATTACTTAACTGGACTTTAGAAAGGAAGAAGAGCTCAGTCAAAAGAATTTTTATTGCTGTAAGTCAGGACAAGGGGTCTTGAATTTACATATTCTCCAGTCTGAAATTCTAAGGAAAAAAAAATTCAGATCCTTCCAAATATGTAGGAAATGAAAATAGGGTTTTTGAAAGTATTCATTTTAGGTCAGGAAAATATTCTGTTCAGTTTGGGCTTGTCAATAGAAAATGGTCAAGTCATATGTCAGTGAGTTGATTCAAAGCTATTTTAAGGATTGGAGAGTAGGGAGAGGCATAGTAATGCCAGCTTGTTGAATAATTGGTGGAATCTGGCATGGTTGGGTCACGTCCCTAACCTTTACGGGATGACCTGAGAGAGGGCAAAGATCTCATTCACTCGTGATAATGACTGCCCTGGCTTCCTTTGGGTCCCAACTAAAATTCTGCTTTCTACAGGAAGCCTTTCCTAATCCCTCCAAATTCCAGTACCTTCTCTCTTTTAATTATCTGCCTTTTATACGGCTTACAGCTTGATTCATATAAATTTGTTTGCCTATTGTCTCCCTCATTAGAGGCCAGGGACTGTCTTTTGCCACTTTTTGTGTCCCCAGCACCTTGGTTCAGTGCCTGGCACATAACAGGCACTTGATAAACGTTTATTGAATGAATGATAGCATCCTTGCCTGCTATTACTAACTGAATGCTGAAGATCAAGGTTTAATAGGAAGAAATATGGATTTGATTCAGAGGACCTGGGTTCAAATCCCAGATCTGATACTTAACCACCTCTATGACCTTGGGTGGATCCCATAACTCTCTGGGCCTCAATTTTCTAATTTGTAAAACAAAGCAGATTAATCTACATGAACGCCTACAGAAATCCTGATGTTACTATTTCACTATTTCTCTCTAGTGACTAATATAACAATTTAGAAAACAAAAACAAAGAATTTCATAGGTTTTTTTTAATAGCTGAAGGAACCTTACAGACCAATTAGTTTAGGAGTTTTTAAACCTGTTTGTCCCAGATCCTTTTGGCAATCTGGTGACACATATAGACCCCTTCTCAGAAGACATAAAATAAAATGCAGAAAACTACAAAGGAAGCCAATTATATTTAAATAGAGTTATCGAGGTAGTATTTTAAGTTGAGAGATCTCAGATCAAGGATCCCTGATTAAGCTTAAGCTTCTTTTTCACAAATGAGGAAACCGAAGTTCAGGAAGGCAAAGTGAGTCACCTAATAACATGTAGCCAGGAATCAGTGAGGCGGTATTTATACCCAGCTCATCCAACTCTAGCTGTTGTTCTTCTTCTACTGTGCCATGTTGGCACATCTTCGATTAGACAATATAAGCTTAGACTAGAAGATGTATGCGACCCTTCAAACTACACTGTCTGACCTCTTCACCTGGTGCAGGCACCTTCCTCTTCAGCATCCCTGATGGGCGATTATCCAGCCTCTGCTTAGATATCGAAGAACTCTGACTAGCACGGAATCCACTGCTTCTCCAGAGGGGCCTTTCCACTTTGAGATTGCTCTAATCCTTCCCAAAAAGTCATTTTTTTCTTACGTTGAGTCCAAATTCACCTCTCTGTACTTCTTTACCCACATTGCTCCTCCCTCTGCCTTCTAGAACTAATCAAACCATTTCCGGAAGAGTTTTTTTTAATACCTAAAGCCAGCTCTCATGCCTGCCTTCTCTCTCTCTTAAGTCTTTTTGCACACACCCCCTCCCCCCAAATTAAACACTCTCTGTCTCTTCAATACATCCTATGCTATGCTCTTCGCCAACCTGCTTGCTTTCCTCTGGAGCCCTGGGTGGAGAGCCCCCTACCTTCCCAAGGCAGTCTGTTTTATTGTTGAACAGCTCCAACCAATTGGTCAATCTCTTAGCATTTATTAATCTGTCAATTAGCATTTATTAGGCACCTAATATGTGCCAGGCACTGTGCTAAGAAGTGGGAACACAAAGAAAGTTTACAGTTTAATGGAAGAGATAACATACAAACAACTATGTATAAATAAGACACATAGGAAAAATTGGGAAGGGGTAGTCTTTCATAATTTCAGCCAACATGTCTTCTTGTATAATAAAGCATCCAGCACATTGCTGGATATGCTGCTGACTTACTTATCTCAAAGCCAGTTTATCTCACTTCCTGATTATTCTCTAATGTCCTGAGGCTCCTAACACTTTAGCTCTAAGTTTTTCTGCCTAATAAATGTTTGTGATTTTGGTACAGCCATTGGTATTAAATGATGCTGAGAGGAGCAGTGTGTGGTAGAATAAACAGAGGGCCAGCTTGGGAGTTTCAAAGACCTGAGTTCCATTCCTATCTCTGACCTTGAACAAATCACTGAATCTCTAAGTGCCCTAAGCAACCCTCTAAATTTTTATTTTATTTTGGAGGCCATCAGGGTTAAGTGACTTGCCCAGGGTCATACAGCTAGTAAGTGTCTGAGGCCAGATTTGAACTCAGATCCTCCTAACTCTGAGACCAGTGTTCTAATTACCTAGGGGCTGGGCTAGTTAGCTGCCCTTCCTCTAAAGCTTTAAATTGTAGGACAGTCAGTTGATAAGCATTACTAAGCACCTACTGTGTGCTAGGCACTATGTTAAGTGTTTGGGATACAAAAATGGACAAAACAGAGTCTCAGCCTTCAAAAACTTCACAATCTACAAAGGAAGTGCTGACCTGCATTAGTAGAGAGTTTTCTCATCTGGAATTCCCTATACCAGTGAAATCACAGGGCTGGACCAAAATCAGAAAATTAGTATTAGCCATTCCCCAATTGATAGGCATCCTCCAAACGTCCAGTTCTTTGCCACTATAGAGAGCTGCTATAAATATTTTAGAACACATAAATTCTTTTCCTTTTTCTCTAATCATCTTTGGAAACAGACCTAATAATGGTGTTGTTGGGTAAAAGGATATAGGCAGTAAAAAAAAAAGTTACATTATAACTATATTATATATTTAAAAGGAATAGCAAGTTGTACATAATAGATTTGCACTTTCACGTGCAATCATCTTTTCTTTCTCTTCTACTATGTTATGGAAATGCTTGTTTTATTTCTTAAGTTCTGAATAAAGTAAATAAAGATTGTGGAAAAAAAATTAGTAGTAGACAGTATGGCAATTCATAGACTTGGAGCTGATTGGGAGGGAGTTGAGGACGGCCTTCTGGGAGTGTGAAAGTACCAAAGGGGACCTTAGTAGCTAGGGGTGTTTTTGTAAGAGTATATTTGCTCCTCTAAGCTCCTCAAGTTAAAATGGAGGAGGGGTTCAGACATTTATCATACTCCCGTTCCCTGATTGACTCAGTTGCTGTGTATTTGAGAACACTGAATGTAAATCAAGTCTGCTTTGCCACTGGCTTCCATAATCATCCCAGATGCTTACGGTTTATCACCCTTGCTGATTGGTCTCCCATGGCCCATGGCTCCCAACACTTTAGTTCTAAGTTGTTCTGCCTCTCCAGAAGGGGCTCCTTCAAGTGCTTCATCATGTGTAAATAAATACTTAAATGCTCGGAGGGAGCCCTGGGGGGGGATCTTTTGGGGGAAACAGAAGTCCTTTTGTTGGGTGTTTATTTCTTTCCTAATCAATTCCATTACATTTAATAAACATAGATCCAAGAGCTTCCAATGTGCCAGGCATAAGGCTAGGCACTAGAAAGATAAAGACGAAAACGAAATAGTTCCTGCCCTCATGGAGCTTATATTTGACTGGAGCTGGGGAGAGCAAATGCTATGTAAACAGAAAAATCAATTTCATGGAAGTATGAGGATAGTTAGGAGATCTGTGATTTCATTGGTAGAGGGAATTCCGTGGATGAGGAAACTCCCATTACCAGAGAAATTCTGGATGTTCTCTGCAATTTGTGATCTGTAAGAGTTGCCTAGAACAGGATCACACGGCGAGTATATATTGAAAGCTGAATTTGAACCCAGGTCTCCTTGGCTTTGAGGCCATCTCTTATACTACACTGTCTCTTAGGGACAAGCACAAAGTATACTCAAATTAATTTCAAGAGTGATCTAATGGACCCAAAGAGGGGACTGATACAAAAGGTATACACAAGGAATTTTGAGAGGGCACGAACACTAACAGCTGGGGTGATGAAGAAAGGCATCCTCTACTAAGGCCCTCCTGAGCTGTGCTTTGAAGGAAGCAATGGATTCTGGGAAGATGAAATGAGGAGGAGGTACAGCCCAAGCATGGGGGACCCCAGCTGTGAGAAGACGTGAAGATAGGAGATGCAATGTTATACATGGGAAACAATTAAGTGGTCAGTTTTCCTGGAATTTCCTGCAGGGGAATAATCTGAAAGAAGACTTGAACCAGATTGTGGAAAGCACTGAATGCTAAGTTTTAAAATCTCAGTTTTCTAACTTTGGGGGTCACTTGTGGGTTATTTTCTAGCAAGGCAAGACCATAAAAGTGCTTAGCTCATAGATGAATGTTAGACCACATGGGCATCTCCTGCTTAGAAGCTTGGTTCCAGGTAAACATAGCATTAGTTGAAACAACATTGGAGTGGTTGAGGAAGGGGGATGCATGGGGTTAGTTCCTCAGGAATAATTTTTTACTTGATTCTAGGGGAAATAGCCAGACAATATCACAGCGTGGTTTTATGATGTTACTTGAGAGTTATTTCTAACACATTAATGATGCCATTAGAAGATATTACAGGTTAAAGAAGCACTAGGTGGGGTAGACTTGCGTGGACTTTCTCTATGAGTATTTTCATTCCACACCATTCAGTTCATTAGCTGCAATGAACTAGAAATAGAAAGATTTATGTTACTAATTAATTTTTTTAAAAATAAAAGTTTAAGGGGAAGGTTCAGTAGAAGTGTACCCCTATGATTGTGCTTACCGATCTTCACAGGTCCTAAACAGAAATCCATGGTATTAACCAAAGTAATTATAACAATCAACCAAGGTTAATTAAAATGCAGAGTAACATTTGGGCAAGAATCAAATCCACTTTGGAGGTTTTCCAGAAGTACATGCATTTGTGCAGGCACTTAATCCATCCAAGGGTTCCATCCTGACAAGGCATCCTTGTGGATGCTAATCAGCATTGGGCCACCCTTGGTCACATTGAAAATTCCTCTTCGAAGACTTCAGGGCCATCCTCAGAAGATCAGTTCTAATGTAGCTTTGGTGTAATCTGGGGGGCAAGCACTTTGTTATTATTGTCCACTGGTACGGACTTACTAATTAAAGTAATTAATCAAAGCCCCAAGAACACTGCCTGGAGTTTCTCTTGTCTTTATTTGCCTGCCTGGTTGGTACTGAAGACTGCATTCTTTCAAGCATCACTGCCCATGTGGCTGGTCTGACTCATTCTCAACCATTCTGTTGCTGGAGACCATGTGATGCTCCTTGAGTGAGGTGAGGAAAGCATCCTTGCTCCCCTTCTACCTCTGCCCCACCACTGATCTCCTTCTATCTTGTGGCTCATGCCCACAGTGAACAAGAGATGGCTGAGTCATCAGTCAATGGACTCTGGGAGGCAAATATAGCCAGCACAGGCCTTAGGCAAAATTAGGAAATTCACTGAGTTTGTCCTTAGGAAGAAGAGTTTTCCATATTATGGAAAGATTATCTGAGGTCAGAGGACCTGGATTCAAATCCTGCCTTTGTTGCTTACTGTTTGTGTGACTTTGGGGGAGTCACTTCATCCCTCTGGATCTCAGTTTCCTCATTTGTAACATGAAGGGTTGGGCCTCTCCCCTAAAGTCCATTCCATCTCGAAGTCTATTTTTACATCAGCTATACACTTCTCTTCAGAAGACCTTTTGCCTAGGTGCCTTCTGCCTATCCAGTATGCATCTACACCCTCCCCCTACACACACACACACACACACACACACACACACACACACACACACACACACGATCTATTCATGGCTTGAGAACAAACCCTAATTCCCAACAGAGTGGCTTTAAATGACCTATGTGAGGTGATGGGAAACAGGGGTTAGGTAACTTAAGTCTTAGCAGAGCACAGATCTGACCATGTTACTCCCTTGCTCAAGAAGCTCCAGTGGCTCCCTGCTGCCTCTCAGATGAAAGACAAACTTTTTTGTTTGGCATTTAAAGCCCTTTACAATCATGCTCCAAGCTAGCTATCTCCTTTGAGGATAATTTCATGGAATTGTCCCTCTTGAACTAGCCAAATCAGCCTATTTGCTTTTCCCCTTACCCATCATTGCATCACCTTGGCACACAGACCCCAAGCCCAAAATTTTCTCCCCCCTCATTCCTGTCTCTTGGAACCTCTATCTCCTGTCAAGACTCAGCTCAAGAGCCTGTCCCTTGAAGAAGCCTTTCATGATCCCTGCAGTATTGGTCCTCTTCCCATCCCCATCCCCTCTCGAGCAGTTGGTGTCTATTTTATATTTATCTTTTTGTACACATGTTGTTTTTTCCCCCAATAGAATCTAAGCCCATTGAGGTCAGGCAGGAGCTATTTTGTTTCTGTCTTTGTATCTTTGGTGCCTGATAGAGGAGAACAAGGAGAGAGTAATGCCACAAAAACCCAGAGAGGAGAGAGTGGCCAAAAGAAGATGTGGTTAGCAGTAACCAATGCAACAGAGACTACCCATGGGCTCATCACTATTCTTCCTATGTGACCTGCTACCTCCCATCTCTGCATTTGTGTGGACTGTTCCTCATGCCTAGCATGTATTTTCTTCTCACTTTCACCTGTTGGAATCCCCAGCTTCCTTCAAAGCTCAAAGACCACTTCTTACATGAAGCCTTTCCTGATCCCCCCAGCACTAATGCCTCCCCACCAAAACCAGCAAGCACTACAATGCAAAAAACACAACTTTGCTTTCTTTGTCTACATTTTCTACTTGTATGTCTACACATTTCCTTCAATAGAATGTAAACTTGTGAGCAGGGATTGTTTACATTTGTCTGTGTATTCCCAACACCTCAAATAACATAGGCTGAGGGTTCGGAAACTTTTTGCGTCCTTTGGCATCCTGGTGAAGCCTGTGAATCCTTTCTCAGAATCTTATTTTTAAATAATTGAAGGTAATGTTAAGTTTCAGTTAGAGGTCAGTCAAAATAAAGACGTAATTTTTCTTGCCATCCTAGTTCGTGGACCTTGAGATCCATAGGTTAAGAATCCCTTGTGTAAGCACTTAATAAATGCTTTTTGACCAATTGATTAATTTTTTTCTTCCTTCCTTGAATAATTTGAGGTTTTAGATTGAAGAGTATGCCCAGAGTGAGGAGTACTATATATTTAATTTGGTGTTTCCAATGCCTCCTCAGCCCTACAAGCTTTAATGTTTCCTTGCCCTGTGGCTAAAGGTAGAACTTGGCACCTTCATACACAGAAATGAATTACTTGACTTGACATAAAGCAAAAAGACTTCTAGAGCCTTCTGTGCATTTGGACGATAGCCCCTGAGCCCTCTACTCACCCTGGGTACTGGATCACAGCTCGGCCCCAGCCTCCTCAAAATGAGATTATTTCAGGCTCACGCATCCCACAGGGAAATAGAATCCATGAGGGAAGAAAATCACTTTGTATCTGGATCTCAGAGGACTCTTTCAGTAAAACCAAAGCATTAGTTTTGCTTAGTAGATAAGGAAATTAAGTTGTAAAGATGGACCCTAATGTTAAGGATCTCACGGCCATTAGGGGCAAAACCAGGGCAGCAGTCTCAGAGTCTTAAGTGCAAAACATACGTCAATGCTAACACCTTTATATTATAAGGATCATGCCTCATAACTGTAAAATGCTCTGTAAATGTGTTATTCATATTGAATTCTCAAAAGTAAAATTCAAACTCCTTCCTTAACCTGACATTCAAGGCCCCTACAATCTAACCCCTGCCTGCCTTCCCAACTGTGGCTGTTTTTGTTCCCCTGCATGAGGAATAAAAGCAAAAGTAAAACTTGGGCCTGACAAACCTACCAATTCTTTGCTTTTTCTGTACATCAATGTAGTAGGAATTAAAGCAGGCCCCTAATTCTCAGCTCTGTTCTAGCCATGCCAATTAATCTCCTAGATGGCATAGGGGATAGAATGGTAGACTGAGTCAAGAAGACCTAAGCTGCCTCGGAGTACCTGTGCAATCCTAGAAAAGTCACCTAACCTCTCTTGGCCTCAGGTTTCTCATCTTGAAATGGGATAATAACAGCATCTAGCCCTAAAGGTTGTTATGAGATTCAAAGGAGTTATTATATGTAAAATGCTTTGCAAACCTTAAAATTCTATGTAAATGTTAGTTATAGTAATTATGATTACTTTGCCCTGCTCCATGGGCTTCAGGGGCCACCCATTACCTCCAGAATCAAATTGAAAGTCCTTTCTTTGGCATTTAAAGCTCTTCACAGCTTGGCCCCTTTCTACCTTTCCAGTCTTCTTAACACCTTATTCCCTTCCACCCAGTCTACAATGCAGGTATATTGGCCTACTTACAGCTCCTTGAAGATGACCTTCTATCTCCCATCTCCATGCTTTTGAACTGGGTTTCCTCCATGCTTGGAATGCTCTTGCCCCTCCCTGCTTGCCTCTTAACTTTCCTTGGCTTCCTTCAAGACTCAGCTCAAATTCTACCTTCTGTAGAAGGCTTTTCTTTGGTCTCCTAACTACTAATGCCTTCTTCTCAGTTCACTTTCCATCCCCTCTGAAGATATCTTGTATGTTTCTTAGTAACTTACATGCAGTCTCTCCCATTTGCCGGTGAGCTCTTTAAGGGCAGGGCTTGTCCTTTGCTTTCTTTTGTATCCCCAGAGCTTAACACAGTGCCTGGCACACTGTACGCACTTAATAAATAAATCCTTGTTGAATGACTGATTTGAATATTTGTTTCGACTCCAACTTCAGTATAATCTTGGAGTTGCTCTGGCCACTCTCTGGGACTATAAGCAGCAGAAATGGTGAAACTCTAAATTTTACAGGGAAGTCGCCCATACCAATGAAGTCAGAGGCCCAGTACCTAACCTCTTCTTCTAGAGAATTAGCATGGTTGTGAAGGATTTTACTGTTTAGCCACCACAGATACACTGATAACATCTACTGCCATACTGCTAAAAGAAATGCTGGAAAAAAGTCCAGAGCTGACTACTGTTCTTCCTGCAGTAGTTTCTAATATTCTTCACTTAGCTATATTAAAATACTTCCTTCAAAATCCCTCTAGGCACCAAAAAAAAAAGATGAAGAATTGCATTCCTAGAAGGGGGGAATTATTTCATTTCTTCCCCAAATAGGGCACTTTGCATTTTGCTGGTGGTGGTGATCAGTAAATGGGTATCCCTCAGTCTTTCTCGAAGCAAGACATAATTACTTCCTATTGCATTTTTGGCAGTGGAAATTCCCTCCTACATAGGGAAAAGAAAAGCTGCCTCCTAAACTTTCATTACCCATTTTCTTCTCGCTGAGTTTACAGCCCTCTTGATGAGAAGTGGGATGGCAGTTTAACTAGAGCATTGAAAATGTGCCGTTCTCCCCTAAGCTGGCAAAAGATCAATAAACCCAGGGTTTGGGCCTAGAGATGCCAGGTTTCTGTGAATCTCCGTGGTGGCAGCAGAATAAACAGCACAGCATCCTGCTCCAGTCCCACCTAGTGCGTTATCCTCCTCTTCCAAGCTGTCAAACATCTCAGAAAGAAGACACACACCTTCCCAGCGCCCTGGTGGCAAAGTATTGGCTGTGGAGGCTATAACTGTGACAGGACATTGCCAGGACTAGGGATGAGGAAGGACAGGATACAGTGCTGAGCCCACGAGTCCTGAAGATTGGTTCTTTTGTGTTTGTTTCCCGTAAGGGAATCCCGACTCTTGAACTTACAGCCTTGAGAGAGAGCTGGTGCTCGAGCAGAGCCGAAAGTGGGGCAGTGACAACTCTGTGCGTGGGCAGCAAATGAGTCAGAATCTGCCTAACTCTGGAGGGAGAGGCAAGAAGCCAGCGTGGCACCCTGGATTTGGGTCATGGGACCTGGGTTCTGATCCTAGCTTGGCTGCTTGTTACCTTGGTGACCTTGGGCATGTCCCTTCCCCGTTGTATGTAAAATGGAGAGGGTGGTCTAAGGAACCCCCTAAGGTTCTTCCTGTTCTAAATCTCTGACCCCGATGAAATAGTAAATAGAAACATGGAGGTGTGGTCAGAAAGATCCGGATTAAATTCCTTCTTAGACACCTAATAATTATGTGGCCCTAGACAAGTTATTTCACTTCTTTGTCCACCATTATCCTTGCCTGCAAAATGAGTGAGCTGACCTCTACCATTCTATTCAACTCTAAATCTATAATCTTATAATCTCAGGAACATTAGAGAACACTGGATTTGGGTTCAAATTTTAGCTCTACCATTTACTACCCATGTGATCTTGGGCTTCCTCTTTCTGGAAACAAACAAGCATTTATTAAGCATCTACTATGTGCCAGAATTTTACAAATATTATCTCATGTGATTCTCATAACAACCCTCTAAGGTAGTAGCTTATTATGATCCCTATTTCACAGTTGAGTAGACTTGAGGCAAACAGGTTAAGTGACTTGTCCAGGGTCACATAGCTAATAAATGTCTGAGGCCACATTTGAACTCAGGTCTTCATAATTCACTAGGACCAGTGTTCTTCTACCCACTTTGCCATCTAGTTGTTTCTAGCTGGACCACAATGTATTCACTATGCAGTGAGGAGTTTGAATGGGAAGGGAAGAGGGGCACTGTCTTTATCAGGATAAGGTCTCCCTCATTTAGGTCTAAGCTTCTCTCTTGCTGTAATGATTGAGCTAGGAAGTTTGGAGCTGCTCTACATGTTGAGGGTGTGGAGTCTGAGTCACTCATATCCTTAAAACTAAGACTTCTAGTTGTTGTTGTTTTTTTTTCCAGGAAAGATCCTATGGAAATTTCATTGCATCCCCTCAGCTTTCATGAAAGGGGCAGCATGGTCCAATGAAAATGAATGGTGAATCTGGAGTCAGAGAACCTTTGAATGAATCCTAGTCCTGGAAATACTTTCATGACTTGCAAGTCATTTAGGCAGCTCCATAGTGCAGTGAATAGAGTCCACCTACTAGCCTACTAGCTGTGTGATCCTGAGTATGTCATTTAACCTCTGTTTGCCTCAGTTTCTTCATCTGTAATGTGGGGATGATGATGATAATGATAATGATGATGGTGATGATGATGATGATGATGATAGCACCTACCTTCTAGCATTGTTGTGAGGATCAAATGAGATCATTGTGAAGTGCCTAGCACAGTGTCTGGCTAGTACTATATAAGTACTAGCTGTTATTTGTTCTTCCTGAACCTCAGTTTCCCTCTCTACAAATTGAGGGGCTTGGATTAGATCACCTCTAGTGCCCCTGGAGAAGGAAATGGCAAACCATTCCAGTATCTTTGCCAAGAAAACTCCAAATGGGGTCACAGAGAGTTGGACATGACTGAAAAACCACTGAACAACAACAAAATATCTCTTCCAGTTATAAATCTATGATCCTGGATTTCCCACTCCTTACCACCTTGTGAAGGTTGCTTCAATATCTCGAGTCTTCAGTTTCTTACTCTGTAAAACTAGGGAGGGGGGATAGACTGGATTATCTGTAAATTTCCTCCTACTTCTTTGTTCTATAGCACTGAGTCCTGAGTCAGGGAAGAAGTTTGGCCTCAGCTCCCACCCTCGTGCCCCACCCCCATCAAAGGAGAAGCTCCTTATAAGACTGTCACATCAAGCATGGCCATTGTCACCCAGTGTTGTTCCCGGAGGAAGCATTTCAATCCAGATGGTTTTCTTGTCAGGGGCTAGCCTAGCATTTCATGTCATTCTCTGACATTTTGCCAATAACTCTGAACTTGTCTTTTCTCTCTCTCCCTTTCCTTCATTAAGGGGCAAACAAGCACTTGAGGCAGATCCTTTGAAAGGTCTTCCCATATCACAAAGATATCCCCTCCCTTCCCAGAGAAGAAAATTGACTTCAGGAAAGCTGAAATAAGTCAAGAAATGATCATTCTATGAGAAGAAAAGAGAAGAGAAATCTCACCCAAAACCAGAACCAGGATGGGGTAAATGGAGCTTTGCTCAGGTCCTGGTGTAGAAGGTTGGGTATGCTCCTTCCCCAAAGTGACTATTACCCGTATACCACAAAATTCTCTGGAGGGTAGCTTGCCCCCTCCTAGTAGTGGGACTGTCCTATGCCACCTTTCTCCTCCAATTCTCCTTTTCTACCCCTCACCCCAAACTGAAATCACTTCAGGCACAACTTCACTTTAATCATGGCTCCAGTCTTCAGGAAAGCCTGTCAGACAATGCCCTAAAAAGATTGTGTTTTATGCTACTGTCATTCCAGGCTAGCTCCAACATCTATTTAATCCCCAAATCCCAGAAAACACTGGGTTACTATAATTCTTTTGTTAAACAAAGTATTCAAGTGTGACCTCACAAAACTGAGCCTTGGAACTTGTGAAAGGACTTTTGAGACCACACAGTTAGACTTGATGAGAGAAGCATCAGGGCATAGTAGATAGAGTGCTGAGCTTGGGAGCCAGGAAAATCCTGCCTCAGACACTTACCAGCAATAGGACCCTGCCTAAATCATTTAGCATCTCTGAGCTCTAATTTCCTCATCTCTAAAATGAGGGGTTTGGACTTGATAGCATCTAAGATTTCTCTCAGCTCTAAATTTGTGATCTTACAGAATTTAGAAGCCCAGAAATTCGATCTCCAACAAGTTTTTGTCAATATCAGGGCTAGAGTCCCAACATTCTGATCCTCCCTCCTTCTCCTCCCACTTTTCCCTCTCCAGGTAGGACCAGAAAAAAGTCCTCTAGTAACCACATTTCTGACAATAAAGCACAAGGCTGGAATGATCTTTCCCTTAATCAATGAACATTTTTTTAAATTAACTGTTCTGTTCCAGGTGCCACATTAGACACTGGGGATAGAAAAACAAAGAGAAACAGCCCTTGCCTTCATGGAACTTACATTCTATTGGGGAAACAATATGTAGAAATGTGAAAATATACAAAATAATTGCAAGGTAGTTTGAGGGGTGAGGGCACTAGTGGATGAGGGGATCAGTAAGGGTCTCCTGTGGGAGATGGACTAGAGCTGGGCTTTGAAGAAAAAGAGGGATTCTAAGAGGCAGAGGGGAGGAAGGAGAGCATTCCAGGCATGAGGGTGGTCTGGTCGAGGGCACAGAAATGCCAGGAGGAATGTTGGGTGGGACAGGAAGAAGACCAGTTTAGTCAGACAAGAGAGAGCTGGAAGTGGAGGGATACATGAGAAGTCTGCTGTAGTGGACTAGAGCTGGTTGTAAAGAACTTTAAACGCCAAACAGAAACATTTGTATGTGAGGCTAGAGGCAACGTGAAGCCATGGGAGCTTTCTAGGAAGAGTGACGTGGTGAGATCTGGGCTTTAAAAATATAACTTTAGCAGTTTCAGGTAGGATGGATTTGAGAGGGGAGAATGGGGATGGGGTTGGGGAGATTTATTAGGACCAGATTTCCATAACCTAGGTGAGTAGTTGCTTATAAGTGCCTGAACTAAAGCGGTGACTATGGGAGTGGAGAGGAGACAGATAGACACAAGAGATATTATGAAGGTAAGAGCTGACATGACTTGGCAACTGATTGGAAGTAGAGGATGGGTTTTGGGGGAAAAGTAATGAGTTTTGTTTTGGATATGTTGAATTTGAGATGCCTATGGGACCTCTACATGCAGCTAGGTGGCACGGTGGATAAGGCTGTGGACTTGGAATCATTAAGACTCATCTTCATGAGTTCAAATCTGGCCAGCAGACATTTGCTAACTGTGTGACCCTGGGTAAGTCACTTAACCCACTTTGCCTCAGTTTCCTCATCTATCAAATGAGCTGGAGAAGAAAATGGCAAACTACTCTGGTATCTCTGCTAACAAAACCCCAAAATGGTGTCATGAAGATTCAGACACAACTAAAATGACAACAACAACAGCAAAATGGGACCTCTAGGTAAAAATGTCTAATGGGCAGTGGTGGTGTGGGACCAGAACTCAGAACAGAGAGCAAGGCTGGATAATTAGTGGTGAAGTGGATAGACAGCTGGGCCTGGAGTCAGGAAGACTGAGTTCAAATCTAACTTTAGACACTGAGTTGTGTGACCTTGGGAAGGTTGATTCACATTTTTTTGGTCTCAGTTTCCTTACCTATAAAATAAGAATATTAATAATAGCACCTACCTCCCAGGGTTGTTGTGAAGATCAAATAAAATAATAAGTATTAAGTACTTAGCGCAGTATCTGGCACACGGTAAGTATTATATAAATATTAGGAGAGAGGGAGAGGGAGAGAGAAAGAGACAGAGACAGAGAAAGAGACAGAGAGAAGAAGAAGAAAGTCAGTCAACAAACATTTATAAATTACTGTTTGCCAGGAACTATGACAAATGTTATGGGTAAAAAGAAAGGGAAAAACAGTCCCTGCCAGGGCAGAGTCTTGAGAGATACCCACAGTTAGGGGCCATGACATGGAAGATGGTCTAGCAAAGGAAGTAGAGAGGGAGCAGACAGGCAAACAGAAGAACCAGGATCAAGGAGTGTAGCAAATGACCAGAGATTAGAGGTAGAATCATGGAATTTCAGAGGTTGGAAGATCATTTATTGCAACTGATAACTGAAGCATGAATCCCATCTATACTCTCCCCCAACAAGTGGCTCTCTAACTTTCACTTGAAAACCTCCTGTGATAGAGAACTCATGTGTTCCTAAGGCATCTCCTTTCACTTTTGCATAGCTCCTCATTAGAAAAATTTTCTCTATATCTAGCCTAAATCTGCATTTGTGGCTTCTACCCGTTGCTTCCAGACCTGCTCTCAGGAGCTAAGCAAAACAAGTCTGATTCCTCTTGTCAAGCAGAGATATACAGAAAGGTTTACAGATACTGCTGCCACTCTTCCCCTCTTCTTCCACTGCAAAGGTATTAATGGAACCACAGACTTTTTATTTCTGGTTGGCCCTGACAGTCTCACCTTGGGCTGGACCCTTCATATGTTTCTAATCTTCTTATGCTTTATTTCCCTTCAAGCTCCAGCTACACTGGCCTTCTGGAAGTTGCTTGGTACTCCTCCTTCCTCAGTGCCTTTACACTGGCTGTCCCCCACACCTGGAGTGTTCTCCTTACTCACCTCTATCTTTTGGAATCCTTGGCTTCTCTCAACACTGAGTCCATAACCCATCTTCTGCAGGAGCCCTTTCCTGGTTGCCCAACCCCCCTCCAGCATCTAGTAGCTTCCCCTCCAATGATACCTACCGTCTACTCTATATATTTTTTGTACCTAGCTATTTATATGTTTTTCTCCCATTAGAATATGAGTTCTTTGAGGGCAGGCATTATTTTTGTCTCCAGCACTTAGCATAGTGTTTGACACATTGTTGTTTCTCAATCATTCAGTCACAAGGACTGACTCTTTGTGACACCATGGATCATATTGTCCATAGGGTTTTCTTGGTCAAGATGCTGGAGTGGTTTGCCACTTCCTTTTCTGGTGGATTCAGACAAACAGAGGTTAAGTGCCTTGCCCAGGGTCACATGGCTAAATAAGTGTCTGAGACTGGATTTGAACTCAGATCTTCCTGAATCCTGGGCTCA
Source organism: Phascolarctos cinereus (assembly GCF_003287225.1). Lineage (NCBI taxonomy): Eukaryota > Metazoa > Chordata > Mammalia > Diprotodontia > Phascolarctidae > Phascolarctos > Phascolarctos cinereus. The sequence goes on from NW_027555958.1 coordinate 38,294,509, forward strand.
GAACTCCATCCATTGAGCTACCTAGTTGCTCGGCACATAGTAGGCACTTAATAAATGCTTATTGACAGATTGTGCTCCACTGTGGCATGAAGAACAGGGTAAATGGCTATAATAAGTAAGTGTCCTTCCCCTAAAGATCTATTCAAACTTATTCTTTATGAAGTTGCTTCATCCAGATGTGGTTAAATGCTATGACATGAATCTATACAACCACACCCATATACATATGTGTGCAAACATATTCATGTGTCTATATGGGTGTATCTATATCTATGTCTAAATCTATCCATCTATTTGTTTAGTCCTTTCAGTCGTGTCTGACTCCTCGTGACCCCACTTGGGGTTTTCTTGGCAGAGATACTGGAGTGGTTTGCCCTTTCCTTCTCCAGCTCATTTAACAGATGAGGAAACTGGGACAAATGGGGTTAAGTCACTTGTTCAGGGTCACACAGCTAGTAAGTGTCTGAGGGCATATTTAAACTCAGGGAGATGACTTCAGGCTTGGTGCTCTATCCACTATACCACCTACCTGCCTTATATATATGTGTGTATGTGTGTAGTCATATTATGTATATATAATATACATATACATTTTTACATATAGAAGGATATTTATATATACATATATATACATGTATATATATACATGTATATATATACATGTATATATATACACACATATATATGTATATGTATATATATATATGTGTGTGTGTGTGTGTGTGTGTGTGTGTGTGTGTGTGTGTGTGTGTGTATACATACATATTCACAAATTAAATTAGCCCCTGGGGAAAATTTCCTAGCTAAACATATCTCTCTGTGAACCTAAGTGTTCCAAAACACCTTTCTCCTGTGGGTGATTCCCACCCCCCCTTCCACCATGGTGTTGCGGTAAGTGTTACAGACAAAGTATAGCTGAGAACCAGCTGGATGTAGGCCAATCATCTAGCAAAACTTTGAAGACTATAGGATTAGAGGATTTGGAATTGTGAGAGTTCTCCTTTGGTCCCACCTCGTCCCTTTACGGAGGATGAAAATGAAGCCCAGAGAGCTAAGTGGCAAAGCCAGGATTCAAACATTCCAGATGCCACGACTGGTTTGCCACAAAGAGAAAGCAAGATGAATAAATGATGTTTGTCAACAAAGATGGGAAAGTGGTGGTGTAGTGCAATGAGATGGATCTGAAGACCTAAGTTTTGCTACTTAATAGTTATATAATCTTTGAAAACAGATTTCAGTTATCTGAGCCTCAGTTTTTTCCTCTATAAAATGGAGATGCCATGGTGCTACTGATCTCATACAGTAATGTGTGGCTAAAAAAACTAACCAGCTCTCTGGGGAGAATTGCGCACAGGACACATTTTTAAGTTTAATCTGTACCATTACTACTTTTTCATCACTTTCTTAAGTCTAGACAACAGAAAAATAATAGCTCAAGCCCTTATTGTAGGTTAGATTTCCAAGTTACACATTCTTCCAGAAAACTATCATATTACACAACAAACTTTCTTTGGCCTAGAGATGCAAAATGGAGATATGCATCTCCCTTAGAAAAGTGGTGTGTATGTGTGTGTGTGTGTGTGTGTGTGTGTGTGTGTGTGTGTGTATGTGTGTGTGTATGCTCATACATCGATTGAAGTGCTAAGTTTCCAAAAGGCACAAATCCAGAGCCAAATCATTTACATCATGAGAAGGGCACCGATGCAAATGCTGGGATTCTGAAAGCAATCACATTTAGAAAAGGACCTTTTTGCCATTTGCTTGTTGGAAGAAAAAAACTGTACATTTTTCTTCTTCTTTTTTTTTTAATCTTTGCTCCAAGGGTTAGCTAAGTTAGGTAAAGGAGGGGAGTGAAAGGAGTATATTCAGAACTGAATATGATGTAAAAATAGAAAGTATTCATAAAAATAAGATAAGAAGAGGAGAGAAGCCCCCTTCCTCATACCTCTTCCCTGGGTGGCAAGACCATCTAGGGCAGGATTTACATGGATAGAGTGAATACAAAGGAGGCACCCTGGAGGGACTGGCTCCTTGGCTTTGTTTCCCCCTCCATGGCCTTGTGCTTCCTTTTCCCAACACCGGCTACGGCCCCATGGACAACTGTAGCCTAACTGTAGTGAGTAACTCCAGGAACATTAGAGGGTTTGGCTCAGGGGTTTTTAAACTTATTGTTGTCATAGACTCCTTTGCAGTCTGAGGAAGCCTATAGATCCCTTCCCAGAATCATGATGTGATTAAAATAACTGAATGAAATGGTAAATTTCAGTTAGAGATTGGTGAAAATAAAGATGTATTTTTTTCCAGATTCAAGGTCATAGACTCCTTTAAATCTATCCATGGATACAAAGGGTCTGTGGACTCCAGACTAAGAATCCCTGGTTTAGCTTAAAATAGGCCTCTAAGAAGCTGTGTGACCTTGGGAAAGTCATTTCACCTATCTGGGATTGAGCTTCTTAATTTCTTTTTTTTTTTAGCTTCTTAATTTCTAAAGCAAAGGAGTTGGACTAAATGATCTTTATGATTCCTTCTCTCTAATGTTCTATAATATACACAAGTATCTACACTTATAATAAAATATTATGCATTTAATATAACAACCCACCATGACACAGTGTGATCTAACTTATCATATGTACATGACAGTGTGACATAGTAGATAGGAGCTGGTCTGGGAGTCACAGAGAGCTGGGTTCAAGTGCTGCCTCTGACATTTGAACCAGCTGTGTTGCCATGGTCAAATCCTTTAACTTCTTGGTGTACCAGGTAACACCTGAAATTATTAATTGTGGGAGCAAAAGCAGTGACTTGCTTGAGTTCTCCCCTAAACCCTTCCATATACCAATAAAAATGGTTCTAAACAAATTCTAGAGCAGCAGAACCCACAAAAAGACAGAGTGAAACAAATTTCCAGCCCAAGACAACCTGGATGGTTGATTGGAAAGGTCTATCATGCTTGGCTGGGAGAGAAGCACAGTTTAGCATGGGTGCATAGGCAAGGACCAGGCCTCAGCAATCTAGGAGCAGGCTCAGGGGACTGAATCACAGGCCGCTGTTGTGGTTTCCAGACTCTTCAGCCCACAAACACCAAAGACAACTTAGACAGTCAGTAGGGAAGGTCTGTGACTGTGGTGAGAAAGAAGTTCAGTCCCAGTCCCAGTCCCGGCACAACCCCGAGTGGCAGCTACTTCTGGAGCTCTTGGCCCACAGACTGAGGGGGAACAGAGTGGCTGATCAGAGGGGAATTGCAGGGATCTCTTTGCTGGTGCTGAGGCAGGAATCTCTTGCTTTGTCTGTGACTGAATCTGGGTCACAGTTCTGAATGGTGGTCCTGGGGCAAGAAGGAATGCTGGCATGGTGGAGCTTGTAGTGGCAGTGAATAGAGAATCCTCCTCATAGTTCCAAGGAAGAAAAGAGTGCTTGTGGTCACTCACAGATCAGAGCACAGGCCAGGAAAGGAGTAAACACCTCACCCTTGATTGTACTACGTTGGAAGAACTGAAAATTTACAGGTCCCTAGAAGTATCTCTGAAAACAGCTGCACAAAATCCTGGAAGCTTGGGACAGTACATTCTTCACACTGGAAGCAGACCCCTACCTTAGCAAAGAGTTTAAAACTCAAGTAATTGGCTGGGAACATGAGCAAACTGTGCAAAAAAAAGAGTCAGACCATAGAATTTTTCTTTGCTGACAAAGAAGATCAAAACATACAACCAGAAGAAGACAACAAAATCAAAGCTCCTACATCCAAAGTGTCCAAGAAAAATATGAATCAGTTATGGGACATGGAAGAGCTCAAAAAGGATTTTGAGAAGCAAGTAACAGAAGCAGAGGAAAAACTGGGAACAGAAATGAGAGTGATGCAAGAAAATCATGAAGAACAAGTCAATAGCTTGCTAAAGGAGACCCAAAAAAAATACTGAAGATAATAACACCTTAAAAATAGCCTAATCCAAATGGCAAAAGTGGTCCAAAAAGCCAATGAGGAGAAGAATGCTTTAAAAAGCAGAATTGGCCAAATAGAAAAGGAAGTCCAAAAGCTCACTGAAGAAAATGCCTCCCTAAAAAATTAGAATGGAGCAAATGGAAGCTAGTGACTTTATGAGAAATCAAGACATTGTAAAATAAAACCAAAAGAATGAAAAAACAGAACACAATGTGAAATATCTCATTGGAAAAACAACTGACCTGGAAAGATCCAGGAGAGATAATTTAAAATTATTGGACTATCTGAAAGCCATGATCAAAAAAAAGAGCCTAGACATCATCTTTCAAGAAATTATCAAGGAAAACTGCCCTGATATTTAGAACCAGAGGGCAAAATAGAAATTGAAAGAATCCACCAATCTCCTGAAAGAGATCCCCAAAGGAAAACTCCTAGGAATATTGTAGCCAAATTCCAGAGTTCCAGGTCAAGGAGAAATATTGCAAGCAGCCAGAAAGAAATAATTCAAGTATTATGGAAACACAATCAAGATATAACAGATTTAGCAGCTTCTACATTAAGGGACCAGAGGGCTTGGAATATAATATTCCAGAGGTCAAAGGAGATAGGATTACAACCAAGAATCACCTACCCAGCAAAACTGAGTACAATCCTTCAGGGAAAAAATGGGTTTTCAGTGAAATAGAGACTTTCAAGCATTCTTGATGAAAACACCAGAGCTGAATAGAAAATTTGACTTTCAAATACAAGACTCAAGAGAAACATGAAGAGGTAAACAGGAAAGAGAAATCATAAGGGTTTCATTAAGGTTGAACTGTTTACATTCCTGCATGGAAAGATGATATTTGTAACTCATGAGATCTTTGTCAGTATTAGGGTAGTTGAGGGAAAATTAATGAAGGATATAGATAAAGATAGAAGATAGATAGATAGATAGAATATAGATAGACAGACAGACAGATAGATAGATAGATAGATAGATAGATAGATAGATAGATAGATAGATAGATAGATAGAGGGTACAGGGTGAGTTGAAGATGAAGGGTTGATATCTGGAGAATAAAATTAAGGGGTGAGAGGATTATACTGGGAGAAGGAGAAAGGGAGAGGCAGAATGGTGTAGATTATCTCACATAAAGCAGACAAGAAAAGGCTTTTACAGTGGAAGGGAAGTGGGGGAAAGTGAGAGGGAATGAATGAATCTTATTCTCATTGGATTTGGCTTAAGGAGGGAATAACATACACACTCAATGGATATGGGAATCTATCTTACACTGTAGGAAAATAGAAGGGAAGGGGATAAGAGAGCAGGGGGAGATGATAGAGGGGAGGGCAGATTGGGGGAGGGGATAATCAGAAGCAAACCCTTCTGAGGAGGGATAGGGTTGAAAGAGAGAATAGAATAAACAAGGGATGGGATAGGATGAAGGGAAATATAGTTAGTTTTTCACAAAGTGACTACTATGGAAGTGTTTTGCATGACTACACATGAATAACCTGTATCGAGTTGCTTGCTTTCTCAATGAGGGTGGCTGGGGAGGGAGGAAGGGAGAAAATATTGAATCCAAAGTTTTAAAAGTAAATGTTAAAAATTTGTTTTTACATGCAACTGGGAAATAAGATATATAGGTAATGGGGTATAGAAATCTATCCTGTCCTACAGGACAATAGAAGGGGAAGGGGATAAGAGAAGGGGGGAGATAGAAGGAAGGGCAGACTAGGGGAAGGTGTATTTAGAATGCATGCTGTCTTGAGGGGGAAAGGGATGAGATGGTAAGAAAATTTGGAACTCAAAATCTTGTGGAAGTGAATGTTGAAAACTAAAAATTGATTAATAAAACAAGAAAAGAATTTGGATGCTGAAATTATTAGTTGCAGAGAAGGTGCTTATCTGCATTGGTGGAGGGAGTTTTTTTTTTTTTGCCAGAAATTCCATACATTCACAAAATCATAGGGACAGGCCATCTTCTCCCACCAAAACAAATAAACCACAATCGGGATATATTTACAACACACACACACACACACACACACACACACACACACACACACCCCCTATATGTATATAGGTGTATATATACATGCATACATACATACATACATACACACATATATTTATCTCTAAGGAGCAGCATGGCATTTTGGGCTGAAGGCCAACCTTGCAGTTAGGAAGACCAGGCATTAAGTCAAAATATGACTATGCTCAAGTCATAACCATTCTCATTCCCTGAGTCAGCTCTGTAACACTACATTACAGAAAAGTGGTTGATCTGCATTGGTGGTGGGGAGCTCTCTTGCCACTGGGCTTTGATGACTAGAGGAGAGAGTGAGGCTGAAGGCTTTGTGCAGCTCTGCTTCACTTAAATCCAATACACACGCAAGTGAAAACATCACCCTCATGATATCATAGGTCTTTGTCTAGAATGGACCACCAACATCCACAACCCCACATACAATAATGGATCATGACCCCAAAAACCATCTTTAGTCATAACACGTGCAGAAAAAAGAGCAGGCAGTGTATTTATCAGTAGAAGTTAATTGGAAAATTAACAAACTACCTTCCCAGCCTATACCTGTCAACAAAAAACCTTAGCACAACACCACCACAGGGTGTCCATCGTCTCCTAATGAGCATGAACAATAAGCCCCTGCCATTCTGTGGGTTGGGCAGGAGTGTGTATTTTGGGTTGAGGGGCACGGGTGGTGGTCACATAATTGCAGGCAACTCCAAGACTAATTACGCTCTCAAAAGAAGACTGAAGGATAGATTCAGCAGGCTACAAGGATACAGATTGTCATTGTGATTCACTGAGTAATTACGGAATAATACAGTGTAAACTATTAGGAGATAATAATAAGTCAGGATTGACTCATCTCTTTGAAGACTTGGGCCTGACAAACCTGCCAGGTATTTGTTATCTCTCCTAGTCTGTGCACCAATGTACCGTGAGCCAAGGCAGGCAGCTGAATTCAAACGAGACAGATCTATTATCCTTTTTTACATTAAAACTGCGTGAATGCAGCGGAGAAAGCAGGAATGCACTGAGGCTAATATCAGCGCCCGTTTCCAAGTAAAATGATAATTGTCAGTCACCTAAAGTCCTCCAAAATGAAATGTTCTTAGTCCAAAGTAGGAAAAAAAATGTAGTGATGATCTCAGGGTAGGTGGAAATCAGAGCTTGCAAAGAAAGGTTTTGGCATACTGAGTGAAGTGAGTATACGGAACTTTAGGAGTCAGTTCACTTGAATTCGACACCTGCTTTGTGCCAGGTATTGTGCTAGCTTGATGGAGATATAAAGACAAAACACTAAAATTAGGTGGAAAAAAACCCCCAAAACCAAACAAAAAAAATCAGTTCCTGCTCTCAAGGACTTTATATTCCATAGGAGAGGCAAAACATTCATTTCAATTCAATTAGTCTTCAGTAAGAGGCTTCTAGGTGCCTAAGGCTGGGGATAAAAAGGTGAGAACAAACAGTCCTTGTTCTTTAAGGAGCTTATGTTGTAACTGGAAGGATACAACAGGTACACAGATAAGTAAGCACCAAATGTACACAAAATAATACAAACTAATTTCAAGAGGGAGAAGGATGTGGAGGAGGGAGACCGGAGATCCAAAAATACCTCCAGTATTGATCTGTTTTGAAGGAAGCTAAAGAGGGCTGGGCAGCTAAGTGGTTCAGTGGATAAAGTGTCAGTCCTTAGTGAGGAAGACTCGTCTTTCTGAGTTCAAATCTGGCCTCAGACACTTACTAGCTGTTTGACCCAGGGCAAGTTAATCTGGTTAGCCTCAGTTTCCTCATCTGTGAAATAAACTGGAGAAGGAAATAGCTCCAGTATCGTTGCCAACAAAATCCCCAATAGGGTCACCGAGAGTCAGACATGATTGAAAAATGACTAAATAAAAACAAAAGAGATTCTATAGGAGAGAGTGAATTACAGGAATCTAGGATAGCTTGTACAAAAGACTGTGCAATGGTAGGAAATTGAATGTACTATGTGGAGAACAGCGAACAGCCCAGTTGGACTAGAATGGAGAAATTTCAACTTGCAGTAATATAAATAAAACTGGAAAAAAGCTGGGAGGTAGATTATGGAGGACTCTAAATAGTGGGGGTGGGGTGGGGTTTAATGTGTGCTAGAGGCAATAGAGAACAACAGAGATGATTTTAAGTAGGGGAGCTACATGCCTGTCCTCAGGAATATCAACATGGCAGGTGTATAGAAGACCTGTCAGAGGGAGGCGAGACCGCAAACGGAGAGATCAATTAGCAGGCTGTCATAATAGTCCAGGCAAGGTATGACAAGGGCCTGAATTAGGATGCTGACTGTGTGCGTGGAAAGAAGAGGCTGGATACAAGAGATATTTTGATTTAAAGAATTGAGAATATCAGGCACTAACTTATTTTACAGACCAGGAAGCCTCAAACTTGAGGAATTTTCATCCTAAAGGACAATGTGGTACAGTGGAAAGATCACTGACTAGAGACAGAGGACCTGCATTCAAATCCCAGCTTTGATGCTTACTGCCTGTGTAACTTTGGGTAACTTTCCTGGGTCTCAGTTTATCTGTAAAATGAGGGGATTGGATTAGATGGATTCTGAGTTCCTTTCTAGCTCTACGTCTAGGCTTCTATGATATCGGACAGTGCATACGGGGATAGGGTGATGGGGAGGGAAAGGAACCATTAACTCATTTTACTGAATCCAAAATCTTAGAGACATTTCCAGGCTTGAGGATATTATGTACTAGATTGTGGCTGTCGCTGGTGATCTGATAGTGTGGTTTTAGTGTGGAGAGCTTTGAAGAGATGGAGGGGGGGTAGATCCTAGGAGCTGTGACTTTGGGGTCAGGGACAGACATATATAAGACAAAGTCATTAGATGATCAATGGCTGTCAGAGGATCCTAGCTCTCCAGCCAAGACCCCAGAGACCATCTGCCCCAATCTTCTCATTTTATAGACGAGGAAATTGAGACTTACAAAGGATAAGTGACTTGCCACAGCTTGTAAGTATCTGAGGCAGAATTCCAACTGACTCCAAGTTCAGAGCTTCATCCACTGTGCCAAGTTGTCCGTCATAGGTAATGTCACAACCAGCAAGATGCTACTAAGGGAAAACAAACAAACCAAAATAACAAACAAACTGCGTGGCCATGACAACTCAGAGGCTGGGGCACCAGGTAGCTAGAAGCCATAGCCATGTCTGGAGGAATAGAAGATATCAAAAGTCAAAGTCAGGCTGAGGTACATGAGCTCTGCCTGGGGCTATATTCAATCAGTGAGGTCAGGACAAGTACTGACATTGCTGTTATTCCAGGGAAAGAGGCTGTGTAGTGGGCACAGGGTACAGCAGCAGAAGGGGAAGAGCCTAAAATCATCACCTTGGAACCGAAAAGGCCTTTCAAGGTGACTTAGTCCAGTTTATTTTACAGATGAGGCAACTGGCACCCAAGGACATTAAACAATTTGCCCAAGGTTACAAGAGGAATAAACATCAGGGATAGAATTTGAACCCTGGTCCTCATGCTCCAAATCAAGGGCTCTTCCCACTGAACTATACTGAATTTACTGATATTCAGCTTAATGTCATGTGGTATGATGGGAATCAGGAAACCTGGATTTGCTTCTCAGATCTATCACTAATTATCTGTGTGGCCTTGGGCAAAGCTAGATCTTTCATTTCAAGCAATTAATTAACAAGCATTATTTTAATTAAGTACTTCTCCATGCCAGGCACTGAGGATACAAAGAAAGGCAAAGAAAAAAACAGTCCATGTCCTCAAGAAGGTTACATTCTATTTTTCCCCCTATAAAATGAGAGGATTGCAAAGAGATCAAAAGAAAACAAGAAAAACATATATATATATATATATATATATATACATATATATATATATATATATATATATATATATGCCTGTATCTATATATATGTATGTATGTATCTATCTTTATATACACACACACACACAATACTTACAGTAGCTCATCTTTTGTGGTGACAAAGAATTGTAAATTGAGGGGATGCTCATCAATTGGGGAGTGGATGAATAAGCTGTGGTTTATGATTGTGGTACTATGCTGCAAGAAATGACAAGCAGGATGGTTTTAGAAAAATCGAGGAAGACATATATAAACTGATGCAAAGTGAGCAGAACCAGGAGAACATTGTACACAGTAACAGCAATATTGTAATGATGATCAACTGTGAAAGACTTAGCTACTCTGATCAATACAATGATCCATGACAATTTCAAAGGATTCATGATGAAAAATACTATTCACCTTTAGAGAGAAAACTGATGAACTCTGAGTGCAGATTGAAGCATATTTTTTCACTTTATTTTTCTTGCTTTTTTTTTTTTTGCAATGTGGCTAATATGGAAATATATTTTGCATGATTTCACATGTGTAATGCAATTATATTGCTTGCTTTCCTAATGGGTGGGGGAAGTGCTGGTGGGAAGGAGAGAATTTGGAGCTCAAAATTTTAAAAATGAATGTTAAAAATAAATAAAACTTAAAATAAAAATATAAAGTTTATTTCAATATAATGTACAATAACAAAATGAAGGGGTTGGACTGGATGCCTTCTAAGGTTCCTTCTAAGTCTAATTATCCAGTTTCCTTCACCTCTCAGAGTAAACATTGCCTGGTTTCATTTATAAATTGCTGTCTCAGCTGGGAGCCAAGATAGTGGAGTAAGCAGTAAATCATCATATTTCTCCCATATTCACTCCAAATAAAATATTGCCCCAAACAAATCCTGGAATAGCAGAACCAGCAAAAAGACAGGGTGCAACAGTCTTTTAGCCCAAGAAACTTATAAGATCTGCAGTAAATGTCTGTTTCACTAGGGTAAAAGGGGAGCACAGCACAGGACAGGAAACATCCTAGCAAACCAGCAGGAGATCCTGAGTCCCAGTGCAGTAGAGCAGGCAAATGCCAACACCAGGACCACCCACATGCCTCAGCATAGCCAGGGAAATGGGCAGATTCCAGCTTCAAGAACTGCCACATGCTGCAGTGCAGCCCTAAGCAAACAGACAACCTTCATTGGCTAGATTGTTTAGTATAGCTCTGGGCAAACTCAGAAACACCCCACTGGCCTCAGCACTCACCAGATACCAACACTAGGTCCCTGGCTCACCACCAGGTAAGCTGCCAGACCTCTACAGCCTCCAGCAGCATTAGCCATACCCTACCCTACTCAGTGCAGCAACAGATTCAAGGGTCATTTGTGGGCCTCAGAGCAGTGTCAGTGCAGCACCAGGTAAACAGCCAGGCCCTGCAGCCCCTGACACAATTTGCCTGAGACAGTACCCCCTTCTATTCTGGAGAAGATGTCAAATTTAAAAGAAAGGAAAAAGGCCAAAAAAGACGAGCAAAAGCCAACAACAACAAAAAATAATCTGACCAGAGAAAGTTATTATGGTGGCAGGGAAGATCAAGATACAGACTCAGAAGAGGACAACAATATTAAAACATTTATGAGCAAAGCCCCAACCAAAAATGGGCAGTGGTCTCAAGCCCAGAAAGAACTCATGGAAGAGCTCAAAAAGGAGCTTAAAAATCATATGAGAGGTAAAAGGAAAAATGGGAAAAGAAATGACAGTGATGCAAGATAATTATGAAAAGAGAGTCAACAGCTTGGAAAAAGAAAACAGCTGCTTAAAAAGTAGAATTGGCCAAATGGAAGAGAAGATATATGAAGTACAAAAGCTAACTGAAGAACAAAATTTCTTAAAAGTTGGAATTGGGCAAGTGGAAACTAATGACTCTATGAGACATCAAGAATCAATCAACAAATTCAAAAGAATTAAAAAACAGAAGAAACTGTAAAACACCTTGTTGGAAAAACAACTGACCTGGGAAATAGATCCAGGAGAGACAATATCAGAATCATTGGACCACCTGAAAGCCATTATTAAAAGGAGGACCTGGGCAGCATCTTTTAAGAAACTATTAAGGAAAACTGCCCTGATATCTTGGAACCAGAGGGCAAAATAGGCATTGAAAGAATCCACTGATCACCTCAGGGAACAGATTCCCAAGTAAAAATTACAAAGAACATTATAGCCAAATTAAAGAACTATCACATGAAGGAAAAAATACTGCAAGTGGCCAGAAAGAAATAATTCAAATATCAGGGAGCCCCAATCAGGATTACATGGAATGCTGCAAATACAAAATTAAAATCGGAGGTCATGGAACAAAATATTCTGGAAGAGAAAGAAGGTAGAACTACAACAAGAATCACCTAACTGACAAAATGAAGCATAATACTTCAAGGGAAAAATGGTTATTCAATGAAGTATAAGGGTTCCAAGGAGCTGGTTTTATGGAAAAAAGATAGATAAGTCATTGGTTAATTTGATTAAAAAAAGAAGACAATGGATAAATATCCAATATCAAAAATGAAAAAGGTGAAATCACCACCAATGAAGAAAAAATTGAAATAATCCTTAGGAAATATTTTTTGCCCAACTATATGCCAATAAGTCTGATAATCTGAACAAAACTGATGAATATTTACACCAATATAAATTACCTAGATTAACATATCAGGGAATAGAATGCCTAAGTAACCCCACCTTGGAAAAAGAAATTGAACAAGCTATTAATGAACTCCCTAGGAAAAAAACCTCCAGGGCCAGATAGGTTCACAAGTGAATTCTACCAAACATTTAAACCACAATTAATTTCAATACTGTATAAACTATTTGGAAAAATAGGCAAAGAAGGAATCCTACCGAACTCCTTTTATTATACAAATATAGTGCTGATATCTAAACCAGGAAGAGTTAAAACAGAGAAAGAAAATTATAGACCAATTTCCCCAATGAATATCGATTGAATAAAATAGTAGCAAGAATTATACACCATGACCAGGTGGGATTTATACTAGGAATGCAGGGTTGGTTCAATATTAGGAAAATTATCAACATAATTGACCATATCAATAACAAAACCAACAGAAATCATACGATTATCTTAAAAGATGCAGAAAAAAGACTTTGATAAAATACAGCATCCATTCCTATTAAAAACACTACAAAGTATAGGAATAAAGGAAGCATTCCTTAAAATGATCAGCAGTATTTATCTAAAACCCTTTGCAAGCATTATATGTAATGAGGACAAGCTAGAAGCCTTCCCAAGAAGATCAGAGGTGAAGTAAGGATGCCCATTATTGCCACTATTATTCAATGTAGTACTAGCAATGTTAGCTATAGCAGTAAGAGAAGAAAAAGAACTCAAAGGCCTTTCCCTCAAGATGGTGCTGAAGATGAAGAAGCAAGTGATTCCCTTCCCACCTCCCCCCCACCCCCCGCCCAAGACAGAAGCTAAGTCCAAGGCCTTGAAGGCCAAGAAGGCAGTGTTGAAGGGTGTTCACAGCCACAAAAAGAAAAAGATCCGAGTGTCCCCCACCTTCTGGTGACCCAAGACACTAAGACTTTGATGGCAGCCCAAATACTCTCAGAAAAGTGCCCCTTTGAGAAACAAGCTTGCCCACTATGCCATCATTAAGTTTCCCTTGACCACTGAGTCTGCTATGAAGAAGTTTGAGGACAACAACATCCTGGCCTTCATTGTGGATGTCAAGGCCAGCAAGCATCAGATCAAGGAGGCAGTAAAGAAGCTGTATGACATTGATGTGGCCAAGGTCAGCACACTGATCCAGCCTGAGGTAGAGAAGGAGGCCTGTCTGACTTGCTCCAGACTATGATGCTTTAGAGGTTGCCAACAAAATTGGAATCTAAACTGTGTCCAGGTATCCCATTTCACCTACAATAAAAAGTTTTCTAGTAAAAAAAAATCAAAGGAATTAGAATAGACAATGAGGAAATAAAACTATCACTCTCTGCAGATGATATGATGGTATACTTATAGAATTCTAGAGAATTAACTAAAAAACTACTTGAAATAATTAACAACTTTAGCAAAGTTGTAGGATATAAGATAAACCTACTTAAATCATCAGCATTTCTTTACATGACCAATAAAACCCAAAAGCAAGAGATAGAAAGAAAAATTCCATCTAAAATAACAGTAAATGATATGAAATACTTGGGAGTCTACCTGCCAAGACAAACCCAGGAACTATATTGATACAATTACAAAATACTTTTCACACAAATAAAGTCAAATCTGAACAATTGGGAAAATATCAATTGCTCATGGGTAGGCTGAGCCACTATAAAAGAAATGATAATTCTACTTAATTTACTTATTCAGTGCCATACCAATCAAAGTACCAAAAATTATTTTATAGAGCTAGAAAAAATAACAACAACATTCATCTGAAAGAACAAAAGGTTGAGAATACAAAGAAAATTAATGAAAAAAATACAAAGGAAGTTGGCCTGGCAATACCCAAATCTCAAACTATATTACGAAGCACTAATCATCAAAAGTATGTGGTACTGGCTAAGAAATAGAGTGGTAGATCAGTGGAATAGATTAGCTATGCAAGACACAGTAGCAAATGACCATAATAACCCTGTGTTTGATATATCCAAAGACCCCAGACTTTGGGATAAGAACTCACTATTTGATAAAAACTGCTGGGAAAACTGGAAAGCAATAGGGTACAAACTAGGTATAGACCAACATCTTCCACCAAATACCAAGACAAGGTCAAAATGGGCACATGATTTATCATCAAAAATGACTCATAAACAAATTATAAAAGCAAAGAATACTCTACTTGTCAGATCTATGGAGAAGGGAAGAATTCATGACCAAACAAGAGAAAGAGAGCATTACAAAATGCAAATAAATAATTTTGATTATATTAAATTAAAAAGGTTTTGTACAAACAAAGCCAATGCGACCAAGATTAGAAGAAAAGCAGAAAGTTGGGAAACAATCTTTACAATGTCTCTGATAAAAGCCTCTTTTCTCAAATATCTAGAGAACTGAAGTCATTCTTCAATTGATAAATAGTCAAAGAATATGAACAGTTTTCAGATGAAGAAATCAAAGCTATCTATAAGCATATGAAAAAGGGCTCAAAATCACTTTTCATTAGAGAAATGCAAATTAAAACAACTCTGGGGCACCACCTCACACCTGTAAGGTTGGCTAATGTGACAAAAAAGGAAAATGGTAAATGTTGAAGAGGATGTGGGAATATTGGGACACTAAAGCACTGTTGGTCAAGTTGTGAACTGATCCAAACATTTTGGAGAACAATTTGGAACTACGCCAAAAGGGCAACCAAAATGTGCATACCCTTTGATCCAACAATACCACTACCATGTCTGTATCCCAAAGAGATCATAAAAAAAGAGAAAACAACCTACATGTGTAAAAATATTTATAGCAGCCCTTTTTGTGGTGGCAAAATATTGGAAATTAATGAGATGCCCACCCATTGGGGAATAACCGAACAGACTGTGGCACATGAATGTAATGGAATACTATTGTGCAATAAGAAATGATGAACAGGCAGATTTCAGAAAAACCTAGAAAGACTTGTATGAACTGATGGAAAGTGAAATCAGCAGAACTAGGAAAACATTGTACACAATATCAGAAACATTGTGTGATGATCAACTTTGAATGACTCTTCTCAGCAATACAATGATCCAAGACAACTACAAAGGACTCATAAAGTAAAATGATGTCCACATCCAGATAAAGAACTAATGGACTCTGAATGCAGATTAAAGCATACTTTTTTTTTACTTATTTTATTCTTTTTTGTGTTTTTTTTTCATTTTGATCTGTTTCTTCTTTCACAATTAAAATGGAAATGTTTTATAGAATAGCACATGTATGACCTACGTCAAATTGTCTCCCATGTTAGAAAGAGGGGAGGGGAGGGAGGGAGGGAGGGAAGAAGAAAAATTTGGAACTCAAAATCTTGTAGAAATGAATGCTAAACACTGTCTTGATGTGTTATTGGGGAAAAACTATTAAAAAAACCCCAAAAATAAAACCCCCCAAATGGTAGAAGTCTACTATAAAAATAAACTGCGATCTGAGAACTATAAGCTCTTTAGATGCTGCCAAGCACAGGAGTATGAGTGGGACTGAGTTGGCAATTAGTCAATCAGTTATCATTTCTTGAACACTTACTCCCTGCCAGGAACTATGCTCAGGTACTGGAGATGCAATAGTTAAACAGTCCTTGCCCTTGAGGAGCTGCTTTTTCTTCTTCTTCTTCTTCTTCTTCTTCTTCTTCTTCTTCTTCTTCTTCTTCTTCTTCTTCTTCTTCTCCTCCTTCTTCTCCTCCTTCTCCTCCTTCTTCTCCTTCTCCTCCTCCTTCTCCTTCTCCTTCTTCTTCTCCTTCTTCTTCTTCTCCTTCTTCTTCTTCTTCTTCTTCTTCTTCTTCTTCTTCTTCTTCTTCTCCTTCTCCTTCTCCTCCTCCTTCTTCTCCTCCTTCTCCTCCTCCTTCTCCTCCTTCTCCTCCTTCTTCTCCTTCTCCTTCTCCTTCTCCTCCTTCTTCTCCTCCTCCTCCTCCTTCTTCTCCTTCTTCTTCTTCTTCTTCTTCTTCTTCTTCTTCTTCTTCTTCTTCTTCTTCTTCTTCTCCTCCTCCTCCTCCTCCTCCTCCTCCTCCTCCTCCTCCTCCTTCTTCTCCTCCTTCTTCTCCTCCTTCTCCTCCTTCTTCTCCTTCTCCTCCTCCTCCTCCTCCTCCTCCTCCTTCTCCTTCTTCTTCTTCTTCTTCTTCTTCTTCTTCTTCTTCTTCTTCTTCTCCTTCTCCTTCTTCTTCTCCTTCTTCTTCTTCTCCTTCTTCTTCTTCTTCTTCTTCTTCTTCTTCTTCTTCTTCTTATATTATTATTATTATTATTATTATTATTATTATTATTATTATTCTATAGGGATACGACATATATGGTGAAATAGTGACCCAGAAATGGAATTTTGTTCTAGGTGGTCAAAGACATTGTGTTTATTTATTGAAAAGTTGATTGTTCTGGCTTCTGGCTATTGTTCTTTGAGCAAAAGGAGAAAAGTGGGGTGAGGCTGGAGTGCTAGAGGAGGCTACAGAAGGGGAGTTGACAAGTACCCACACTGACAAGGTATCCTATTGGCTGACTGGATGGAATGGAAGACAGGAGGCAAATGATATTATCATTCACATCATATTTTAAGTTTCACAAAACCTTTCATATACTGTCTGTTATCTTCTTGATCCTCACTCAGACCCCACATAAATTAAGTGCGACAAATATCATCATTTTACCGATTAGGATGTCAAGGCTTAGAGAACTTAGGTGCATTCCTATGATCACAAAGACGGTCAGTGACAAAAGCAGAGTCTAAACTGGCTTCCCCTTATGTCCAAACATAGCACAATTTTCCAGTGGATAGAGACAGGAAGTCAGGGGACAGAGAATAGGACAGTCCTAATAATTATCATTCTTAGCTGGCCTAGGGCCTTTGATGAACTTAATTCTCAAATATATCCTGGGTCTGACCACTATCGAAACCTCTTCCTCAAATATATTCTGGCCCCACACCAACCCTCCCGGGTGCTATTAGCCCCGCTGAAGGGCGAGGGCCTCACAAAGTGTACAGAAATGCTAGCACACTGTCACCAGAGGGCAGAGTATGGAACTGGATCCAGATTTACCAATTATGGCTTTATGAGGAGCTGAGCCAAATTTGGGGTCGTGACAAATGAATGGGCATCTACTATTAGACTGTGGGTCATTTGTTAGATGGTCTCTCTTTTTTCTTTCCTGTTTCATAACTTTGATTCATTAACTCAGTATGTTGGAATTACAAGGACAGCAAGGGTTGCATTTTAAACAGGCAAATATGATGGCTTTAAAAGTGGCCTCCCTAAAAAGGTTAATATTATAAATGCATTTTAAATGTCTAATACATAATCATATGCCATGAAGATGGAAATGTCATGAGTAGTGAAACCTGAAGAAAAAAAGAAAAAATTTAAAAAACAAAAGAAACAAATACGTTTGACTTCTGTTGAAGGGCCATGCTGATTCATTAGCTTGCTAGACATATTAAAAAATATCCTCGATCTATCCTAACTAACCAGGTCTTTGGCTTATGGGTAAACTTCAGCCTTTTCCCAAGTAGCATTCAAATCATAGGCTTATGGTTTTGCCCCATTGGATACATAATCTCCTCCCTATCCCATCTTGCATAGAGTTGCCAGATCAACTGTCCTTAATGATTACTTTTATAATGCCTTTTACCAGCTCAAGGACTCAGAGTGGCTTCCTACTGCCCATTGTATATTTCAATGGATCTGAGATCTCTGAAATGTGAGTGCTTTCTCCAGTGTTGCAGATTGCAACCCATCTATACCTTCTCATCCTGTAAGATCCTTATCTACCTTCTCCCATGAATGATCCACAAGATGTTGTATCCATCATTCTGAGAACCTTCCTCAAGGACTATCTTAAAAGTACAAGGGCACTAAGGCCACACACAGGCTTTCTATCTGGGATCCTTCACTCACATTGATGTCCCCCTCCTTTTCCACTCATGTGTCTTTAAAGATATCTTTTACACTACTTGGGCATCATTGTCATTATAATATGCTATTGATGCCTACCACTTTCCTCTTCTTTGTCCTTTGGGTTGTCCACCATTTTTGATTCTTCAGAGACTGTTATGGTATAATCTGTGACTTATAGTCATATGATATCATCAGAAGACTAGTAGTATACAAAAGATGAACATCTAATCTGGGGAGAAGCTTTGGGGATACATACCATACAATTTTCCAAATGCAGTATGATTTATTCTCTTCCATTACCCCATTCTTGGCCTAGCTCATTGTCTATGTGTATATGTATATGTATATGTGTGTATATATATATATATATATATATACATATATAACATATATATATGTATATATATATATACACACATATACCTACTTATATAAACTTACATATGTATATAATCACTTCAGATGGACAGTGAGTTCATTATGTATATATACAAAATCTTCAGCACACACTTCAAATGGACTAAGAATTGAGTACTAGAAGGAGCAGATTGTATTATATTTGGGAAATGTATAGAATAGGAAATTACATGTAAGGTGTCCTTGAAATCTTAGCCCGGTTTTAAGCATTGATGACTTTCTAAGCATGAAACTGCAATAGAATATCTAGTACAGTGGTGGGGAACCTGTGGCTTCAAGGCCATATGGGGCCGTCTAGGTCCTCAAGTGTGGCCCTTTCACTAAATCCAAACTTTACAGAATGAATCTGTTTAATTTAAGGGAATTTATTCTGGTCTAGGACACCTTGGATTGATGGGCCAGTTTGCTGCCTATACAACTTCATTTTCTACTCTGGATGAGAGATATTCTTCATCCACTTGGTTTTCCTTATATGGATAGTTGGGCCAAACCCTTTTGCGTGGTTGTGGATCTCATTTTATAGGTTCTGCAGAGTTCTAGTGTTGAGTGCGGTCAGCTAGACGTCATTTATCAATAGGAGTTTCTGGATGACCTTGCCATTTACAGGGAATCCCTCTTCCATTTGGACTCTGTGCTAGATATCTTTTGATAGACCATGTCTTTTTGGTGCCTAAGGCATCAAGTCCAAATTCTTCAGGCTAGCTTTTGAAACAGTCCAGCGTTTGGTCCTGGCATGGCACTATTCTCTGCAGGAATACTACCCATAAGTGGTAGCAATTAATGCTAGCTAGCATGCACTTGAAATTTTGCAAAGTGCTTCACATATGTCACCTCATTTCATCCTCACAACTGTGGGGCAGATGGTATTATAATAATACTCATTTTAGAAATGAATTAGAATTAAACTAATAGGGCCTGAGGTTGAGAACCTATCTGGGGAGAAAGAGCATGGTATAGACCCAAACTAGAGTCTGAAAGAGTAAATCTGATTCTATTTAAGGAGTTAACAAACCCATAGGAGTGTACTAACACCCAGGGAAAGTCAACCTAGGGAAAACGTTTAGCTGGCATCAACAAAATGGTGGTTTATCTTTATTAACTTAATATTATTGTTAATTAATTATTAATTATGCTATTAACACGACATTATTAACATAGTAGAATGCTGATCTTGGAGTTAGAAAGACATGGGTTCAAACCCCACATCAGATACTTTCTGTGTGACCCTGTTCAAGTCACTTAACTTTTCTGAGCCTCAGTTTTCTCATCTATTAAATAAGGATAAGAATATACTTACCACATAGGGTTGTTTTGAAGATCAAATTAAATCATGTAAACAAACCATCTCGCAAATTTTCAAGCATTCAATAAATGTCAGCTATCATCATCATCTGTTCCAGTTAGCATTCTTTTATGGCAAGGTTGGGCTTTTTACTGTTCGATTATTTTCAACTCTTCCTGACCCCATTGGGGGCTTTCTTGGCAAAGATGCTGGGAATGGTTTGTCATTTCCTTCTCCAGCTCATTTTACAGATGAGGAAACTGAGGCAAACAGGGTTAAGTGACTTGTCCAGGGTCACACAGTTAGTATCTGAGGCTGAATTAGAACTCAGGAAGAGGAGTCTTCCAGCCCTGCACTCAATCCACTGCACCACCTAGTTGCTCAATATTGGGCTAGCCACACCTTTCCTTACTCTTCTGCACCTTTGTTGCTAACAGTCTGAACAAGCTCTACCCTGTCTACAAACCCTATTTCTCATGACATTTCTCATGAAAGTATGTGTATGAAGCAAGCTTAAAGCTAAAAAGGAAATTCTGACCACATTCACACTGTTGCCTTTGGACAAGGGTAGAAATTGATTTCTTCAACTATTCATTCATTTAAGAAAGATTTATTAAGATCCTGCTCTCTTTAAGGCACTGTGCCAGTCTCCAGATGGATAAAAACAGTGGTAATGAGTAAAATGTGTGTCTGGATCAAATACCATGAGCTATGCTCGGGGCAAGCAGCTGGTAAGAGGGAGCAGGAAATCCAATCCTGGTGGTGAGACCAGTGGACAGATATGCAAAACTGATGCTGAAGCTCCTGAAAAAGGGATGGGGGGAGGAGCCTGGGAATGGTGGAGCAGCTCACTCCAGCCACCATCTGGTAGTTTCCTATTTTAACTAATGCCTCTTGCTAACTAGGTTCTGAGATCTGTAGTTGCTAGCTTCTAAGGGAATGAACTGCACTGTGCCATCTAAATTCCCCTTATTTTCCTTCCTTTGAGGCAAAGCCTTATTCTCCTGGTCCTAACTGCAGATCTGGATACAAAAAGTAGGTGTTTTAAAACAGGGTGATATTGGAAGTGATACAAAGTGGGAATTGTCTATGTTTCCCAGAATTCCCTTTCTGCTTCAGCCAAGCAGGTCCCCCTGCCCCCAACTGTCTTCTCCCTAACTGTAATCCATCCTCCATCCTTATGTCAAGCTAATCATAGCTGTCTCTGAACCTTTGCTCACGCTGTTTCCCCCTTCCTGGAATGCCTTCTTGTCTCACCATCACTCATCTCAATCCTGCTCATCATTCAAGGTTCCACTCAAGTCTCACTCTGTGAAACTTTCCTTGATTATTACCAGTCTCCAACCTATCTCTCCTTAATAGTAATAATAGCTTATATGGCACTTGAAGGTTTGAGAAGTACTTTACATGCAAAATCTCATTTGTGAGATGTCTGTGAGAGAGGTTACCACAGATATCATCAGTCACATTTTATACATGGAAAAAACCCCTGAAATTTGGAGATGTTAAAGTGACCAAGTTCAAAAAACAGGTTCACAGAACTTAGACCCCAGTTCTCTGACTCCAAGTCCAATAGTCTTCCTCCAACACCACGGTGCTTCTCTAACCTCCCATTGGACTCATCATCTACACTACTGAGGTCTTGCCTTTGATTCTCCTCCAATGGCTTCCCATATGTTAGTTCTTTCTTCTTAATTAGACTGTGAGCTCCCTGAAGGCAAGAGGCACATCTTATATTTATTTGGTGATCCTGATTGTGGGGAATATAGTTAGTGCTGGGCATACATAAGAAGTTGCTAAATAATAATAATAATAATGATAATAGCAAGTCACAAACATTTATTTAGCACTTACTATGAGCCAGACACTGTGCTGAGTGCTTTACAATTATTGTACCATTTCATCGTCACAACAACACTGCAAGGTGGGTGCTATTATTATCCCCATTTTACAAAGTGAGGTAACTGAGGCAAACAGAGGTTAAATGACTTGTTCAGGGTCACACAGGTATTAGGAGTCTGAGGCTGGATTTTCCTGACTCCAGGCCTGGCACCCTAACCATTACACCACCTGGTTGCCCCCCTCTTAGTTCATTGGTGGTCCTCTTTATTGTGCCAACCATTGTTCTAGTTGGGTGGATGTACAGTACTGATTTTCCCTACTTGATGCCATCCAATGCTCCATGCAGTTCAATAAACTCAGTTCTATAAATGTGTATAAATGACCTACTCTGTGCTGGGCCCTGTGCTGGGCCAAGTGGGAGATAAGATACAGCTTCTTCTTTTTAGAAGGGCACAGCCTAGTGGGGGGATAGGACATAAACAGAGATGGCAAAACATGAAAATAATGAAATACAAGACTGAACACCATGAGCACCATTTCTCCAGGGATGACTTCATTTACTCACTGAATTTTCCATCACTGTAACACATAATACATGAGTTCATCAGAGAGGTGTAAAACAGGAGACTTTATATGACATTTTGGATTAAGTGCCAAAAACAAAGTCAGAAACATCTGAGATTAACTGCCTCTTCTAATTCTTATTGGCTGAGTGATCTTGGGTGAGTCCTTCGGTGACCCAGGGAACTCTCTAAGACTACACATTGTAGAGTAGGTGCTGAC
The DNA here is from genome assembly GCF_003287225.1 of Phascolarctos cinereus. Classification (NCBI taxonomy): domain Eukaryota; kingdom Metazoa; phylum Chordata; class Mammalia; order Diprotodontia; family Phascolarctidae; genus Phascolarctos; species Phascolarctos cinereus. Next base: position 38,317,223 of record NW_027555958.1, read on the forward strand.
CTACATTGGTGGAAGTCTCTGTACCAGAAGTTCCCTTTACCAATGAAATCACAGGTAAGGCACAAAAATACAATATGTGGCTCAAAAGGAAAGGTCATCATAACTTGGGTTATCAGGGAAAGTTTCCTTTGAGTGGGACTTTAAAGGATGAGCAGAAATTCAACGTGAGGGAGCTGTTCTAGGTCCTGATTAGGATAGACTCAACTATAGGCAAATCTATGAAGCAGAGAATATTTGATTTTTTTTTTACCTTATCTTTCTGTGAGCACCTCACTTCTGCCTCATACCTTTGAGACCAAATTGTATGTCCCAGTCTTTGGGGCCTTGTTCCCTCATTTTATTTGGAGTTGCACCAAAGTTTTTGGTTCCTAAGACCAATGGATATAGCTGGTTATCCTTTAAAAGTGAGAAAGCCATGTTTGTTATGTATGGTAATAGCAGATAAAACTTAAGGTATTCTTCATTCAAATGTTCTTTTGTTTAAAAGGGATTGTTTCAAGGCTGAAAAGAAATACTCAAATGAATAATAATAGCTAGCATTTATATAGTGTTGTAAGGCTTGCAAAGCACTTTACAAATATTATTTGATCCTCACAATAACCTTGGGAGGTAGATACTATTATTATACCCCTTTTATAGATGAGGTAAAGTTACTTGCCCATGGTCACATGGCCAGTAATCATCTTAAAGCAGGATTTGAATTCAGATCTTCCTGACTCTAGATACAGCTCACTATCCACTGTGCCAGTTAACTGCCTAGAAATGAATCTCTAATAGTGGAATTAAAAGCCCCATGATAAGCAGGGTATGAGATACAGAGTAAGGACCTTCCTGGTGCCCTTCAATTATACCACAAAGATGGTTTGCTTCTCATAAGGTTGGCTTATTAGATCTGTGTGAATATGTGCATGAATGATCAGCATTATTATAGTGTTGTATACTAATAGCTGACATTTAAATAGCCTTAAAGTTTATGAATCACTTTACATTCATTATCTCATTTAGGATAATAGATTTAGACCTAGAAGAGATCTTAGAGGCCATGTAGCCCATCCCCTCATTGAGATCCAGAATGCTTAGAAGACTTGTCATGGTCATATAGGCAGCAAGTTGCAGAATCAGGATTAGAATCTAGGTCCTATGATTCAAAATCCATTCTACCATGATCTACACAGCAATCCCATCAGGGAGGTAGCAGGGGAATTATTCGTCTTGGTGATTATTATAAAGATGAGGAAATTAAGGCCTAGAGAGATCATATGGCTTGTCCATGGCCAAGTAGCTGGTATCAGAGGTGGTATATGAGCCTTTGTCTCTCCTCTTTCCAGTTCCAACCTTCATTCTACTACTTGACCACCATTACCGTTCTACCTTAGAAGGAAGAGCCTATATCCTTACCTTGAAGGAGATTAAAACTCCAGGGTGGTTTTCCTAAAATTTTAGAGCTAATGATTTGGATTTTATCCAATCTACCATCTTACATTTTGCAGATGAAACTGAGGCCCAGAGAAGGTACCTAATTTACTCTATTCACTATGCCTCTCCCTTGTGGCTCTAAGAAGCTATAGCATGCTCAGTGGCCACACACCAGTAAACTGTCTTGGCAGATGGGCTAAACCAGGCCTCAAACTGTCAGTGAGTTAGGAGGATGTCTACCCCAAACATGTGAGACTTTCCCTAGTAGAATGGGTGTATGAGAATAATTTGTTCCAATGGCCAAATGGAGGCTGAAACAGATGCTGTGGAGCACTTAGAGCTTGGTCAGACATTGAAGATGCCAAAGTCATCCACTGGGCCATCACCAGTTGTCTTAACTTTTGTCTTGCCATTGGACTTCAATGACTTGTGAAGAGAGAGTGAGGCTGATGATTTTGCACAACTCTGCCTCACTTAAATCCAATTCATGTGCAAGTCATTACCTGTAATGTCACTGATCCTCTTTGAAGATGAAGGACCACCACCACCAACAACAACCCAAGGTTACATAGCCACTTAGTAGGAGGACCAAGACTAGACCAGGTCTATAATTGTTAGTTCAGTGCCCTTTATAATTCATCGTGCTGGTCTCTTATTCTGGGTTTGCTCTGCTCTCTTCAAATTACAAAACATCAAAGAGAAGCAGGTTAAAAGGACCATGATGCTATGGGTAGCAGGATTCAGTGACTCTACCTTCCCCTTATACACAACCAGCCTTCTCAAAAGGCTATGTCCTCAGTTTCAGTTCAAAAAAGGGACCTCTTTGCTAACTGGCAAATATCAGTCTCCAGTGGAGAGGGGTCCCTCCTTCCTCCCTCCCTCCCATCTCTTCCCTCCCTTTGTGCTATGGGGACTGGGGTGATATTTATACTGCTCCCAGAAGGGTCTGAGGCTGTCCTTTGCTAATGTCACCTGTCATTCGGGGTAGCATGGATTGATTTCCATTTATTCATGGTGAGCAACATGAAGTCTGACTCAAAATGTGTGACTTCTGTGTAATTATTCATAGATGCTCCTTCAGGTGATTTTATTTTTCTTGCTGATTATCTTGAGGGGACTTCATTGCCATTGGTCTCAAGAACTATCATTCCATGAACGTTCCTTGGAGATAGTTATTCCCACTCCAGTGAGGTGGATGGAGAGGATGGGTGTGTGCAATTGGCAACCTGTGCACCCCTGGTCTCTTCCCTCCTGATGCTCCCTCCCCTCATCCTAACATCAGGAGGGAAGAGGCCAGGGCTGCTTTAAGGATCATATTCCAGGGAACTAGCCCAGCTCTTATAAATGAGGCAGGCAGTGCCAAACTAGATCTGCCTTTATCGTGGTTTGGTCCCCATTCTGGTATATACTCAGTATGGTCAGATGAATAAGGTACTGAGCTTGGAATCAGGAAGACCTAAATGCAAGCTGGAGTCAGGGAGACTCATCATCTTGAGTTCAAATCTGGCCTCAGACACTTACTAGTTATGTGATCCTGGCCATGTCACTTAACCCTGTTTGCCTCAGTTTCCTCATCTGTTAAATGAGCTGGAGAAGGAAATAGAAAACCACTCCAGTATCACTGCCAACAAAACCCCAAATTGGGTCATAAGGGGTTGGAAATGACTGAAAATGACTGAACAACATGGGCTAAGCACTTTTCTAGGTACCAACATTACAAAGACAAAAATGAAACAGTCCTTGCCCTCAAAGAGCTTAATGGGGAAAGACAACATGTATACATATAAGAGGCGAAAATGAATGTAAGGCAGTAATGGAAGGGAAAGTACTATCCTGATGGGGGATGAGGAGAGAGACAAGGAAAGGCCTACTGTAGAGGGTGGTGCTTGAGCTAGGCATTGCAAGAGGAGGAGGGGAGGAGGGAATGTGCTTCAGGCACGGGGGACAGTTTATGCAAAGGTATGGAGGCAGAAGATGTAATGTCCACTCTGTTAACAGAACTTAATAGATTAATAATTAATTAATAATAATTAATTTAATAATAACTGTTAATAGAATTTCTAGAATAATTAGTTTCTCCCCATGGTCTGTTGCTCTCAGATGGGAATTGAGGAGGGAACAGAAAGCAGTGTTTGTACTCACTCTCTACCTCCCAGTACTGACATACCCCAGATTCCTGATGCCCATGCTTTGAGACACAACTCTGTGTTCTAAGGTACCTTTGCTCTTAGATTGAGTTGCTTAGTTGAACCATTTCTAGTATCTTGCTCTCCAGAGGCCACCAGACTCACCAGTCCCTTGTTTTATCGCTTTCCCAGGAATACCGTAGACACTGCTTGGGACCCCAGGTAGGAAGAGCAAGATGAAAGGGTGATTACCATCTCCTGGGCCCCTCCTTTAACTACTGCTTTTCTCAGGCTGCAAGAACAAGGTTGAATGGAGCAGAGTGCTACTCCATTGTTTCCCCCACCCTCCACATTTTTGCCTCCTGCTTTCAACAAATAAGCATGCTTTTACCCGGGGCATCTCTAACATCCCTTCTTTAAATTGATGCTAAAAGGTCACCTCCTCTGGGAAGCTTTCTATGGTTAACCTCACTCATTATTCAAACCACCAGCACAATCTCTGACTCACCCTCAGCACATTTTTGTAATCCTTGCTTTCGCATTCAAAGAGTAGCAAGACATGAATATATTTAAGCATATATCTATATTTTTAGAGCTGGAAGGGACCTTAGAGTTCAATTAGTCTAACCTCCTCATTTTATAGATAAGGATATTAAGGTCCAGACAGAGGAAATAACTTGCCTATGGCCACATAGCTAGTTAGTAGCTCTCTCCTGACTCCTGTCCAGGATTCTTTCTAATCCACCATGTGTTTATGGCTAAAGTCTGTTAAATAACTAGGAAGCATTAATGCAAATGAATAGACTGTGCATGTCTTAACATTTAAGTTCTCAATCTGATTGGTTTTATTTAAAATGTCTTCTCTAAGATTCTAGTTTTCATTTCCATAATGCTTTACAGTTTACAAAGGATTTTCTTCCCTGCACTCTATGAGGTAGTTAGCCCAAATATTATTAACTATGGCTCTTGACTCATTAAAGAAATTGGGGTTTTGGGGCAGGTAGGTGGCACAGTGGATACAGCACCGGCCCTGAAGATAGGAGGACCTGAGTTCAAATCTGGCCTCAGACCAAACACTCAACACTTACTAGTTGTGTGACTCTGGGCAAGTCACTTAACCCCAATTGCCTTAAAAAAAGGGGGGGAGAAGAAATTGGGTTTTTTTGAAAGTTAACAGTTGTAAAAATAAAAGAGTAGAAAGAAGCATCATTTACCACTTTTTCAAATAGGCACAGTAACATTTTGATGGTTTAAGAGCCCCCTAATGCAGACACCAGCCATCTGTTAAATAAATACATTATTAGGATGATAACAGAAGTGTCAATATTGGAATATTGATTAGTTTCATGAACTTTAATGTATGTTTGGCCAGTATATGATGATCTAGAGTCCATTATTGTTGCAGCATAAACTTAAATAAGTCACTTTCCCTTTTGGGGTCTTAATTTCCTCATCTGTAATAGGAGGGCTTTGGAATTGATTGCTTCGAAGGCATCAAACTCTAGACCAATGAGCCAAAGGGACCATAGAACTCATTAAGTCCAGTTACCTCATTTTATAGATGAAGAAACTGAGGTTAAATGACTTGCTCTTAACTAGAGAGTTTAAGTGACTTTGTTTAAGGTCATGTAGGTAGCAAGTAGCAAAGCAAGGTCTTCTGACGACAAATACAGAGATCTCATTATATGAAAGATTGAATCTGTCTGGTTCTCACATCTTTGGGCAAGTAGGTGGTGTACTAGACAGAGCAGCAGTCCTGGGTCAAGAAGACTTGGGTTCAAATCTGACCCTGGACACTTATTGGCTGTGTGACCCTGGGCAAGTGACTTATGTCAGTTCTTCTTTTGTAAGATAGGAACACACTGGAGAAAGAAATGGGCAACTACTCCAGTATCTTTACCAAGAAAACCTCATGGACAAAGTTCATGGAGTCCCAAGTTTACAGGATCATGTAGAGCTGGATGTGATTGAATAGCAGCAGTAACAACAACAAACAACTATGACAACACTCATAGTTTATCAGTATCCTCTGTTCCTTTGGTTGGATCCTCTGGCTGGATGGCAGGGCCCCCAGGGCCTTCTTTAACAAAGAGGCTCAGCATAATCCAATTCTGTACCAGCTACATTGCTTTTGGATTTCTTTGGAGTTCTCCAACACATCCCTTCATTGAGCGCCCCACCCCCCAACTTCCTTTCGTGTGCTATTGTTCCCTATTACAGTGGAATTTCCTTGAAGGCAAGACTATTTCCCCCCTTAAACTTGTATTTGTATCCCCAGTGCTTACCACAGTGCCTGGCAACAGTAGGTGCTTAATAAATATTTATTGACTGACTGATTGACTGTATTTCCATTTTATCATGCTGCCTTCCCTTTCTACCAGTATTGGGCTGTATGACAACAGAGCTATTAGCAGAATGATGATCAAGACAGTTGAGACCAGCTCAAAGTTCAGCTTCAAAGTTTTCAAGTATACAACATCCTGATTGGTCTGACCAGCAATTCGAATTGAATCCCCTCATTGGAACTGAAAGAAGGGGAGATCAGTCTGAATTAGTGAACTAGAAAAAAAAATTAAAGAAAGAAGTGCTATTAATTTTGATTATATGCTGCAGTTTCAACTGCTGACTAATGAACAACTGAACTGAGGTCCTGCCCCAGCTGGAGTGAGCTGATAAGCTGCATCTGTAATTAGTAGCATACATTTGCATAAAAAATACAGTAAAAGATTCTCCAAATACATTCCTTTAGGTAGACTAAACATTCCCCTTGCACTCTTGTTAATATCCTTCATTCATTTAGTAATTTTTTTTTGTCCTAACTGCTGCTAAGGTAAATTCCGAATGGCACATGACATGAAATCCAAATGAATCAGGCTAGAATACATGAAGTTTTATGGATTTTTGTGGATTCTGTGTGTGCTTGTCCTGACTCAGTCATCAGAATAACTGGGACTCTTTGGGGAAAGGGCTGTTCATAATAGAGGGCAAGTATTAGAAGGGACCTTGATATTATTTAGGCAGACTCTTTCATTTTACAGATGGGGAAATTGAGAGCTAAAGAGAGGTCAATCAAATTGATCAAAATCGCACAACCAGGAAGAAACAGATCTGAGACCAGATCCAAGTTTTATTATGTTAAGTCCAATATATTTTCACCACTTCATGGTGCCTTCTCTCAAGACCTTTTCCAGACTCATTCCAATGAGTGCTGGCTTTCTGAAGCGTTATTCTTTTTGGAGGGGTGGGGAGATGTCTCAAGGCTCCTACTCACCCTGAGCCATCCATCCTGTGAGCATAAACACAGCAGGAACTGGGTGGTAAGCCAATTTACAGAGATTTGTCCACAGAATCATGAAACTAACAATATTACACCCAAGGAAAATACTCCCAGACAAATTCAGTTGAAGGGAAAGAGGAAGAAGACCTTAGGATAGAAAGCCTCTTGATGGCAGAGAACCTACTCACCTGTGGTGGAGAGATAAGACCCTAAGCTAATTATTCTTCATATACTTTCTGTTGTTTTTCCCTGCTGAAGAAATATGTCTTGGTAGTGCCCTTTAAATTTGAGTGCCCTGTGGTGGGGGGGACTATTGTACTCCTCTGATAGTAATGACTAGCAATTGTCATGTCCCAGGTGAGATAGTGGTTTGAGTGGAGGATTTGGATTTAGGAAGACCTAGATTCAAATTTTGACGCAGGCACTAGTTCTGTGACCCTGGGCAAGACACTTAACCTCTCTGGGCCTCAATTTCCTCACCTGTCTAATAGGGATGATAATAATCAGAGTTGGTGTGAGGATGGATGAAATAATACAGGTAAAGGACCTTGCAAAAGCTTATAAAACATATAAATGTTACCTATTACTATTTCATAGTGCGCTCTCTCTCTCTCTCTCATATCATTTGATCCTCATAACAATCCTATAAGGGAGAGGCTATTATTCTTCCCATTTCACAGATGAGGAAACAAGAATTTTAGAGGTTAGGGGACTTGCCTAGGGTACTACAGTCAGAAGCCAATTTGAATTGAACTCTTCTTCCTAAATCCGAGCCTAGAACTACTCCCACCAGCAGTTCTCAAAATGTGATGTGGGGGCTTGTGGGATTCCTCAAAACCCTTTCAGAGAGAATGTGAGGTTAAAACTATTTTTATGATAATGCTAAGACATTTTAATTTCCAACATGGTAAATATCTAAACAAAAGCTTTTTGGGGTCCTCAATAATTTTTAAGAGTCTAAAGGGGTCATAGACTAAAGAGTTTGAGGACTATTGGACTACATCAAGCTGTCGTAGTTGAGCTAATTAGCTAGCCTGCTTTCCAATGAACTGTCCTCTCATTCTACTTTTTACTCTCTCTGGGAGAGCCTTAGTGTATTCAGTGCTGAATAAATGTTTGTTGACTGACTGACTGACTGACTGATTCCCTCCTTTCCATCTCTGCTTCTTCCAACCCCTCCTCATAGACCCCTAAATACTTTGTGATGGTTGTGGTGGTTAATGATGCCCTAAGACCTATGCTGCCACACTACATAACCCCTGGAGCAAACATTACAAAGTTGACCTGAAGCTCCGTGTTCTATAACGCTTGACTATCCTTTAAAGCAATCCCAAAAAAGCATTTCCTAGGCCTGCCTAGCCCAGCTTCTAAGGTGCAAGACTGCACTTGTGTCTCCAGCTGGGCCTTTCAGTTCTAGAACTGAGGTCCCTGTGGCTGAGAAAGAACCCACTTTTCTCCCAGCATGAACCTCTCTCCCATCGTGAACACCCCATGCCTCAGCAGCTCTCTCTTGCATACTTAAGAATCTGATTTTATTTTCCCGACCTCCAAGCTGTTTCAGTTATTATGAAATGTTTGATTGTGGGAACAGTTGAAATACATTAATAATGTAACTTTATTTCTCCAAGAAATTTTCCAGTAGAAATTAAAGTCACTGGAGCAATGATGTCTGGTATTTATGGCCCCTGGCATTTCCCAGAGTTTGGGAAGGCTCTCAAGACAGGCAGTTGGTGCAATGCTGGTGGCTATCTATAGACCACCAGTTTGCTCCCCTTCCTTCTTCAAAAAGTTTGGTACCTGACTCAGAATTTTTCCTCCTGTTTAACTCCTGCCCTCATACTTGGAGACGTCATCATACATATCACTCTCTTTCAAACACCTTAACCATTCACTTCCTCAACATACCTTCCATGACCTACTCCTCCACCCTACATTAGGCACACACAAAGATGATCACACCCTTAATCTTGCCACCACCCACAAGTGCACCACCCTTATGTTCAAAAATTCCCAAATCCCCTTTTCTGACAACAATATATTGGCTTTCCACCCCTCCTTCTGCCTCCCCTTACCCAATTCTACTTTTTGTCAATACCCTGACCTCCAATCCCTCATCCTCTCAGTTCTCTCCCAGTCTATTTCCTCTGCAACAGAGGCTTTCTCCTCTTCTCTTTATCTTGACCCCCGATGAACCAGTTCAACTCTACCCTGTCCTCTTCTCTTGAATGTCTGGCCCCCTTATCATATTGCCAATTATGCCCTGCCATGCCTCAGCCTTGGTTAATTTCAGCATCCACTGCCTTTGCTCCCTTTTGGCTGAACACAGGTGAAGAAAATCACTCAACTCTTCTGACTGGATCAACTACAAAGTTTTGTTATGCAACCTCAACTGGGCCCTCACTCCTGCTAAGGAATCCTACTCATTGACTCGCTCTCCTGCTTCTCACAGCAGCTCTTCCTTCATTCCTCCTCAAACTTCCCATGGCTGCTCCTTCCCTCATCCTCTCAGCTGAGAACCTTGCCTTATATTTTATAGAAAACAGGAAGCCCTTTGCTATTAGCCCCCTCTTCTCCCTTCCCCATCACATAACTCTCAAATGCCATCTGCCACTGTCTTCATCTCTGCCTCACACGAAGAGACGGTCTTATTCTTTATCAAGGCTAAGCCCTCTACCTTCATAAGCCATCCCATTCCATCTTGTCTCTTCCAACAGATTTCCCCCTCTGTCATCCCCACTCTACAACTTATTTTTAATCTCTCCCTGGCTATTAGCTCCTTGCCTACTGCTTGCAAACACATCCAAATCGCTCTCATCCTCAAAAACCCTTCCTTTGATCCTTCCATCCCCACTATTAATCTATATCTCTTCTGCCCTTTGTGGCTAAACTCTTGGAAAAGGCTTTCTACGACAGGTGCCTCCACTTTCCTCTCACTCTCTTCTTAATCCCTTACAATATGGCTTCCAACCTCATTATTCCATTAAAACTACCCTTTCCAAAGTTACCAATGAAATCTTAGTTGCCAACTGTAATGACCTTTTCTCATTCCCCATTCACCTTGACCTTTCTGCAGCCTTTGCCATGGTTGAGCACCCTTTTCTCCTTGATCTCTTCTCTCTAGGTTTTCAGGACCCCGCTTTCTCCTGGTTCTCCTCCTACCACCTATCTATATCACCTTTCAGGTCATGTTTCTAACCGTAAGTATCCCTTACAGTTCTGTTCTGGGTCCTCTTCTCTTCTCCTTCTCTACAACTCTTGTTGGTGCTCTCATCAGCCCCCGTAGATTTAATTAGCATCTCCATCCTGAGGATTCTCAAATCTACCTATTTGGTCCTAACGTCTATGCTAACTTCATGAATCTCCAACTGCTTTTCAGACATTTCAAATTAGACATCCACTAGATATAGTAAACTCAACATTTCCAAAACTGAACTCATTTTCTTTTTCCCTAAGCCCTCCCCTCCTCCTAACTTCTCTATTACTGTCAAAGGCAACACCATCCTCACAGCTCCCCAGGCTATCACCCTAAGTATCATACTCAATTCCTCGATATCTCTCCTCTCTCAATATCCAATATGTTGCCAAGGCCTGTTGATCTGACCTTTGCAACATTTCTTGAATCTACACCCTTTCCTCCTGACATTGCCACTGTTCTGGTGCAGACCCTCATCAGCTCGTGCTTGGACTGTTGCAGTAGCCTGCTGGTGGCTCTGCTTCTTTTTCTACTCCAATCTATCTTTGCTTCCACCAAATTTACTGGCTTCCTTCAAGTCCCAGCTAAAATCTCGTCTTCTACAGGAAACCTTTCCTAACTCTTCTTAATTCTAGTGTCTTTCCTCTCTTAATTATTTCATATTTTTCCTGTATGTAACTTGTTTGTACGTATTTGTTTGCTTGTTGTCTCCCTCCTTAGACTGAAAGCTCCCTGAGGGCAAGGACTATTTTTTCCTCTTTTTTGTATCCCCAGTGCATAGTATAGTACTTGGAACATAGTAAGTGCGTAATAAATATTTATTGGCTGACTAGCAGGGAAGCAGTGAGAGCAATGGAAATAACACTTGGAAGAGGCAGAATCTAGGACATAACTCCTGAGACCTCATATTTTTGTTGGTTCAATGCATAAAGCATGGACCAGCTATGCTGGTGCAACTTAGGAAGGGCATTGGCCCTTACCTACTCCAAGATATGTTAACACACCTGGCCACCCTCAGCCATCCCTAGCAGACCCAGTCCATGCTAGAACATGCTGCCAATGCCATCACTATTTCTGGGACCTCATTAAAATGAAATTCCAGGAAAAGGCCCTTGATAGAAAACTGACTTTTTAGTCACTTGAGGCAAACCATCTTTTGGATTATTTTTATTTTTTTTCCCACACTGGGTCAGCTAACAGTAGACTTGGAGTTTGGGAGACCTGAATTCAAATCTAGCCTCAGATACTTACTAGCTATGTGATCCCTCACAGGTCTTTTAACCTCTGTCTACCTCAGTTCCCTTATTAATAAAATGGTGGTGATAATAACAAGCACACCTACTTCCTAGAGTTGTTGCGAGGATGAAATGAGATAATATTTGTAAAGTGCTTTATAAACCTTAAAGTACTATATAAAGGCCTGGTATGATTTGACTGAATCATCTGGCTACCCTTGGTGTCTTACAGACATAACATCAGACAAATAATTTTTTCATTGAGAAAAGGAAATCCACCAATGCAATGATTTAACTTTATTAGTTAATGTAGTGAATTTGCTAGCCATCACTAGAGAGAACTGGATATGGAATCAGAATTCTTGGGTTTAAATCATTTACTAGCAATGTGAGCTTAAGTAGTCAGACCCTTATTTTCCCCTTGTATAAAAAAAAAAAGAGTTAAAGGGGTAGAGCAGAAAACTTTTAAGGTCTCTTCCAGTTCTAATATCTTTGCTTCTGATCCAAGTTTGTGTCCTAGTTCTAAAACATCCTAATTCTGTGATCTTAGCCAACTCACTTCACCTAGGTGGGCATCCATTTCTGCATTTGTGAAATGTGTACAACAATATTGTAGCACTTCCTTCACAGAGGTCAGGAAAGGTGCTGTTCATGGCTTAAAGCATCATATCATGGTAAGTTACTTACAATGCCTATCATGCATATAGTACTTCATATTGATACTGGGAGAGGTATCATGGTATAGAGAGCTGGTGTCACAGCCAAGAAAGCCTGGATTCAAGTCTTGCTTCTGAAACATATTGGCTGTGTGACCCTGGCCAAGTCATCTGACCTTTCAGTTTTGTAGTCAACTCTCTAAAACCTTAGATTTCAGAGAAGGTGCCCACCTATATTACTAGAGAGATTTTGTTGCCTGGGAATTCCCCGTACCAATGAAGTCACAGGTCCAGTCTCTATTGATACAGTCTCTTAGCTCAGCAACTAGCTGGCTCAGTGGTGTCAGGAAGACCCAAGTTCAAATCCAGACTTAGATACCTACTGGCTGTGTGACCCTGGGCAAGTCACTTAAGCTATGTTTTCTTAAGCCACTAGTGAAAGAAATGGCAAACTACTCCAGTATCTTTGACAAGAAAACTTCAAATGGGGTCATGAAGAGTCAGACATTTATAATTTACTAAACCATAACAACAATCCTCAAGGAGCTTATAATCTACTTGGGGGATCCAACATATAGCCAGGAAGTAGACACAAATTATATAAAGAATGAGTAGGGGAAAAATACACACACACACACACACACACACACACACACACACACATATCTGAGATAGGGAGAAGAAAGTACTGATTACTGAGGAGAGGAGAAGGGAAGGAAAGGCCTCCTGTAAGAGGGGGCACTGAAGCGAGCCTCAGAGGAATCTAGGGGTTCTAGCAAATGGAGGTAAAGAGGGAGATCAGTCCAGGTAGGAGAAATAGCAAGAGCCAGGAAATGGATGTCACGTGTGTATTATTTTATCTGGATACTACAGGGTCTGTCAGGGGTGAGTGGCTCCATCAGCAACTTAGTCAATTTGATCAGGGAAAGTGTGGAGCTGGGGGCACAGCCTCAAGACCTACAAGGGGTCAGCAGGAGTTCATTTTGTCTCTCTGTGGGACCTGGGCTTGAGCCAGAGCCTGGGATTTAGACCCCAGAGAGGGGAAGACAGACATTCTTGCCTTCAAAGGCTACAGTGAGTTTGCAGTCTTGAGGAAGGAGGATTGTCAGAGAGGCAAACCATCAGGTCATAAACCCAGGAAACAAGATCTGAGAGGCTTTGAATGGGGCAGAGCATGGAGCCAGGGACCATGAACCAGGTAAACAAAGAGTGTCCTTGAAGTCTCAACAGGAACATAGTCTAGGATGAAGCAGAAAGTTGGAAAACCAGGGAGCTAAACCAATATGAGATGAAAGTAGACCTAGCACACAATCACAGCATACTTTGCTGTTCTTGGCAATAGAAGAGAGTGCTCAGAGGTTTCTTAACCCAGGAAACAAGGGTTTGGCCATATTTTTCTTTTCTTTGTTATTCAGGACACATTTGTGGGACCTGGGCTTAAATTCCACCTCTAATGATTGCTACCTTGAGTGAATTACTTAATTTCCCTGAGCCTCAGTTTCCATATTTGTAAAATGATGACCTGGGAGTGCCCTTTCGCCTCACCTCTGCCTTTATTTTCTCTAGCTTCCTTAAAGACTGCTCAAATTCCACATTTTGCAGGAGGTCTTTCCCAACTCTGTTCTCCCCCAAGTTAAGAGTGCCTTCACCTCTGAGATTACTACTCATAGACTCTGTATATAACTTGCATATATCTAGCTATGTACATGAATGTATTATCACACACCCCTCCCCCATTAGGATGTAAGCTCCTTGAACTTTGTACTGAGTAACACCAAGATTGTATGATGATCAACTGTGAATGGCTTAGTTATTCTCAGTGATACAATGATCCAAGACAACTCTGAAGAAGTTACAATGAAAAATGCTATCTGTCTCCCGAGAAAGAACTATTGGAATCTGAATGCAGTTTGAAGCATGCTTTGCCTTTACTTCTATTTTTCTTCTTTTTTTGGTCTGTGTTTTCTTTCACAACATGACTAATATGGAAATATATTTGCATGACTGCATATGAATAACCTATACAAAGTTGCTTGCCTTCTCAATGTGGGGAGGGGAGAGAGTAAGGAAGAGAATTTGGAACTCAAAATTAAAAAAAAAAGTGTTAAAAATTATTTTTACATGTAATTGGGGAAAATATTAAATAAAAAATATATTTTTAAAAATATATGCTCCTTGAAGGTAAGCCCTGGTTTTTTCCTTTATTTGTGTCCCTTAATGCTTAGTGGAATACTGAGCACATTGTAACCACTTAATAGATACTTTTATTAATTGCTAGATATCCTCTGTGGCCCCTGCTGGCTCTAAATGTACAAACGTATGAAAAAGTCGGCATGGATGCCCTTGGAACTTGAAGTGGGATCCTCAACAAGAGATGGAGAAACTTTGCCTCTCTTACTTTGCCAGTGGCAAACCCTGATCCTTTCTCTCTAAGTTCATCTCAGGTGGCTCAAGAGGTGAAAGACCCTTGATCTTCAGGGAGTGATTAGGCATCATGACATCATGCAAAGATCATTGAATTTCAAATCTGAAGATCTGGACCCTGATGCCAGCTCTGCCATTAAGTAGGCAGCTAGGAGGGACAGTGGATGAAGTCTCTGACTTGGAGTCAGAAAGACCTCAGTTTGAATCCTGCCTCAGCTGCTTAAAAATAGAGTCACAGTAGCACAAGGGAAACTTGAGATACCCAAAGCCAGAGACATCTCTATCCCAAATGTTCAAACACACTATTTGTGCTGGACCTGTGGTAGAGACTTCTAAGTGCTCCTATTGGTCTGACAAGCCCCAGTTGGACCCACTGTACCTTTACGTTGACATAATGATGTCATTCTGGTCCTTTTTGAGTATGAAAGATGAATAGGGTTTGGTTTCAGTGTTCCTCATCTGTAAAATGGGGATAATAATAGCATCTACCTTCCAGGATTGTTGTGAGGAGCAAATGAACTAGTATTTGTAAAGTACTTTGAAAAAAATAAGTACTTTTGAAAAAAAAATTGAAAATTATAGCAGAGTGAGTAACCCTTGGGCAAGTCACAGTCAATGAACTTCAGTTTGTTTACTTGTCAAACAGAAATAATAACTCCCATACTACTTTCTTCACAAGGCAATTGGAAACCTTTAAACACCAGATGCATGTGAATTGTTATTACTTACTAGCTGCGTGACCTTATCAAGGCCTTTAACCTTTAGGGGGCTCAGTTTTTCACCTTAAAATGGATATCTTCATTACTTTTCAACAAATATTTATATAAGCATTAGCTCTTAGGTATGTGGTCTTACTAAGAGGCCTGATTTCCCTGGTGGTCCATCAAGGTGGATCATCTTTGATTCTATACAATATATCCCTTTAGAAGGTTTTGGGATCTTAGGTCTGCAGCTGGAAGAGAACTCGGAGGTTATCACATTTTACAGTGGAGAAAAACTGAAGCCAAAAGAGATTATTAAGTGACTTGTCAAGGCCACACACGCAGTAAACATCAGAGGTAGGTTTTGAACCTACTTCCTTTCAACTCAGAGCCAATGCATATTCCCCCTCCATACCACAGAGGCTGCTCCAGTTCTGTCTCTTGTGTTTCCTCTTCTGGGTTGGATGAATAGTCTTTATGGTCCATTCTAGTTCTAACCGTGTAAGATTCAATGCTTCTGGTATAGGAACCTAGCTCTGTTCCCTGGGTCTTAGAGAGCACCCAGTGAATACAATGAACAGCAGAGGCAGTATAGCCCACTGATTGCAGTGGCAACTAACCTCTCATTTTACCCAAGTTCCTAGTTGCATAATGAGACCTTCTCACTCCCCCTAATGATAGAATTTCTTCCAGATTGATTCAGCTATAAGCAGTCATTGAATACAGCTGTCGGGGGCCTTATTTGCATATTGCTATGACAAGCAGTTAACTTTGTGGGGTCAATCCCTCTCAGATAAAAGATGATACTTCTGATTTTCTTCTAGTCATGATCTTTGCCCTGTATATTCGGGCCAAGTTGTAATCTGTGACCAGAAGGCAAGTATCATTAGCAGCCGGCCTCGGAGCCTTAATGGCACTCTAATTGCCCCTGGCCAGCTGTCCAGGCCTTGATGTTGTCTTTATTTCCTGACATTTGATGCCCAATCACTGGAGCTTTTTACTCCATCCCCAGCCTGCTGTGGCCTCTATTTTACCAGGACCACAGAAACCACAAGTTCTGGAATTTGATTATTCTAGGGATTGAGTTGGGAAGAATGTCATTTGAAGTCATTCCCATTCGCCTTAGGTTATGACGTTCTTCTATTCCATGTCAGCGAATAAAGCACATGCCAGAGAGCCCTCTGATGTTTTTTTTTTTTTTTAATGAAGATAATGATACTTGTACCAGCTACCTCACAGAGTTGTGAGGAAAACTTTTACCAAAATCAGGGAGGTGCTGCAGTTAAGCTGTGAGAGCTGAAAGATAGCAGCTGCTGCCAATTACCCTAATGAGGGCACCAGCATTTCTCCCATACTGAGTCTGCCTGTAGGCAGTTTATAAATACAGGAAGGATCCAGGAGTTGTTTTCCCTAAACTGTCTCTTACTGTGTGATGATATAGATGAGTGTATTGACAGCAGGGAATGCAAGAACACCAGGTGAAACCAGATGAGAACCATGGCAGGACAGTGTAACTCAATGGAATCTGGTTATTTGGATAGCTTTCCCAGTGTATCTGTGGCTGTGTTCCCCTATATTGTATGTGTTCCTGGGGAAAGTTCCATACTTTGGGCTGTGCTGTGATTTGCCTGAGGACTTGGGCCGCAATAATTTTATCACAATTTTATCTCATCTTCCTGAATTTTTTCCTGTTTTCTTAGGTGGGGCGTGGGGGAGAAACACTCCTCAAATATTAAATTGCTATATAAATGTGTGGTGGTATTATTTTATTCTTTTTTTCCTTATCCTTAACAAAATTCAGATAGAAACATCCCTAGGGCAAATTACTATCTTGTTATTTTTCTTTTAGGTTTAATTTTTAGACTATTACATGAGTAGATAAAATAATTGATATTTTGCAGTGGAATGGAAGTATTGGAATACAAGTTTATCCTCTATAGTTTCACTGAAAGTATTATTACTATGACTATTATTATTAGGGATAGGAACTGGTTTGTGATTTTGGTCTGGGGAACTCCAGGGTGAAGAAACTCCCTCTACCAGTGGAGGTCAGCACCTTCTCTTTGACTTATAGTCTTAGAGGGTTGCCTAGAACACCGAAAAGTTCAATGATTCACCCAGGGTCACCCAGCTAGTATGTGTCAGGGGCAAGATTTGAATGTAGATCTTCTTGGCTTTGAGGTCAGCTTGCTATCTACTAGAAAACACAGGCTCTTATTAATAATTTTTCTTCTTTTCGTGGGAGTGGAAGGCATAGTTATCAAAAGGAATTGTAAGGAATTAGTAATGATGGACTAGAAGAAACCTGAGAGATAATTTGGAGGAAACTGAGGGTCAGAGAGGGGGATTAGTTTGGCCAGGTTCACATGGTATCAAAGCCATATTAGCACCCAGCTTTCTTGACCCCACTGAACCCCATGGCTGACTGGGAAGGACCAATGGAAAAGGAAAATGAAGGAGCCTGTGCCCTTCCTCAACTTTGAATTCTTTCCAATATACCTATCAGAGATGGAGGTCATAGGGAAGGATATAGAATGGAAGAAGCACACAGACATACAGGGACATGTTAGAAAAAGAATAGGATTGAGTTTTGAACTAAGCCTGCAGGGGAAAAAAGAAGAAGATTGATGCTTACTCCTGAAATCACTTTGGGTACTCTATTAGGCCTCAGTTTCCTCATCTGTAAAATGAGAGGGTTGGACTAGATGGTCTCTGAGGTCTCTAATTTAGTGATCCTATAAGTGGGCCATGAAGGAAAAGGCCCTTATTTCTACCTCCTCCCTATATATGAAAAGTTCCATGAATTACTAGGACCTTGCTGTCTGTGTATCAGCCTGTGCCATTCACTTCAACCAAGTCATAGTCTTAACCACCATGTGAGAATGGGGAAGGTTTGGAGGCAAAGGACTCTGAAGAAGGAGACAGAGAATGCCAGCACTGGGCCTGGATGCAGAAGGCCTGGGCTTGTGTCTAGGGTCTCACCTTTCCTAGCGAATGCCATCACCTCTAATTCTCAGTTTCCACATCTGTAAAATGGGGATGATAATATTTGTCACTTTCTTTATTATAGGGTAGGAAGTGCTCTGCTATAGAAAGTTCTATAGAAATCAGAATTATCATTTTTTTTCTTTCTCTTCTCTCTCTCTCTCTCTCTCTCTCTCTCTCTCTCTCTCTCTCTCTCTCTCTCTCTGGTTAGGCAATGGGGTTAAGTGACTTGCCCAGAATCACACAGCTAGTAAGTGCTATGTGTCTGAGGTCAGATTTGAACTCAGGTCCTCCTGAATCCAGGGCTGGGGCTCTATCCACTGTGCCACCTAGCTGCCCCAAGTTGTTATCATTTTTGAGAGGCAATGTAGTGAGGTAAAAAAGTTATGGACTTGGATTCTGGAAAGACCTGAGCTCAAATCTTGCCTCTAACATTCCCTATCTGTGTGACTTACAGGCAAGTCACCTCATCTCTCTGGGAATCAGTTTTCTTATGGATAATAATACATGTAGTACAAATCACAGGGCTGTGGTCAAGATCAAAGGAGATAATGAACATAAAGTCTGAAAACATTCTATGAAGTCCAGCTGTTGCTGGAATGCCAGAGGTTCTAGCTGTCTAGGTCTTCTTTCTCTCACTACTTTCCCCTTCTCTTTCAAAGATCCTGTTGACCATCTAGTTCCCCATTCTGGGGAAGGTGGAAAGATTGAGAGTCAGTGAGCTATAGGAGACAGAGCTTGAGGCTTAGAGTCAGGAAGACCTGAGTTTGAAATCTATCTCAAGACACTAACTGACGAGCCTGGGCAATTACTTCATTTCTCTGGGCCTTGTTTTCTTCATCTGTAAAATAAAAGAGTTGGATTCAATAACCCCTCATGGTTGAACCCCAAATCCATGATCTTATGACACGAGGGGCAGTTTCTGTTGAATGATCCAGTAGTATACAGAGTGAAAATGATAGGGGTCAGCTAGGTGGCACAGTGGCTAGAGCACTGGAGGACCTGAGTTCAAATCTGGCCTCAGACCAAACACTTGACATTTATTAGCTATGTCACCCTGGGCAAGTCACTTAACCCCAACTGCCTAAAAAAAAAAAAAGGAAAAAAAAAAGAAAATGGTAGCAAGTCTCCTGGTTGAGGTCTTGCCCTTCTCCCCAAAGCCATTGCTTCATCCCCGCTCCTTATCTGAAAACCCAGGCTGCCTATCTCCCCATCTCCTAGGTGACAGTTAGGAGGTTAATGGTTAGGGAGAGACAGTAGAGAGAAAACTAGGTCTATGGATACAAGGATACTGGCCAGAGGGCCGTATAGCCTGACCTTTCAAAAACTAGTCTGAGCAAGGTCCCAAGGGAACCCCAAGTAGTAAGAAGATGAGCCATGTTGGTTGCTTCAGAAGGGGTTACTTCTTGTTGAGTAGGGCATGAGAAACAATCAGCTAATTTAGTGCATGCATGCACATATATCAAGGGTATAATGTTAGACACTGAAGAGATAAAGACAAATTGAAAGTATCTGCTCAAAGAAACCTGCATGGTACCATTGGGATACAACATCCAAGCAAACGCATATAATTTGAAGTTTGGGAGTTAAGGGCTAAGACTGACAAAACCAATTAGTCAATCAATAAACATTTATTAAGTGCCTACTATGTGCCAGGCAGTGTGCTAAGTGATGGAGATAAAAGAAGAGGCAAAAGAGACTCCCCTTTCCTCAAGGAGCTTGCAATCTAATGGGGAAAGATAATATGCAACACACACACACACACACACACACACACACACACACAGAGCAAGCCATCTATAAGATAAATAGGAAATAGTTAGGAGAGGGAAGGGGACTTGAAGGAACAGACAGACCAAGAGACTAGTTTGCAAGGGAGATTACAGAAGACCCTCTCCCCAACATACTTATCAGGACATAGAATGGAAGAAGTACACAAACCTGCAGGGACAGGTTAGAAAAAGAATAAGACTGAGCTCCTTGAACTAATCCAGCAGGAGACTTTACAAAGGAAAAAGAAGTGAGCACCATAGAACTGTCACTAAAGAAGAACAAAACAGTTAGAAAACTTGACTAAAACAGTAAAAAAGATGAATGGGATAAAAAGCTCTGCGGATGGGATTTCCCATATGACTACTTTATTCTTTTGGCATTTGTAGAGAGACTACTGTGTGAAGCCTGTCTTAGGCATGGTAGAAGATACAAAAGAAATGAAAGACGCAGTTTGTGCTCTCCAGGAGATTATAATATACGTAGTTAGGGAGGCAGGAAGTAGACATATAAAGGCAACAGGAGGACAATACAAAGCAATAGGTGCCAGGCTGAGCTATCTAAGACACATTTAAGATCTGTCTTCCTGTAACTGGGGATTCTGGCTTCCACAGGAGGTATGTGTTTGAATCCTACTTCTGATAAAATATAGTGTGTGACGCTTTTGACACATGAGACAAAAGCCGAGCACCAATTCTGATATGCTTTAGAGTTGGAAGAAACTTTAGAGATCACGTAGCTGACATTTATATGGCACTTTTAAGTTTGAGATCGTTCAGTGGAAAGAATGTTGGATGTGGAGTCAAAAGACCTGAGTTCAAATCTTGGCTTTCCCATTTACTACCCTGTGACCTTGGACAACCTACTTTCCCATTCTGGGCCTGCATCCCCTCATCTGTAAAATGAAGAGGTTGTATTAAATGACCCCTCATGTTTCTTTGAGCTTTAATTCTATGAATGCATTTGATTCTTACAACAACCCTGTGAGGTAGGTATTATTTCCATTTTACAGATGAGGAAACTGAGACTCAAGAGTATTTATGTGATTTGAATAAATTTTGTGGTCATGCAGCTAGGAAGAGTTGGAGAGGTAGGATTTGAATCCAGCTCTTTCTGACAACAAATTAAGCACTCTAACAACTGTCCCATATGGCTTCCTTGTTCATTTTATAGTAAAGGAAAGTGAGGCCTGGAGAGATTAATGACTAGAATAAGATTAAATAGGGAGTAAGTAGCAGAGCCAGGATTTAAATTCAAGACTTCAAATCTCGTGTGATACCACGGCTGTCTCCAAATAGAACCCTAGTCCATAAGTGTCCAGGGGGAGATGAAGCAGCTAGGTGGCAGAGTGGATAGAGACCCAGGTTTGGAGTCAAGAAAACCTTAGTTCAAATCCATCCTCAGACATTTGCTAGCTGTATGACCTAGGTAAGTCACTTAACCCAGTTTTCCTCAGTTTCCTCATCTGTAGAATGAGCTGGAGAAGGAAATGGCAAATCACTCCAGTATCTTTGCCAAGAAAGCTCCAAAGGGGGGCACAAAAAGTCAGACACAACTGAAAAACACCTAGGGGGGAGACAGAAAAGAGAAGAGTGACCATTTAGGGGTGGGTGGTTGAGGGGAATATGGGAAAAGTTAGAAGTCAATTCGAAGTATACTTCCAAATTCAATCAGTTAGTCAACAATCATTTATTAAGTATATGTTATATGCCAGTCACTGTGCTAAGCAATAAGGCAACAAAGTTGAAAGCAGGGTCCTGGTCCTTGAGGAGCTCCCATTAAACTTATGCATACCCTCTGACCCAGAGATACTTCTACTAGGCCTCTACTCCAGAGAAAATACAATATATAATACAAAAATATTCATATTATTGTTTAGTTGTGTCTGACTCTCTGTGACCCCCACTTGG
The DNA here is from genome assembly GCF_003287225.1 of Phascolarctos cinereus. Lineage (NCBI taxonomy): Eukaryota > Metazoa > Chordata > Mammalia > Diprotodontia > Phascolarctidae > Phascolarctos > Phascolarctos cinereus. The sequence goes on from NW_027555958.1 coordinate 38,338,916, forward strand.
GGTTTTTCAGCAGAGATACTGGAGTGGTTTGCCATTTCCTTCTCCGGCTCATTTTACAGATAAGGAAACTGAGGCAAAGAGGGTTAAGTGACTAGCCCAGGGGCACGCAGCTAGTCAGTGTCTGAGACTGGATTTGAGGGCAAGAAGATGGGTTTTCCTGACCTCAGGCCTGGAATTCTATCTACTGTGCCACTTAGCTCCCAAAATATTTGTGGCAGAACTTTTTAGTGTAGAAAAGAAGTGGAAACAAAGTGAGATGCCCATCAGTTGGGGAATGGTTGAACAAATTATGGTGTAAAATGTAATGGAATGTTATTGTGCTGTAAGAAATGATGAATGCTACGAATTTGGAGAAACCTGGGAAGCCGTGAATGAAACAATGCATAGAGTAAAGTGAGCAGAGTCAGGAGAACAGTGTTATACAAGGACGACGGTATTTAACGGTTACTGTTGCTCAACCCTCAGTTTTGAAGAGGACCAGTGACTTCATGAGGTAACGTCTTGACTTGCTCATGAATCGGATTTAAGTGAGACAGATTTGCACAAATTCGTCTGCCTCACTCTCTCTTCCAGAGTCACGGAAGTCCAGTAGCAGGACAAGAGTCAAGAAGACCGGCAATTGTCCAGAATGCAGTGGATGACGTTGGCATCTTTGACGTCTGACCAACCTCTGAGCACTCCACAGAGCCTGCTTCATGTGCCTTCATGGCTGCTGGGACAGATTATTCTCGTGAGCCCATTCTACTGGGGGAAGTCTTCACGTGCTTGGGGTAGACATCCTTCTAACTCACCCATTGGTTACCCTCAACCTGGTTTAATGGTAAACAAATTCGAAATGCTTAGTCGTAACTGACTAAACTACAATCTCACCTTCTGCAAGGGGCCTTTCTTGGTCCTTCCCACCACCAGCGCCTTCCCTCTGAGATTACTTCCCTTTCACACTGCATAGACATATCTATTTTCATATTGTCTCCCCCCGTGGGAGGTCTTTGATGGTAGAAAGCCTGCTTTTGCTTTTCTTTGTTATCCTCAGACCTTAGTGAAGTGCCTGGAACTTACTAAAGTGTTGTTGACTGACTGACTTTAGAATATAGACACTGAAGGATGATACCACACCTCTTGACAGAGAAGTGAGGAACGAGAACACACATGTTTTCAGACATGGCTAATAGATGATTTATTTTGCCTTATTGGTTACAAGAGAGGACTTTTATAGAAGGAGGAGTTTGTGGGTCAGTCAAATCATGAGGATAAAAAGAGAAAAGAGCATCAAAGAAACATTTAGAAATCCACAGAAGAGAGCAGAAGGAAGTTCAAAAGGGAACACGGGCAAGCCGAGCAGTTTTGATGCTATCGTGTTCAATTTAATACACACTTTAAAATGTGTAGGAGAAGCTCAGTTTCATTCACTGCACAATCCTGTTTTCGATTCTTTATATACTGCTGTGTTCATGTTTTTTAATGTTTGATACCTTCATAATAAAAAACCACTTCATGGAAATTTCTTTTAAGGCTTGAGGTGTCTGAGGGTATAAATTCTAATGCTCTTTCTACTCCCGTATTTGCCTTACAAAATATATTCTTGAATTATACTCATTACTGCCCATGATGCAATGGGGCAGCTAGATAGCTAAGAGAACTGGATTTGGAATCAGGGAGACCTGACATCAAATCCCACCTCAGACACTACCAGCTGTGTGAAGCTGGGCAAGTCACTTAACATTAAGCTTCTGCATCTATAAAATGGAGAGAAGATACCTACCTTTCAGGGTTTTGTGAGGACTTAATGAGAACATAGGCATGGTACTTTGCAAATCTTAGAGTGCTCTCTATATGCAAGCTATTGTTATTGTTTTTATGTCTTACATTCCCCACTAGCCTGTATTCTTCTGGAGGACCACAGCAGTGTGAAAGTTATTTAGATTTTCTGAGCTTCAGTTTCCCCATCTGCAAAATAGGGACAATACTGATATGACAAGTCGTAGAGTTGTTGTTAGGATCAAATGAAATAATAGAATTTTTGACTTGGATCTAGAAAGAACCTTAGAGGTCACTTAATCCAAATCCAGTACCTCTCCCCAATTTGTTTTACAGATGAGGACATGGAATGGCTGAGTCCTAGAGGTCATTTGATCTCATGCCTTCCTTTCCCTTGAGATCCCCCTGTACAGAATTGGCACTCACCAAACATTTGTGGCATAGATAGTGAAAATTGACTTATGCACAACTCTCTTTCCCATCAGACTTCAGGAGTCCCTGATTGGCAGGGTGGCCTGATAACAGTGGAAAGAATGTTGGGATCAGAAGCAGAGAACTTGGCTCTACCACTTTCTCCTTACGTAACCTTGGAAAAGTCTTCTCACCACTCTGGGCCTCAGCTTTTTCTTTTTTCCACCTGTCAAATGAGGGAGTTAGACTCCATCAACCTCAGAAGGCTCTTGCTTTCTCCATCGAAGATCCTGTGATTGCCCTTTCACTGCCTTCAGGAGACAGCACGTTTTCCTGTGGCCACCTGGTGCTTCCGGCTCTCTAATAAACAATTCTTATTTTGAAAACATAAGGCCACTGACTGCACTTTGGTCTTTTATTTCTCAAGTTTTATTAAATGGAGCTTTTAGTAAGAGCTGTTTTTAGAATTCAGTTCTAATCTCCTTTAAGCATTGGCTCATTGGGCTGGTACAAGGTTGTGTCCCTGGTCTATAAGAGAATGTGCCTTCTGTGCAGAAGATCTGTGGATCCTTGTTTTTTCTTTCTTTCTTTCTTCTTTCTTCTTTCTTTCTTTCTTTCTTTCTTTCTTTCTTTCTTTCTTTCTTTCTTTCTTTCTTTCTTCCTTCCTTCCTTCCTTCCTTCCTTCCTTCCTTCCTTCCTTCCTTCCTTCCTTCCTTCCTCCCTCCCTCCCTCCCTTTCTTCCTTTCTTTCTTTCTTTCTTTCTTTCTTTCTTTCTTTCTTTCTTTCTTTCTTTCTTTCTTTCTTTCTTCTTTTCTTTCTTTCTTTCTTTCTTTCTTTCTTCTTTCTTTCTTTCTCTCTTTCTCTCTTTCTCTCTTTCTCTCTTTCTCTCTTCTCTCTTCTCTTCTTTCTCTCTCTCTTCCCTCCCTCCCTCCCTCCCTCCTCTCCTCCTCCCTCCTCTCCCTCTCTCCCTCTTCCCTCTCTCCCTCTCTCCCTCTCTCTCTCTCTCTTTCTTCTTTCTTTCTTTCTTTCTTTCTTTCTTTCTTTCTTTCTTTCTTCTTTCTTCTTTCTTTCTTTCTTTCTTTCTTTCTTTCTTTCTTTCTTTCTTTCTTTCTTTCTTTCTTTCTTTCTTTCTTCATTGATAGGTTTATCCCTCATGGCCAGACTGAGCCCTTACCAGAATCTGGCTCTTTGTGCTGGAAGAGAGAGGGAATTCCTGGGCTTTTAAATTAGTTCTGTGCAGAGGGCCACAGGCTGTACTCCACAGACCCAAACCCAATGTGATGCCCTGGGAAGATGGAGAGGTTGCTTTGTGCAGAACACTGGGTTGGCACCTGGGAAGGAGAAAGATACAGTTCCTGCACTCATGAAACAAAAGATACACACACACACACACACACACACACACACCCCTACATATGACTTTAAACAAAACGTGAAGTGAGGGAGAAGGTAGTTACTGGTTAGATACAGATCATAGGATCTCAGAGAGCTGAAAGAGACCTTAGAAGCCATCATATCTAATTCTCTCATTTTACAGATGAGAGAACTGAGGCCCATAGAGGGGAAGTGTCATGTCCCAAGTTGTACAGCAGATAGGTAAGGTATCTGAGTTGGGGTTTGAACCCTAGTCTTCCTAACTCTAACTCCAATATTCTAATCATATCAGGCTGCAGTGTGAGGGCAGGACTCACTTCAAGACAACTCAACAAACATTTACCCAATGCCCCAAGAGTCTTTAAAGATGAATCTTTAATCATAAAATTGCCTTAATACTTTTGGGATACCCTGTATTTAGCGCCTAGCATGTGTCAGGTACTGGGGATAGATAGAAAGGCAAAAATGAGCTCCCTCAAGGAGCTTACCTTCTCCTAGAGATCAGGGAATAATAACTCATACATGCATTTGATACACATGTATAAATACATTGTTCTTTACATTTATATTGAAATTATACATTGTAAAATGTATGTACAGTGTTTTTAAAATGTGCACAATGCTTTCTTCATAAAGACCCTGTGAGGTTTCCAATGTTATTCTCCCCATTTTACAGAGAAGGGAGCAGAAGTATTGAGCACAAATGATGTGCCCATCATCACAAACCTCTTAGAGGTCATTGAGTCCAAACGCTTCATTTTAAAGAGGAAGAAACAGAGGCCAAGAGCGCTTAAATGAACGTAGGCAAATCAGTTTGAATCTCTGAGCCTCATTTTCCCCATAGTAACTTGTAGGGGTTGGATTAGATGATTTCTGAAGATCCTCTCAGCTCCTAATCTGGTCTCCTATGGTCTTAAATGACTTGGTTAAAGTTACATGAGCACTGACTGCCAGAGCAAGAATGCAAACCCAGGCCTTTTCTTTTGATGCCTAATCTAGTATTTATCCTACTGTAAGATGTGGGTCCCTCTTTGTTCTTCCTTTCTCCAGCATTCTTGGTCCTTCTTACCCATTTGCCTTGAAAGCTGAGATTTTGGTAGAGGATGTCAGATTTCCCTCAAGGGTGACCCAGCTGAAGGGCAAAAAGATTGGCAGTCATAAACCTGTTTCCCTGGCTTCCACAGGCTGGTCAGCTAGGTCCTGCTCTACGGTGCTCAGTGCTGAGAAGAGAATAGACCCAAGCAGGAAGTTACCAAGGCAACTGGTGAGTAGCGGCCACTGCTTCCTCGCTAAGGTGATGTGTTGTTCTCCCACACGTCAGGGTATTTGCTGAGTTTCCCGTCTGTCTCCCTAGGCTTCTGGGAGCTGCAGGGAATGTTAATGTCATGCTTGCTTCTCTTCTCCCTCCTTCCTGGTTTAGCCAAGGAGCTGTGGGCATCGTCACTGTTCCTAGCCTCAGCAGCCGATTGCCCAGAGGGAGATCTCAAGAGCTGATTTGGCTCTCCTGTTTAATTTCGTGCCATGGAAAAAGAGTCCCTAGAAAAATCTTGTGATGTGTCAGACCTGGAGGAAACCTTTAAAATCATCTAGTGTTATACAATCAGTAGAAATAAACAGAGTTGGATTTACAGTGAGAAGATCTGAGTTGGAATGAGGCCTCTGCCTATGTGGCCTTGGGCAAGTCCCTTAACCTCTCTGTGCCTTAGTTTCACCAACTGTCAAATGAAGAGGTTCAGATCACATGACTTCAATAATTCTTTCCATTTATAAATTTATGATCTTGGGCAGCTAGGTGGCACAGCGGATAGAATTCTGGCCTTGGAGTCAGGAGGACCTGAATTCAAATCCAGCTTCAGACACTTGACACTTCTTAGCTGTGTGACCCTGAGCAAGTCATTTAACCTTGATTGCTTTACCAAAAGCAAAAAAAAAAAATTATGATCTTATGATCTTTTTTCAAGCCCCTTTTTGCGTAGAAGAATGGAACCAAGTGGAACCAAGTAAAGCCCAGAGAATAAGGAAGGGACTTTACAGATCATTTAGTCCAACCCCCTCATTTTATAATTGAGGAAACTGAGTCCTAGAGAAAGGGATTTAGTAGAGGATGAAATAGAACCTGGATTTCCTGAGTTCTGGACTACTGCTAATTTTGTGTCCCTATGCTGACCACTAAGAACAATATGGTATTGTGTCATAGATTTTCTATAGAAAATCTCTCTCTCTCTTTCTATAGAGAATTTGGAGAATAATTGCACAGGATGAGAAGGTAGGGGTGGCTCTGATTTTGTGTTACATTTCAAGTCATAACTACTTTAAGCTGACTACATTAAGTAACATACAAGCCCTGAAGACATACTCAACCAAGAAGGAAGCCCAGGCAACTGGCTGGACTGGTACAATGTGCCAGCGATGGATGGTACAAAAATTCCAGGAGGCTAAGAGTTTTCATACTGTGGCTATCAAAGAAAGCTGGGTTTCCAATGTCAGGTCCAAATCCTAAGAACCTTTGAGTCTCTAATCATGAGTAGGTCTAACAGGCTGAAATATAGGAGTTAGTTGTTTTTTTTCCTTCATTTTCAAAGAGGACCAATGGCATCACTGGGTGATGTCTTGATCTATGGGGTGAATCGGATTAAGTGAGGCCGAGTTGCACAGTCATCAGCCTCGTTCTCTCTTCCAGAGTCATGGAAGTCCACTGGCAAGACAAAAGCCAAGATGACTGGTGATGGCATCGGATGCAATGGATGATCTTGGCATCCTTGATGTCTGACCAAGTTCTGAGCACTGTGGAGTGCCTTCATAACTGTTCATAATTGTTCTCATCTTCTCATTCCACCAAGGGAAATCTTCATGTTCTTGGGGTAGACACCCTCCCAACTTATTAATGGGTTTGTGATCCATTGGTTACCTTCAACTTGGCTTAGACCATCTGCCAAGATAGGATAGCTGCTACACATGCTTGGAGCCACGGGTGAGAGTCAAGTGCCAGGTGGACACGAAAGGTGGATGAATAAGCTTGCAAGGGGCTTGGCATGCCCTCACATTAGAGGTGCTAGTCCTTTTTGAACACCCGTACTCCATGGGGTTAGTAGAATTCCTTTGGAGTCAGAGCCTGAGCTCCAGGCCATTCATTAATCTTTCCAGCTGTCCCTTTCTCCATGTTCTCCCTCCCTCTGTGGGTGATAGGCCTGGCATTAGATCTATATCCCTGAAGAAACTGACACTTTATGAGATCCCATGTCTACCAAATAAAAGGTGTAATGGGAAGTCCAGCTGACTAAGCATTAAGACGTCCAGGTCCTAGTCTTTTGTCTGTCACTAACTTCCTATGTGACCCTGGGCCAATCATTTCCCCTCAGTTTCCTTAACTATATTCCTTTCCAGTTCTAACACCCAAGACTTTGGGGTATGGATTCTATAACTCATAGAAATGACTCATCCAGTGTTCCCTAGTATTTAAAGAAGCCCATTTCCTTATGGAAGTAGCATCATCTCATTAAAGTCTTGAGAGGAGAAGGGACCTTAGAACAGAGAATGTCAGAGCCAAAAGGACCTTAAGAACAGGGAATGTGAGAACAGAATCTGAGCACTAAAAGGGACCTTAGAACAGAGAATGTTAGAACAGCCGTCAGAGCTAGAATAACTTAGGACAGAAAAACATCAGGGCTGGAAGGGACCTTAGAACAGAGAATGTTAGAACAGCCGTCAGAGCTAGAATAACGTAGGACAGAAAAACATCAGGGCTGGAAGGGATCCTAGAACAGAGAATGTCAGAGCCAGTAGGACCTTAGAAGAGTGAGTGTGAGAAGGGGATGTTAGAACTGGGAGGGAGCTTAGAACAGAGAATTTGTGGACAGAAAACATTAGAGCTGGAAGGACCTTCCTAGAGAGGGAATGTTAGAACAACATCTTAGAGCTAGAAGAGACCTTAAAATAGAGAATGTCAGAACAGATGTCAGAGCTATCTGAGACCTTCAAAAAAGGAATGTTAGAGATGGAAACGAGCTTCCGAACCATCTGGATCAGCCCTGTCCTTTTGCGGAGGTGAAAACCGAGGGCCGGTGAACCTTCCCATTCAAAGACCCATTAGAGAGAAGAGCAGCATGCCTTATTTTATCTACATGTATAAGAAAGGAAGTGCTTTGGTGAAATTATTATTATTGTAATTTTTGGTGACACAGAAGAAATAACAAATATCTTCAGGGAAAGAGAAATGGTGTTCCTAAGAGTGCTTTGAGGTTGATTAGGTGGCCTCCCCTCCCTAACTCAGTGAATTGCGGATTAGTTCAGGCAGTAAAGCTTAAGCATTGAGGCTTAGAGCTTTATTTACATATTCATTATTGCCCTTTTGATAGAATAGACCTGGCAATGCTGGTTAAAGCATTCAGAATTTCACTACCACCCCTAGTCGATCACTCCCCAGTCAGCATCCAATCAGGGAGCAATCACAGGAGCCTGGCTGAGTTAATTGCCAAAATGTGGCTGAATCATTGTCAGGTTGGGAGGTGGACAGCATTGGAACAGGCTTGTTGGGAGCAGGAGTCCAGAAGAGCTGAAGGACCCCTGAAAGCATCAAAGGTTTAGGCAAGAAAAGGGGTCAAGTCTAGGGAAGTCAGCTCCAGCACTGTCTTGGAACATGGGTCCCGGAGATCAAAAAGGAAGAAAGCAATTCACAGTCAGGCTCCAGCTACCTTTCCAGGATTATTGAATGTCATTACACATTACTCCCTTTCATATACATAATAGACATTTAATAAATGCTGGTTGATCTTGTTGATTTGAACATTCCAAGGGCTAGCCAAGTTGGTCTTCTTGCTTTCTTTCAAAGATGGCATTTCATTTCCTCTGTCTGTGCCGAGGTGTCCACCGTCTCTCACCTCTTAGACTCCCTAGTTATCTCAGAGCTCAGGTAAGGAGTACTGCCTTTATGAGTTCTTTCCTGGTCCACTCAGCAGCTAGTGCCCCTTCCCCTCCATTATTTCATATGTATTTTGTATACATTTATTTGTGTGTATGTTGCCTTCCCTGGTAGAATGCAAACTCCTTGGTGGGGAAGGGGGAGGGGAAAGAGACTGCTTCATTTTTGTCTTTGTATCATCCACACTTGGCAGAAGGCCTGCCCAGTAGGTGGTTAATAAATGCTTACTGGTTGGTTGACAGTGATTGACTTTTATTCTTAGAGCAGAATCCCGTGCCCGCTGATTGATTGTTTGCTGTTCTGTGGCCATGTGTGGCCAAAGACCCAAGGATGTTGGTCATGACTGCAGAGGAGCCAGATTGGAAGCCCAGTATCCTTCCTGAATGAGGCAGAGACGCAGATGCTGAGATTGCCTCACAACCGCCCTTGTACTTTGTAAACCTTAAAGCACTATTTAAATGTGAACTGCTACTATTATTGTTATTCTTGTCGGAGAAATAATATGTGCACCTTAGGGAAAGGCAAGACCTGTGATTTCATTATTAAAAGGAGTTCCAGCTGAGGAAACTCCTTTCACAAATGCAGGTTGATTCTTTGCAAGATAGAGTTTTGGAAAGTTACCTAGAGCACTGAGAGGCCAAGTGACTTTCCCAGGGTCATACTGTCAGTATGTGTCAGAGGGGCACTTGAACTCAGGTCACCCTGGCTTCAAGCCAGATGCCCTATATTTGCTACACCACAGTGACTCAGTGCATCTTCATGATTACAAAATCACAGGTTCTTCTATTTCTTTCACTTGCAAGTCATTTGGGGGTTAGTAGTTATTGAATGTTCACCATTTACAAGACACTGTCCTAGTTGCTGGGGGTAGAAAGATTAAAAAAAAAAGAAAGAAAGAATTTTTGTCTTGAAAGAGCCCAAAATGTATTGGGGAGATATAGTACAATAGAAAGAGCACTGACTTTGTCATAGGTCCTCGGTTCAAATACTGCGTCTGATGCTTTATTTCCTCTGTTACTTTGGGCAAGACATTTACCTGAATCTTAGTTTCATTATCTGTTAAATGTATCAGTTGGACTATATGGCCTCTGAGGTCCTTTTCAGCTTTATATTTACAAGCCTGTGAACACACACACACACACACACACACACACACATACACACACACACACACACACGCGGGATATAAGTCTAGGAGAAAGAGAGGTCATAGATGGCACCATTGCCAGTGTGAGGAGTGTATATTCTAGGAGTGATAGGGAGCCACTGAAGATTGTTGACAGAGAGGTATATATGGTCAAACTCATGCTTTAGGAAGATAATTTTGACACCTGAATGGAGGGTAGATTGGAGAGGGAGAAGAGAGTGGAAACAAGGAGACCAAATAGAAGGCTGTCACAATAATCTAAGTGAGAAGTGACAAATGATGGTGGTGGTGACATGGGGGGTAAGAGAAAGATGAAGGCTGCATTTTTGTCTTTCTCTGTATCCCCAGAGTTCATCCCAGTGCCTGGCACACACTAGTGCTTAATAAATGCTTGTTTTCTTGACATGATTTAACTTGACTGGGTCTCAGATCTTTTATCTGCAAAATGAGAGGGCTGTAGTATGGGAATATTAAGGGTCCCTCCAGCTCTAATGATCTCAAACAAACCAAAAACTTCATAACTTATTGCATTTCCTGGTCTTGATCAGGTCTTATCAGTTTTTTTTCTAAAGTCTGGAGATGATGAGACTGTCATAACAAATACAAGTTTGTTGCTGCTATTTTGATTCGAGGCCGCTGAGATAGGCCTATTTTGGTCTGAAGAGTAGCTCTGACCTCTGGGGCCCCACAGTCTTTTATACCCCTAGCTTTCAGACAGCATCCAAAATAACCCAATCTGTGCCACTATTGGTCCTCTTCTATTGCTGTGAGACTGCTGACCTGGATGACTTCTTCAGGTCCTCAGGTATCTCAGCCCTTATGTCTAGAATAAAATAGAAACTCCTCTCTCTGGCATTCAAAGCCCTTTGTAACTGGCTCACACTTACCTTTCCAGGATGATTTAAAATTTCTTCCCCCTTCCCCATGCCTTACACATTTCAGCCAAACCAGATGACTTTTTGTTTCCTGCGTGTGACATGGCTTCTCCCATCTCTGTACCTTCACCCAGCCTGTCCCCTACTCCCAGAATACATACCTTCCTCACCTCTACTTTTTAGAATCTCTAGGACTCAGCTTACGTATTATCTTCTAGTAAGGTCATCCTCGATTTCCCCTGACTTCCCTCCTCAGTTATTCATATTCTCCCCTTCCCAGAAATTATTTTCTGTTTACAAATCCATTGATTTGGCATCAATTTATCTGCACTTATGTGGGTATAGTTTGCTCCAAGTAGATAATGGGTTCCTTGAGGGCAGGGATTATGATAATGGTTATTAATTTTACTTGATATAGTAACATATCCTCAGTGCCTGAGAGGACTTGGCAAATGGTAGGTACTTAATGAATGCTTGGTGGAATTGCAAAAACCCTCAACAGCCATCTTCACATACTTGTGGGAATTTGTAGTACCTTTAGCATGAAAACAAAACAAGACAAAACCCATAAACCCCAAAGGCTCACAGACTTTGTAAGGTATAATGCAAAAAAAAAATACAAGCCCCAGTAATCTGTCAGAAAGTGTTGATGTAAGTCAAAATATTTTCTATAGATGGGGCAGCTAGGTGGCAAAGTGAATAGAGCACTGGCCCTGGAGTTAGGAAGACCTGAGTTCAAATCTGGCTTCAGAGACTTACCAGCCATGTGACCCTGGGCAAATCACTTAACCCGATTGACTCCAAAAAAATACTTGCTATAGATTCCAACAGATCCCATTTGGATTATATCATGCTCCATTTGGGTTACATCAATGTTGAAAGCAATGTGTTGCAGTGGCAAGGATGCTGGATTTGGAGTCAGGAGACCTGAATCTGAACCCTAATGCTGCCATTTTACTACCTGTGTGACCTTGGACAAATCCCCCATCCTCTCTGTGAGTCAGTTTCCTCATTTGTAAAATGAAGCAGTTGGACTTAATGGCCTCTAAAGCCCCTGCCCACATGTGGCCACATCTATGTGTCTATGATTCTTCTATAACTTATTGCTCACTAGGCATTATTGACTATATTTCTCAGTTCTATGATCCTGGACAAGTCACTTAACTGCTTTGTGCCTCAGTTTCCCCATATGTAAAATGAGGGAGTTGGCCTCTAAGGTCCCTTTTAGTTTTAAATCCATGCTTTTTTCATCCTGTTCCCAAGAACAGATCCCTCATGACTCTGAACAGACAGCTTGCTATCACTGTTTCTCATTTAGAGAGCTCAGTATGGCTTCAGGAGTCACGTGCTATAGCCCCAGCTCCTCTCCCTCCTTCCTTACAACCACATTATTTCATTTCCGTCAAGGCCAGTCCAGGGATTGCCCATACCATTTTGTTGAATGTCACCGGAAAGATGGGTGTTGATCGGGGACAGAGGCTGAACAACCTCATGTCTGGTTTTGGGCATTTTGAACTTTTTTCCCATCTGATTTAGGGCTCAAAGACAATCCAGGGACAATAGTGACAGTGACAAGGTGGAGGAAAGGAATATGAGGCATGCTATTTCTAGTTCAGGTGATGGAAAGAGTCAAAGCTGAGGAAACCTCTCCTGGATAAGACTATTGCAAAGCCGTCCCTAAGTGAAGGGAGGCTAACAACCCACACAGCCATTTAGATAAATTGGCTAGCTAAACTGGTTGATCTTTCCCCCCTGGAGTATTATTGATGAGTCAGGAACCCAAGATGCTGATAGAATTGTCTTTCCCACCAGCAGAAGAGACAAACCTCCAACATGGGGCCGTGTTGCATTCACCAAATGAATAGTGAGGCACGCAAGCCACGCTCAACTTTTTGACAAATTAGTCTCAAGCATGTTGGAGCCTCACTACAGAGAATCAACATAAAGGAAAAATGTAAATGCAAATGCAAGTATTTCATTAACTACATTCTCCTGCTGGGGAAAAGCAGGAGGGACTCAGCTCAGAGCCACTGACTTCCAGAGATCAGCACAAAGGCAAAATGATGTTTCCAAGAGACCCAGGAGACTTTCTTTGGAAAATGAAGGAGAAACAGAGCTGAACTCTGCCACTGCCTACCACAGAAGAGGTCAGAAATAACAATGCCATCCGCATTACTGGCACGGGAAAATCTGTCTTGGAAAACTCTTGGAATTGAATGCTCTGAAATTAGGATGGCTAAACTCAACTCTGAAGCAAAATTCAGAAAATATATCATCATCCTTTCTTCAAAGAGGTGGGGGGCTTTGGGAGAGAACACTGCATATTCTCTCACACTTAATTGATGGGTCAGTTAGTTTTTCCTGAACTGCTTTAGTTTTCTCTTTATTTTTTTGTTACAAGATTTCTCTGGGTAGAAGGTGGGGAAGGAATATATCTGGAAAGTAAGGTGATGATACAAAAACGAAAGATAATGTCCCCCCAAAAAATGAAGAAAAGAAAACTCATAGGAATCTAGATTTAGAGCTGAAGGGGACCTCAGAATCCATTGGGTCCAATCTCTTCATTTTACAGGTGATGATTGTTGGAGATTAAATGACTTGCATGGGCTCACAGACCTAGTAATTAGCTCACATAACAGGGGCAGCTAGGTGGTGCCATATATCGCATAGAGTGCTGGTCTTGAGGTCAGGAAGACTCATCCTCCTGAGTTCAAATCTGACCTCAGACACTTACCAGCTGTGTGACCCTGGGCAAGTTACTTCACCCTGTTTGCCTCGATTTTCTTATCTATAAAATGAGCTGGAGAAGGGAATAGCAAAGCACTCCAGTATCTTTGTCAAGAAAACCCCAAATGGGGTCATGAAAAGTCAGACACGACTCAACAGATTGAACAAAAAAGGTCAAATAACTAGGTGCGAATTGAATTCAAGTTCTCCTGATTCCAATATCTGGCATCATTTTGTTAATGCTCATTTGTAATTAGCCTAAAGCATTTGTAATTCCCATTTGTAATTATTTCACAATGAAATAATATTTCTAATGCATTTTAAAGTGGAGGGATTCCGTGGCATAACTTGTAAGTGGTTCTAACTTTGATACTCCAGGAGTGGTATAATGTATGGACAATAACAATATTTCACATTTCCATAGCACTGCTGCCCCCCCCCTTCCTGATACACATTTATATATTTACATGTTAGGTGCCAAGAGATGGTGGTCTGGCCTCCCGTACTATACTACATAGCTGGCTAGTTAGCCTTTTACTCTCCCACACTTATACACACCAACAGCAGGGGCACCCCTTCCAGGAAAGGTTACAAAATACAAAATACATTTCTCCTAATAATCCTATAAGGTAGACAGTACAACTATGATTATTCTTGTTTTGCCGATGAATAAACTGGGATTTGAAGAGGTTCAGTCACACAGCTACCAGGAATCAGAATGAGAGAGAGCATGTTAAAGGAATGCCATAATCAATTAAATTTAAGCATTTGCTAACCTCACTATTGTATAAGTCACCTAAGGTCTCAAAGTCATCATTAGTTGTTTTTTTTTTTCCCCCCCTGCTGGTAAGAGGGATGCAGCCAAGAGTTCACACTGAGCATTGTGGAAAGAAGGAGGAGTTCCATGCAGAAAGGAAGGAATGGTGGACTTTGCATGCCAATGGTAGAAGCCTCATTTTTGTAGAGCTAGGCTCAAATGGAGATTTGGGGTAAAGCTCCATTAGATGGAGACATTTAGCACTGTCTGTTAAGTACTCTAATAATTCTGTATCTTTTTGTGTGTCTGATTGGGTAAGTGATGTGGTGGGATGCTTCAGGACCTTTGATTTTAAGGCTATCAATTTAGCAACTAGGAGACAGATGAATTAGGGAGGGGGAAACTAGAAACAGGAAGACCAATTAATTAAAAAAATGCTACCACAGTCCAGGTGAGAAGTGGCCTATGAGGGTCTGAAACCATTTCTTCTTCCTCATAGAGTGATGGGGGCGGGGGAAGTGTTTTGTAATTCTAGATAAAGGAAAGTAGTTACTATGGGTAGTTGATTTGGGAAAGGCAGATGTGTGAATGCCCAGAGAGATGGCATCCTGGGGTGCCTACAGAGATGGATTACAGGGCCATAGATACAGAACTGAAAGAGACCGTGGAGGTCATCCAGTCCAATTCCCTCATTTTACAGATGAGGAAACTGAGGCAAAGTGATTTGCCCAAGGCCACATAATTATTGTATCTGAGGTGAGATTTGAACCCAGGTCTTCCTGTCTTTAAGTCCAATTCCCTAGAGGCTCTCTGGGAAGAGAGGGTCACCTCTGACCAGTACAACTGGCCTTTTACCAGTCATCCTAGTCGAAGGTTCAGACAATCAGGAAATGTAGGGAGAAATCATAGGACAAGGATAATTGTTCCTCACATCTCCATAGAGTGCAAATCTTTTCTCACAACCACCAAGTGAAGTAAGAAGTGCAAGCATTCTCCCATTTTGAAGATGGAAAAACCGGGGCTCAGAGATTAAATGACTTGCCTGAAGTCAAAAGTCTAGAGCTAAACAGGACCTCAGAGGCCAACCACATCATTTTTTAAATGACATACTACCTAATATTTACATAGGGCTTTAAGGTTTGTAAGGTACTTTACATATTTGTCTTTACAACAACTCTGGGAGGTAACTATTACTATTATCTTTAATTTACAGATGAGGAAATTGCCCAGTATCCCAAAGCTATTAAGTAGCTGGCGGGATTTGAACCCAGGTCTTCCCGATGCCTGGTCCAGCACTCTTTCTAATATACCATGGTATAGCAGAACCAGGTTCCAATGCCTTGTCCAGCACTCTACTAGTATACCACACTGCCTCCTTGGTATCCTTGGTGCCTATGTGGATTGGTGGGTAGGAAGGATATGGCTTTAGGGCAGGTGGAAAAAGAGAAGAAATGGCCCAGTCTCTTCTCTCAGCAACAACAACTCTTAGTGCCTCAGACAGTAATGTGAAAAGGATGGTCAGAGCAGGAGGAAGTGAGGACTGTGGGATGTGGAGTCTGGGTCTAGTCCAATTAATCTGTACCCTTTTCTGGGACCATCCCATATTAAGGATTCTAAATGTGCGAATGGATATATGTAATCTGGTGAAAGCTAGGGGAGAAGAGAGGGAGGGAGGCTTGTTTGTCAGAATGAGAAAGGACTTAGAATCATGGGGCACTGTGGAAAGAATGATGGATCTAGTGTCAGAGATCCTGGAATTCAATTCTACTTCCTACCTTTGTGACCTCTGAAAACTCACCCAGCTTCTCTGGACCCCACTTTCTACTCTCTCTAGTTCAACCACTAATTTTTATAGAGGCAGAGAAACTGAGGCTCAGAGAGATTGTTATCCTTTGATAGTTTCAAAGAACAAGACATGTCATTAAGTCATGGTTTATTCAGGCGAACGTTCTATTAGTTTTCACTCTGCCAACAAGGGATGGCATATACAAAAGCCCTTTTGTTATAACTTTGAACTTCATAACTTGTAAGGTTGTGACTAGCTGAGACAAAAACCTATGAAGTATGTCCTCAAGTGGGCTTCTCTGCCTCCTTTCTCTGAGCATTTTGATTTCCGGGCTTAGCTAGGCTGTGTCTTGGGGCAGGGCTTTGGACTGGCTTTTTAGATCATGCCAAGCGTAGTTCTGATGGGAGGCAAAGGAAGGTGAGGAGGGTGAGGAAAGTATGTAAACACACCACTGGCTTCCCTCGAAACAGAGTGACCTTTACATATATTATGACAACATCTACCCAAATAGGTGGGCAGCTAAGTGACTCAGTGAATAGGATGCCAGGCTTGGAGTCAGGAAGACCTGAGTTTAAATCTGCTCTCAGACATTTATTGGCTGGGTAAAACTGGGCAAGTCACTTAACCCTATTTGTCTCAGTTTCCTCATATGTGAGAGTGAGCTAGAGAAGGAAATGGCAAACCACTCCAGTATCTTTGCCAAGAAAACCCCAAATAGGATCACAAAGAGTAGGACATGACTGAAAAACATCTAAACAACAATGATACTCAAATAGGTTACCAGGAGGTGTCATTTGAAGATATTTCAGAATAGGAAGGCCCTTAATAAATTCAATGGAGTCATCCAATAGGTATCTTCCATAGATTTAGAAGAACATATTTTATGTGAAAGAGAGTGGTCTATGGAGCTTGAGAGGCGTCTTTTTATGCTGTCTAGCTGTTCCTTACTGAATAAACATCTTTGACTTTGTAGATGTATGAGAAGGGCCCCAGGTCTGATATTGGAACTTGCAGGCTGGGGCTGATTCATCTTCTGGGATGGTAAGACATATAGGCTGCTTGGGCTTCTGTGGTTCCCCATTAGACTAGGAGGAATTCAGTGGCTCCCTCTTGCCTCCTAAACCTGGCATTTAAAGCTCTTCACAGTCTTACTCTCGCCTACCTTTCCAGACCTATTGCATATCACTTTTCTTTGAGGTTATTCTGCGAAAAACAAAAAAGCAAACGATCTACTTGCTGTTTTCTGAATCTGGCAGCTAGGTAGTGATGGGGATAGAGTGTTGGACCTGGAGTCAGGAAAACCGAGTTCTAATCCTACCTCAGAAGTTCACTAGCTGTGTGGCCTTGGGCAAATCACTTAATCTCTCTTAGCCTCATTTCCCTCATCTGTAAAGTGGAGATGATAATAGCACCTACCTCACAGGGTGGTTGGGAAGATGGAATGAGATAATGTACATAAAGGGATTTCCGAACCTCAGAGCTGTTGTTATTACCTTTTCTTTCTGCCTCCCCTGCCTAGAGAGCACTCCCGATCTCACTGCCGCCTCTGCGATTGCTTGCCTTTCTTCAAGGCCCAGCTCATGTGTCTCTCCCCCAATCCTCCCACTCCCCCGCCTCCTATGAGAAGCCTCTGTTTCTTTTGACACATATTCTTTAACTCTTCTTCATGAAACTACACTTTTATCATACTATAAATTAAGTTTACCTTTGATGAACAATTCATTTTTTTCCCAAGTCTAGTCTTGATTATGACCCATTTTGTCGTTGCTGAGTCATTTTTCAGTCACGTCTGACTCTCTGTGACCCCATTTGGGGTTTTCTTGGCAAAGATAGTGGAGTGGTTTGCCATTTCCTTCTCTGGCTTATTTGACAGATGAGGAAACTGAAGCAAACAGGGTTACGTCACTTGCCCAGGGTTACACAGTTAGTTAGTGCCTGAGACTAGATTCGAACTCAGGAAGATGATCTTCCTGATTTCAGGCCCAGTGTTCTATCCACTGCACCACCTAGCAGACCTGATTATAGCCCATATGTTTTCTTTAGAAGTATATTTTTTTCAGTCAACAAACATTTTTCTTTCCCTCCCACCTCCCCCATCAGTGGTGGAAAAAAAAAAGAAAAAGAAAATTCTTGTAACGGATACGTATAATCAAGCAAAACAAATTCTATGGTAATCCTTTTTTCATTCCGGTAGTGGTTAGTGGTCTTCCCCTCCTTGAATTATCTTGTGTATACTTATGTTAGAAAGTAAGCTCCTTGAGGGTAACAGCTGTTTTTTGTTTAGTCTTAATGTCCCCAGTACCAGGAACAGTGCCTTGTAGCAATCAATTGTCTGTTGAATCTACATGCCTCACTCTGCCTCACTCTCCTTTGCCTTCCCTCACCACAGGACTTTGACCAGATTCCCCTTCCCCGGCCACTCTCACCTAGTTACTCATCTTGCTTTTCAACAAGGAACAAGGCAATAGTGGAGTCAGACTCCTTACCCTTGTGTTAGATTCAACAGTCTTAATGACACTGGGCATAGGTATTTCGAACTGATGTATCATGGGGACTGAAAGTGAGCTCCTGGCTGTGTCCCTGGCTTGGAAGGGTTTTCCCATTATGCTCTGAGCCTTGTGCTTTCAGCCCTGTTGCTGGTCTGATTATAGTATCATCCATGCTAGCCTCCCACTCCTATGTCCCCGAAGATCTGGGTGTCATTTCCATCCTTGGCTCCCACCCCTCAGGCTCTAGTTCCCAACAGGGTGCTTGGTTGCCAGGATCAGAGGGAAAGGAGTTTTAATTTGAAGCTTCAAAGGCAGAAGAAAGGGACTTCACTTGGCTTTGAGCTTCCCTCCTCTACAAGAGAAGAATGGAATGCAGGTGAAGACAGATTGTTGTCAGTGTCACCAAGGGAACCAGAGACATTCAAATCTGAACCAGGGAGGGCACAAGGAGAAAACAGCTGAGTCTTTCAACTCAAGAAAAAACTAACTGTGCCAGAACTATGCCCTTGGTCTTAGAGTAAAAGGAGCCAGCAGAAGTCCCAGACCCCATAGTACAATGGAAAGTGCATCTAAGTGGGATCTGGCTGACCCGAATTCAAATGCCACTATACTGGGAACTAGCTGTGGGATTTGGGGCAAGTCATTTAATCCCTGTCTCAGTTTCTAAAAGATCTAAACAATAATTGATATAATTAATTAATATTACTTAATTAATAATTAATACTGTACCCGGGAGAAAACCTTGGAGATTCATGATCAAAATACTAGAGCTGGGAGGATCTAGTTCAATTTCTTCATTTGACACATGAGAAGATTGAAGCACAGGAAGATTTAGGGGAGTTGCCAAAGGAAGGTCATACAGGTGATAGACATAGGATTTGAACCCTAATCTTCTGAGTCAGCAAATTTCCACTCTGCCATGTTACCTCTAACCCTTTCATTTTGATCATTTTATAAAGGAAGAAACTGAGGCCCATAGCAAATAATAGCAAAGCTGGGACTAGAACCCAGGTGTCCTAATTTCTAGTCCATCCCTTAATGGGCCTGCCAATCATTTCCCAAATAATATGCCCAAGTTTATGTTATTTGGGAGATTTTAGGAGTCTGTAATTCAAATTGGAACACCTGTTATGAGAAAATGGACTTCCTTTTGGTGGTGGTGATGGAGGAAGGTGAGGTGCTATGTAACAAAGTCAGAGAAAAAATCATCTATTTCTTTTTTTTTAAATTTAATTCTTTTACTAGACATTTGATTTCATTGATCTAGGTCACTGCTGGTGAGGACCATACTCTACCATTGAAGACTTCTATTTTCTCTACAACTTATGGTCTTAGAGAGTTGCTTGAACATTGAGAGGTTAGGGGACTTGGCTAGGGCCATGTGGCCTATGTATGCCAGATACAGGACTTGAATCTAGGTCATTCTGGCTCCGAGGCCAGCTCTCTAGCCATAGATCCAGGTTGCCTCTTTCTCTTTTATGAATAATAATAGCAGGTTACCCAGTTTAGAGTAGTGACCCACTCCCCTGGGTGGGGGATATTGGGTGACCTGTGAGTGCACCAAGAATGCTTCCCTTCCCTGCTAGACAAATCTTTTGAAACAGGTTTAAAAGTAAATATTTTTAATGTAAGTAGTCACGCTTCCCTCCCTCTCTCCCAAATCATTTCATTTATAAGTTTGTTTTCTTAAAGTGAGGTCCACTTAGAGCAGATCTATATCCTGCAGGAGAAGGTCCTTCAATTACAAAACCAAAGCCCAGGAGATCCTCTATGGAAGGATTACTCTGTGATGGTTGCATAGCTGCAGACATGGTTGAGAATAAACCCAAGTCACATAGCCATGGCATGATAAAGGCAGTTAGGAGCAGTGAATGGGCCACTCCTTGCAGCAGAGCAGGAGTGTTGTATCTGAGTGGCCCCCTGCCCTAAGCTGTTCCTTTCCTTCTCCCAAACACAGAGCCAAGCTGGCCAACTATCTCTTGAAAGGATTATGGATCAGTGGAAGGGAAGAGGAGAGCTTGGTATGGGAAGGGGCCAGGAGTTGCTCCCAATTTGCTTCATTAAGGAGGATTTTTGTTTGTGTAATGAGGTAATCGGGAAGGTCCCAGTCCAGTAGATGGAGGGGGTTGCTGTCCCCTCCCATTATATTTGTTTATACAGAAGGAGATCTGGGGCTACAAGGTGGGAATTCCCAGCAATCATAAACACCCAATGACAATCATGCCAAACCAATAAAATGGAGTCTTTGGGCCACTGGAGGTATTCAAGCAAAGGTGAATGGTCACTTGTTAGGCATAACATAGAGAAGATTCACATTTTATGTTTGCGTTAGGTTGTAAAAGTAGCATAGCATGTTGTAATGGGAAGATAGATGTATCTGAAGTCAGAGAACCTGGTTCAAATCCAAGTTCTGACAATTACTTCCTGTGTCACGTTGGGCATCACATCATTTAACCTCTCTGATGGTTTCTCATCTACAAAATGAAGGGTTTGGACTAGAGGACCTCAGACAGCCCTTCAGGTTTCCAAAATCTCGGATCTAATTAGAGGTCCCTTCTGGCTCTAGGGTACTGTGATTTTGAATATTGGGGGGAATTGCTAATGGGAGGAACATAATGAATGCCATTATGCTGAATAATGGATAGGGGCTTTTTAAAAAAAATGTTAGGAGCTCAGGTGAGGACCTTTCTCTAACAATACAGATTGGCACTTGGCCCTGCACATTTATAATCTTAGCATTGTGTAGGGTACTAAAGAGTTAAGTGACTTGCCAAAGGTCACAGAGACAGTATGTGTCAGAGGCAGGATGTGAATGTCCAGTCTTCCTGACTCTAGGCCCACTGATCCATCCAGCTGCCTTAATTTAATTATAGGATAGTAAGATCATAGATTTAGGGCTGGAAGGAACACAAGAGGCCATTTAGTCCAATCCTCATGTTTGGTAAATGAGGAAACTGAGGCAGATGCAACCTTTCTCTGCTCCTCCTCCTCTGCCTTGAACGTCAAAGGGTTTCAAGACTCAAGAGATTCCTCTAGCCAGCTAGTAAGAGTCAGCCCATTTGGTGAATTCCTAGACAGAGTATAGCTTGATTAGGAAGCCCACAGGATCCTCAGTCCTCTTCAGCTGCCTCTCTGGGGTTGGCAGCTGTTCTGACAGAACATCAATGGTAGGTTTGTCATCTGGGCCTGACAAATGACTGAGGAAGAGCCCATGAGGCCTCTTCTCTCCTCCCCATCCATCCTCCTCCCCTTCTGCACTTGCTTAACCTAAGTCTGTGACGGAGCTGACAGCAGCCAGGAGAGGAAGGATTAGTCATTAAGGACAGTTAATGCTCTCTGTTCTTCATTACTCCATGGATTTTCCAAGCATTCGAATGGAGCCACCTCTGCAGCCAAAGCAATCGAACTGACAAAAATTGCAGCAAATTGGATTATGGAACAAGCTATTGAGGAAAAGGGAAAGTGATTGCTTAATTGTTAGTGAATGGAAATGAACTAACTGAAAAGGCTTACTGGTTCCAGCACTGGGCTGGAGATTAGGAAGCCTTGGCCTTGGATGGATGCTCTGGCCATCTGGGAGCTGAGTGCATTGTAGAATGATCCAGTGTTCCTGGCCAGTGAGCTCCTACTCCTTTCAAGTTGGGGAGGAAGAGGAGGCACTGGTTGGCTTTAGTCCTTCATAGTCCTTAATCAGCAGGTGTAATCATAAGATCATGGATTTGGAATTAGCAAGATGTGATTTCAGATCCCTACTCTGAAACTTAGTAGGTGAGTGGCCTCAGGCAAGTCATTGAACCTCTGCCTCAGTTTCCTTACCTGTAAAATGGGGATAATAACAGCACCTATTTCACAGGGGAGGATCAAATGAGATAACATTTATAAAAAAACACACTAATTCTAGCTATTATAGATTTCGAGCTCGAAAACCTCCTCATTTTTACAGATGAGGAAGCGAGGCGGACTTCCCAGGTAACAAGCAGTAGGGTGCGAATGCAATCTCTTAATCCAGGGCCCTTTCCAGTGGACAGCTCCACCTTCTAACTCTAACTCCATAATCCAGTGGTAAATAGCACCAAAGGTCAGCCAGTTTGACATCTGTATACCAACTCTGTTCTCCAGCATTGACTTCACCTAAAACTTTCTTCCCACAATCCAGGTGCAGGCCAAAGCTGCTAAAGCTGTCACTAGCATTCAGTGCCAGTAGTGTTTCTCCACTCTGAGTTCCAGGTGCTGAAAGCCTCTTAGTTATAGGCTTCTCTGGGTGCCAATTTTAACCTGATCTTACCTACAAGGGAATGTTTCTGTAACGGGAGGGAGAAGGGACACAATCTACCATTTTCCACAGGTCTCAGTATGGGCCTGAGGCCTCATACCTTTTGTTGCTGGTCTTGGGTCTAATGCTCACTGGAGCAGCCTCTTTCATGCATTTAAGCCCACAAGAGTCTCCCGGTCAGGTTGCAATATGAAAGTGTTCATGGGAAATTTGAATTTGTCTCCTGAATTGCCCAATGTATTTTGTCAGTGTCAGCCTTTAGCCTGTGTGGTGGAATGAGCTCTGAATTTGTATTTAGGCATGCTGGGTTCCAATTCTAGCTCTCCTTGTTGGATGACTGAGCAAGTTTGAGCAAGCTTCTCTCTGGGCTTCAGTTTCACCACCTATGAAATGAGAGCATTGGATTCAGAGTTTGTAGTGTGTGTGTGTGTGTGTGTGTGTGTGTGTGTGTGTGTGTGTGTGTGTGTGTGTGTGTGTGATGGATTCCTTTGGCAGTCTGGCAAAGCCTATGAGTGCCTTCTCAAAATAAATGTTTTTAAATAATTGAGGGAAATGCCAAATTTCAGCTAGTGAAAATATAGAATATTTTTTTCCATCTAAGTTCACAGGTCCCCTGAAATCTATCCTAGAACTCCAGTCTAAGCAATCTTAGACTAGAGAATCTCTCATTCCTTCTCCCTTCTAGCTGTAGGCTCCCATGAGCCATTTTTATAACCAGCTATATTTATAAGATTTATATAAACACACACACACACATATATATATATATATATATATATATATATATATATATATATATATATATATATAAAGTTACAATTATAAGATCTTATACTCATTTTCACTGACAGATAAACTGAGAATATAAGTAACATGCTAGCAACTATTGAGAGAGTATGCAATCACACTCCCCCATTAGAATATAATTATCACTTTTGCTTCTGAGAGCCAAGATGGCAAAGAAGTAAGTCACTTTCACCCTTCCTCACTGACCTCTGAAAGCCCAGAAAATCGACCCAGGAAAATCGACTCAGCCAGCAAAAAGACAGGGTGCAGCAGTTTGGTACCAGGAAGCTTAGGGGATTAACAAGAAAGGTCTTTCTTGCTCTGGGGGAGGGGGAGCAGTACAAGATTGGAGACATCCCAGGAAGCCAGCAGCAAGCCTTAGCATACCAGGGACACATTCTAGGTTGGTGGTACATGCAAGTGCCAACACCAGGACTCCAGAGAGCTTCAATACAGGAAGGGGAACTGGTAGACACTAGCTCAGAAAATGACCATGGGCAATGGTATTCTGTAGCAGTGAAATCACCTGGTGCCTCAGCACAACTCTGGCAAGCACAACTCCAGAAGGAAAGCTCAGGTTGACAGAAACCCACCAACAGCAAAACATTCCTGTGCAAAGCCCCTGTGAGTAGGAAAAGAAGGTTGAGTAAGTGGCCCCTTCCCTCCATCAGGAGAACTCAACAATTTTTTTAAAAGTCAGAAAGTAGGCAAATACCATGAACAAAAAGCAGAAATGGAAAATGACCATAGCTTCTTATTTGGGGGAAAGGGAAGATCAAGGCACAAATTCAGAAGAGGACAACATTGTTAATATACCCACATATGAAACCTCAAAGGGGAATATGAACTGGTCTCAAGCCCAAAAAGCCTTCTTGGAAGAGCTCAACAAGGATTTTAAAAGTCAAATAAGAGAGGTAGAAGAAAAATTGGGAAAAGAAATGAGAGGTGTGCAAGAGAGAGTCAATAGCTTGGAAAGGGAAATTCAAAAATTAACTGTAGAAAACAAGTCCTTAAAAAGTAGAATTTGCCAAACGGAAAAGGAGGCACAAAATCTACTAGAAGAAAACAACTCCTTAAAAATTAGAATGGGGCAAGTGGAAGCTAGTGACTCTATGACAGAGCAAGAAACAAAAGAATGAAAAAATACAAGAAAACATAAAATATCTCAGTGGTAAAACAACTGACCTGGAAAATAGATCCAGGAGAGACAATTTAAAAATTATTGGTCTTCCTGAAAATCATGATGAAAAAAAGAGCCTGGACAACATCCTTCAGGAAATCATCAAAGAAAACTGCTCTAAAGTCCTAATACCAGAGGGCAAATTAGTCAGGGAAAGAATCTACAGATCACCTCCTGAAAGAGATCCCAAATTGAAAATGCCAAGGAACGTAGTAGCCAAATTCCAAAACTACCAGATCAAAGAGAAAATATGGCAAGCAGCCAGAAAGAATATCATGGAACCACAGTCAGAATTACACAGGACCTTGCAGCTTCTACATTAAAAGATTGGAGGGTATGGAATTCAGTATCCCATAAGGCAAAGGAGCTTGGATTACAACCGAGGATCAACTACCCAGCAAAACTGAGCATAATCCTTCAGGGGAGGAGATAGACATTCAACAAAATAGGGGACTTCCAAACATTCCTGATGAAAAGACCAGAGCTCAAGACAAAATTTAACCTTCAAATACAAGACTCAAGAGAAGTATATAAAGGTAAACAGGAAAGAA
Organism: Phascolarctos cinereus; assembly: GCF_003287225.1. Taxonomy (NCBI): domain Eukaryota; kingdom Metazoa; phylum Chordata; class Mammalia; order Diprotodontia; family Phascolarctidae; genus Phascolarctos; species Phascolarctos cinereus. The sequence goes on from NW_027555958.1 coordinate 38,363,948, forward strand.
AAGCAACAAAAACATCATATTATCAATAAGGGCAAATTGTTTATATCTCTACAAGGGAAGATTGTACTTGTAACTCTTAAGAACTGTAGTGCCATTATGACATTTAAAATGGGTTATACTTAAACAAAGGGTGTGGGTTTAATTCGACTTTGATGTGATGGTAAAAAATCTAATTAAGTGGAGAAAAGGGATTGTACTGGGAGAGGAAGAAAGGAGAAGGCAGACAAGGATAAACTACATCATGTGAAAAGCACAAAAACCAAATACAGTTGAGGGAAAGAAGGGAGGGAGATGAGCATTATTTGAACCTTACTCTCATCACATTTGGTTCAAAGACAGAATAACATAATCAGTTAGGTATAGAAATCTAACTTACCCTGCAGGAAGTAGAAAGGGTATATGGAAAAGAAAAGGGAGAGGAGTAATAGGAGGGAGGGCAGACTGAGGGAAATAGTGGTTGAAACCAAAACTCTACAGAAGAGGGAAAGGGAAAAAGGAGAGAAAAAAAGCATAAATGGGGGGGGAATAGGATGGAGAAGAAGACATAGATAGTAATCATAACTGTGAATGTGAATGGGATAAACTCTCCCATAAAATGGAAACAGATAGCAGAGTGGATTAAGAACCATAAACCTACAATATATTGAAATAATTAATCCTGGTGCAGTGGATAGAGCACTGGCCCTGGAGTCAGGAGGACCTGAGTTCAAATCCAGCTTCAGACACATAACACTCACTAGCAGTGTGACTCTGGGCAAGTTGCTTAACCCCAGTTACCTCACCAAAAAAGAAAAGAAAAGAAATAATCAATCCAACTGTTCTAATAATGATGCATGCAGGATACATTTCATTCAAGAGTCAGTCAGCCAGCATGCATTTATTAAGTTCCTTTCGTGTACACAGAACTGTTCAAAGAGATAGCATCGATACAGTGGAAAGAATTATGGACACATGGAAACTGACTACTTGAAATAAAATCATGGCCCTGTCACTAAAAAAAAAAAGAGAAAGAAAAAAGAATATTGTATCTATATAAAGGACTAATACTTTTCATGCTAGCTGTGCTGACTGGTTAAGACACCATGCAAATCCAATCAGCATAGGCATATAAATGGTCTCCTTTCACTTACTTCCATTAAGTTGTCCTTTTGAGACATCCAAAAGACAGTTTCTTCTGGTTCTTTTAATGCATTGCATAGACACAATAGAGGTTCTGTGACATTGTGGCAGTAGGACCCCTTAGTCAGTTGGACATTTGGGGCTAGAATTCACTGTGAGGCTTGTGTGAGAAATAACAGTTTTGGGGTACCCTCTTCCAGCCTCCCTTTTTGGTTTGTCTCCCCCTGTTAGAATGTAAGCTCCTTGAGGGTAGGAAGTCAGTAAGTTAATAAATATTTAGTAAGTGCCTACTATGTGCCAGGCACTGTGCTAAGCACTGAGGATACAAAGAAAGATAAAAGTCAGTCTCTGCTCTGCAGGAGCTCATAACCTGATGGGGGAGACAATTTGCCAACAACTATGCACAAACAAGCTCTATACAGGTTAAATTGGAGCAAATCAACAAGGGGGCAGGGACCTGTTCGCTTGCTAGTATTGATATCCTCAGTGCTTAGTACAGTTCTTGGCATTATGACATACAGTAAGTGCTTGATAAATGTTCTTATCTTTCTATCTCTCTATTCTATGCATGCATACATGTATGTGTGTGTTTGTCAATCTATCTAATTTATCTCACTATCCATCTGTCTATCCATCCATCCATCTATCTATCTATCTATCTATCTATCTATCTATCTATCTATCTATCTATCTATCTATCTATCCTATGCATGCATGTATGTATATATTTGTATCTCTACCTATCTAATTTATATATATATATATATATATATATATATATATATATATATCCATCCATCCATCTATCCATCCTATGCATGTGTATATGTATGTATTTATCTGTCTGTCTATCTACCTAATTTATGTATCTCTCCATCCCTCCATCTATCTATCTATCTATCTATCTACCTATCTATCTATCTATCTATCTATCTATCTATCTATCTATCTATCTATCTATCTATCTATCTATCTTCAGAACACTCCCACCTTGTATGACAGAGAAAGCTAGCCCTTTGGGAGTCTCTCCAGCAGATACCCTTGAGAACTGTAGGCACCAGACAAATTCTTCTTAGGGGGTGGCAGACCCAGCACCAACTTTCTGTTTAGGGGAGCAAGGAAAGTCCTCCTGTAACTGAGCATCCAGAATCCAATCTGTCAGCTGCCAAAGGCTTGCAGGGATATGTGGCAGCATGCTGGCCAGGATGCTCCTTCGTCTTTAAAGGGACAGCCCACAAGCTGGGGCTGTAAGGGAAAGGCCCTTCTCACTGAATCATAGGGTTAGTCTTGGTAGCACCTTGGAGATCACCTAATCATCACAGCACTTAAAAAGAGATGAATGAGACCCACGGGTCCTTAGCCATCCCGGGCCATCCCATTTACTGAATTGGTCTCACTTGTACTGCTACAATTGCTTGGGCTGCAAACTTCCCTAATTTCTACAAGTAATAAAAGGGGGGAAGATGGGCCTACAGAGGCAGATTTTTTTTTTTAAAGAGGAGCTTAACTGTCTCTATTCACTATTCAACACATGGTTTATTGAGAGGCAAGATGCCGTACTCACTAAACATGCTGTATAGGGAGTCAGAAAGACCTGGACTCAAACCTGACCTCTGATTGTACTAGCTGTGTGACTCTAGGAAGTGATTTAACCTCTCCGAACCCCTACCATCTTCATCTGAAAAAATGGGGATGATAATATCTGTATCACAGCACATCGCGGATTGTGGTGAGACAAAAATGTAAATGACAAATGTGTTGGGAACCTTAAAGCTTGCTCTAGCCATCTATAGGATTTTAGTTGTTATTATTTGCTGTGACACCCTGGCCAGTTCACAGTGTGGTGTAGTGGGGGGAAAAGACTCTTGGATTTGCAGTTAGAAGACCTGAGTTTAAATCTGGGCTCTGTTCCATGCTGCCAAGGGGGCTTTGGACATGTGTCTTCACTTATCTTGGCCTCAGCTTCCTCGTGGTGTTGGACTAGATCATGCTTTCTTGAACTGGGGTCTGTGAACTTTTTTTTAATTTCATAACTGCATTTCAACATTTTATTTTGTGCATTTAAAAAAAAAGATGATTTTGAGAAGTAGTCCATAGCTTCATCTGGAGAAGGAAATGATAAAATACTCCAGTGTCCTTGCCAAGAAAACCCCAAATGGGGTCACAGAGAGTCAGATATGATTAAAATGACTAAACAATGACAAAAAATAGAGGTACCTGGTTCCTGGGGTTGTTATGAGGCTCAAATGAAATAATGCACATAAAAGTTTTGCAAACCTTATTGCACCGTATAAATGTCAGCTATTATGATTATTTCTGGGGAGGGAGGTTTGTTGGCCAGGAACTGAAGACCTGGGAGCTTTCCCTGCAGGAAACTGGCAACGTTTAGCAGGAGTTTTCGTTTTCTTCATACATAAAGCTCAAAAGTGATAAATAGTTATTGTCATTTAAAGAGGATTTATTCACTCTGACATCTAAGCCTGCCCTGTTATTTACCAGGAAATTTCACAAACAGAAGTTTCACGTTTCATGAAATGGAGTAAGCCTCCCTTCCCTGGAACTGGCTGGATGGGTCTATTCATTTGTCGAAGGCACAAAAAACCCAAAAGACACTTGGCTTTGAAAACAAGGTACTTTTTTCCCAGTTAGATTGGAATAAAATTGTGGGATTTTAGGCTTGCAAAGAGACTCAGAGATCATCTCACCCTTATCACAAAATCTCGGGCTTAGACTCTATTGCAGGGATAATCTGGTAATGAAAAAAGGAATCCTTTCTGTAGAATCCCTGGCATGTGGTATAAATGCTTATTGACTGACTGACTGGTTATTCAGGCTTTGTATGAAGCCCTCCAGTGAAGCAGACCTGATTACCTCTAAGGCAGGCCATTCTACTTAAGGAAAGTTCTTGATATTAAGACAATGAGCCTTATATCAAGTCAAAATCTGTCTCTTAAGATACAACTTCCACCCATTCTGCCTTAATTCTGCCCTCTGGGATCAAACAGAATCAACAGCATGGGGCATGGAGTCAGGAAGACTTGAGTTCAAATCTGGCCCCAGACTCTAGCTGTGTAACCCTGGGTGAGTCACTTCATTCTATCTGCCTCAGTTTCCTCATCTGTGAAATGAGCTGGAGAAGGAAATAGCGAAGCATTTCAATATCTTTGGCAAGAAAACCCTACGTAGGGTCACAGAGAACTGGACACAACTGAACAAAAATAACATAATTCCTCTTCCACATTATAACCTTTCAAATACTTGAAGACAACCCTTGTGTCTTCTCCTGTGCCCCATCCCTACAAGGCTTATCTTCTCTAGGCTAAGCATTCCTAGTTCCTTCAGCCAATCCTTATATGACATGGTTTCTGGTGCCATCACTCTCCTGCTGCCCTCCTTTGGACAAGCTCCATGTTATCAATGCAAGCTCCATGTTATCAATGTCTTTCCTTCCTAAAATATATTGCCAATAATTGAACTTCAAACTCCAAATGTGGTCAGATTGGGTCTGATTGGGCAATTGTTTCTCTAATTAAGGACATTATATACCTTTTTAATGCAGTACAAGATGGCAGAAACATTTTTGCTGTCATGTTGCATTATTGACTCTTTTTTAGATTGTAATCCACTAGAATCTCCATTATCATTCAATTACATCACTGCCTGGTCATACCCCTCTGCCATGTTGTACCCATTCAGTTGCTGTTTTGACCTCAAGTATGGCACTTATCCATATACTTATATACTTATCCATAGTAAGTGTCATCATCTGTAGGTAGCCCATCTAGGTCTTTTTGGATCCTGATTCTTCTATCCAATGTCTGTTTTTTTTTTCTTTTTTCTTTTGGCTAGGCAATGGGGTTAAGTGACTTGCCCAGGGTCATACAGTTAGTGAATGTTATGTATCTGAGGCCGGATTTGAACTCAGGTCCTCCTGACTCAAGGGCCAGTGCTCTATCCACTGCGCCACCTAGCTGCCCCTCATCCAATGTCTTAGCAGTTTGTCTTAGCTTTGCGTCATCAGAAAATGTGAAAAGTCTCTATCTACCATGAGGCCATGTGGTAGAGAGAATGACACGTTGGATGTGGAGTCAGGAATGCCAGAATTTGTTGGCTAAGTTGGAGACTAATTAGCTATGAGACCTTGCGCTGTTTGATTTACATTTTAGTTTTGGTTTCCACATCTGTAAAATGAAGATAGTTATATCTCAGAGTTGTTGTAAGGATCAATGGGCTAGCAATCAGTGTAACACAAAATTTAGCAGCTTCTACATTAAAGGATCGGAGGGCTTAGAATATAATATTCCAGAGGGCAAAAAAAGCTAGGATTACAACCAAGAATCAGCTACCCAACAAAACTGGGTATAATCCATTAGGGGGAAAATGGAAATTCAATGAGACAGAGGAATTTCAAGCATTCTTGAGAAAAGAACAGAACTGAATAGAAAATCTGACTTTCTAATACAAGAGAAACGTACAAAGGTAAACAGGAAAGAGAAAATATAAGGGACTTACTAAATTGTTTATATTCCTACATGGGAAGATGATATCTGTAATTCATGAGACACTTCTCATTGTTAGGGTAGTTAGAAGGAGTATATATAGAGAAATAGTATATAGAGACAGAAGGCAAAGGTGTGAGTTGAATATGAAGGGATAATACCTAAAACAATAAAATTTAGGGGTGAGAGAGGCATGTACTAGGAGAAAAGGAAAGGGAGAGGTAGAATGGGGGTAAATTATCTCACATAAAAGAGGCAAGAAAAAGCATTTACAGTGGAGGGGAGGAGGGAGGAGGTGAGAGAGAGTGAGTGAACCTCACCCTTATCAGAATTGGCTCTACGGGAAAGTAGAGGAGAAGGGGATAAAAGAAAGGGGTGTGATAGAAGGGAAGGCAGATTGGGAGAGGGGGAAGTCAGAAGCAAAACACTTTTGAGGGGAGGCAGGGTGAAATGAGAGAGAAAATAGAATAAATGGGGGGCATAGGGTGGAGGGAAAATAGTTAGCAATATAACTGTGAAAAAAATTTTGGAAGCAAGTTTCTCTGATAAAGGCCTCATTTCTCAAACATATAAAGAACTGAGTCAAATTTATAAAAATGAGAGCCATTCCCCAATTGATAAATGGCCAAAAGATACAATCAATTTTCAAATGGAGTAATCTCAACTATCTATAGCCATATGGAAAAATACTTTAACTGACTATTAATTAGAGAAATGCAAATTAAAATAATTCTGAGCTACTACCTCCTGTCTATCAGAGTGGCTGATAGGACAGCAAAGATAAGTGACAAATGTTGGAGGGGATGAGGGGAAAATGAGACATTAATGCATTGTTGGTGGAGTTGTGAACTGATTCAACCATTTTGTAGAGCAATTTGGAACTATGCCCAAAGGGCTAGGTCTGTATCCCCAAAGAGATAAAAAACAAAAGAAAAAGGATCTATATGTACAAAAATGTTTATAGCAGCTCTTTTCTGGGGGTAAAAATTTAGAAATTTAGGGGATGCTCATCAACTGGGGAATGGCTGAACAAACTCTGGTATGTGATTATGATGGAATACTATTGTATTATAGGAAATGATGAGCAGGATGCTCTCAGAGAAACCTGGAAAGACTTATATGAGCTGATACAAAGTGAAATGTACCACAAACCAAGTAATACCAATATTGTGAGATGATCAGCTGTGAATGACTTAGCTATTCTCAGCAGCTCTACAATTTAAGACAGCTCTGAAGGAATTATGATGAAAATGCTATCCATCCTCAGAGAAAGAACTGATGGTGTCTGACTGCAGATTGAAGCATACTTTTTACTTTTTCTTGAGTTTTTTTGGTTTATATTTTCTTTTACAACATGAGTATTATGGAAATATTTTGCATGACTACACAGGTATAATCTATATTGAATTGCTTGCTTTCTCAAATGGGGCATGGGGCTAGGGGGGAGGAAGGGAGAGAATTTGGAACTCAAAGTTCTAAAAATGAATATTAAATTGTTTTTACATGTAACTGGGGAAAATAAAATACTAAATTAAAAAACAAAAAACCCACCAAAACAAAAAAAAAATTAAAGCAATAGGAGAGGGAAAAAAAGGATCAGTGAGCTAATGTATAGAAAATGTTTGCAAATCTTGAAGTATTATGTAAATATGACATCTTTTTATCATTCTCTAAACTTTCATCCCCCCAAATGTTTCAAATAACATAGGAATAAGGGAAGATTTCTTGGGTACTATTAAAGACTTCTCTTTATTTTACAAATATAATAATTTATCTTTGGTTTCCATCATCCATTTAGCTCTGTTCAGTTCTACTTCTGACTTCTGTAGAAGTTATAGAAGAAAAAATGGAAGAAGAAAGAAGGAGACACAAATCATGTAGGTCATTTGGAGGAGTTTGATTTGTGATAAAGTCTAAAGGATTGAATTAAGGGAAAAGGAATTTGGAAGAGATTATAGATTTTTTAAAATAAAATTTTATTGATATCTTTTGTTTTCACATAACCTACATTTCCTAATGCATCCATTCTCTCTCTGCTTCCTCTTTTAGAGAGCCATGCCTTATGAGAGAATAAAAAAGTTCAATAAAACTAACCAGCACATAAAGATTATCTGATATTATCTTAAGTCTTCCATGTCTATGGTTCCTCAGCTACTTTTGCAAAGAAGGGAAGGAAATGCCTCCTCATATTTCTTTTTGGGACTGAACTTGGTCACATTTAAGTTGTGATTGTTTTGTTGTTATTATTGTTACTATTCTTTGCTGTTATTATTCATTCTATTTCCATTGTTGTAGGCATTGTATATGTTGTTTTCCTGGTTCTACTTGATTTTCATCAGTTGGTCTGTTTTCCCATGATTCTCTATATTCATCACATTTTTTTTTAATAGACCTGAGTTCAAATCAAGCCTTGGGCACTTAATAAGTGTATGATCCTAAGCAAGTCACTTAACCTTTATTTGCCTCAGTTTTCCCAGTTATAAAATGGGGATAATAATAGCACCCATCTCCCAGGGTTGTAATGAGGATCAAATGAGACAATATTTATAAAGTTATTTAGTCATTATTGAAGTTATTATTAGCAGAGTGCCTGATACATAGTAGGTACTTGACAAATGCTTTTTCTTCCTTTCTTCTTATATTGCAGTAATATTCCATTACATTCATGTGCTGTATTTTTATTAGCCACTTCCTAATTAATGGTCATCTATTTGGTTTCCAATTCTTTGCTATTATAAAAAGCACTGCTGTATTTTAGCACATATTGGAGACTTTCATTTTTTTTTTAATCACTGACCTTCTAGGAGTATATGCCAAGCAGTAGAATCTCTGGGTTAAAGGCTTTGGATCTTTTAGTCACTTTCTTCATATAAATCCAAATGACTCTCCAGAATGGTTGAACCATTTCACAAGTCCATCAATGGCACAATAGTGTGTCCATCTTCCCACTCTCCCTCCAGCATGGACTATTTCCCTCTTTAGTTATCTCTGCAAATTTGCTGAGTGTAAGGTGAAATTTCAGAATTTTTTTTTTCTTTTTGATGAGGCAGTTGGGGTTAAGTGACTTGCCCAGGGTCACTATCTAATAAGTGTCATGTATCTGAGGCTGGATTTGAACTCAAGTCCTCCTGACTCCAGGGCAGGTGCTCTATCCACTGTGCCACCTGGCTGTCCCTCAGAATATTTTTAAGGATCAAGGGATCAAGGGAAGTTAAGGAGTTAGGACCTGAAGAAAAAGACTCAAGGAGAAGAAGTTAAGCAAAAGAAAACTGGGTCACTTAGGCTTTGTATGAAGCCCTCCATGCAGAAGGTATGCAGAAATGAAGTGGACCCTCCTCCTAGCTAAGGCAGCCCACTCCACAGATGGAAAGTTCTAAATATTAGGGTGGTCTGCCTTATATCAAGTCAAAATCTGTCTCTAATGATGCCTTACTTCTGCCCTCTGAGATCAAGTCTAATCCCTCTTCCACATTTGTCTTTCAAATACTTGAAGACAACTCTCTTACCTTTTATAATTCCCCAAAGGAAGTTGGGTGTGGTTATTAAGTTATTAAGAGGTGATAATTGACTATAAATCTATTAATGAGATACTTAGGGATGATGTGTAAACAACTGCCAATAATTACCAAAAACAAGACTGATGATCACAATCTTCATGGAATGGAAAGCCTATGAATTTTTCAGCAATTAACACTGAGCACGCAAAGTTTGTATTTTTTTGTGCTATCACTGTATACAAAGTTGAAGGGACTCAGAGTGAGGTCCTAGAGTCAGGAAGACCTGAGTTGTGATCCTACTTGTGACGTTTTCTAGCTGTGTCACCCTGGGTAAGTCAGTCAACTGACTCAGCTTCCCCATCTGTAAAATGGGGATAATAATAGTACTTACTTCCCAGGGTTGTTGTGAGGATCAAATGAGATATTAATTGTAGTGCACTTAGCACAGTGCTTGACACACATAGTAAGTGCTACATAAATACTCGTTCAGTCATTTCAGATGTGTCTGACTCTTTGTGACCCAGTTTGGGATTTTCTTGGCAAAGATATTAGAGTGGCTTGCCATTTCCTTCTCCAGCTCATTTTTTACAAACAAGGAAACTGAGGTAAATAGGGTTAAGTGACTTGCTCAGGGTTGCAGGGGTAATAAGCATCTGAGGTTGGATTTGAACTCAGGTCTTCCTGACTTCCAGACTCCAACCACTGACCAACACATCACGGTCAGTGAGAATGAATTTGCTGGGTGTCTTGCTAAACCAAAAAGCATGAAGGAAGGAAAAACCTCCCTGGGTATTTAAATCCAATTTGAAGCCATAGGGAGTAACTACAATGAAGGATGAAGATGAGCAGTTTAGGCATGCAGGAGTTCACAGAAGACAAAAATCCAAGAAAGGATGTAAAAACCCCACTTCAAATATCAATATATAAATGACTGAAGTTTAGTTAGACAAGAGGTCCTAAGGTGAGAGGGAATTTTGACCTCAAAGTGTCGCTGAGACTTGGTCAGATGAAACATATGGCTAGAATATGTTTCTAGATGGGTTGACCTTATTCACAAAAAACAGACAAGGGGAAAGCTAGGTGGCACAGTGGATAGAGTTCTGGCTTTGGAGTCAGAAGGACCTGAGTTCAAATCCGATCTCAGACACTTGACACTTACTAGCTGTGTGACTCTGGGCAAGTCACTTAACCCCATTGCCTAGAAAAAACAAACAAACAAACAAAAAAAGAAACAGGTAAGGTAAGGATGGATCAGTACAGAGACCCAACTTCAAAGCCAAGAAGCCTTGGTTAATGTCCTGCTTCTAACACATATTGGCTCCAATACGTACAAGTTACTTGACTTCTCAATGCTTTAAGACCAGAAGCTGGAGAGAACCAATCTACATTTACCAACCTACAGTGGCAAAGCAGGTTACCTTCCCCAGACTCCCCTATACTAATGAAACCCCAGGTCCATTCCTATGGAAATCCAGGAACTGGGAAAAGAAGCATGGTGGGGAACCTTTGGATGAAGATCAGTGGAAGGAAAACAAGAGTGATGGTATCTAGAACTTCCCCTCCCCTCACTCCCAATTATTCCATCCTTCTTTCTGGATAAAATTCTGAGTCTCAATATGTATCTGTTTTCCATAGCAGACCATCATCCCACCACATCAAGCCATCCCCATTTGCCTCCTACGCCAAGGCTTTTCAGCGGTATCTTACAGATTTTTCTTATTTCAAGTCAAAGCTGTTCTCTAATATGCCTTGCATTTTAATGTCTTCCATTGGAATTGCTCATTTTGATCTGTTTAATAACATGTTTTAAACTCGTCCCTCGTAATAAAAGGATTTCATTACTAATGGAGACAGCTGCTTAATACAGCCAGTTCATTACGATTTGTTTCACTTTTCTGATTATGCCCATTGGACTTTAAAGTTTGCGACTCTTCATGCTCATTGGGTGGTGGTAGGCTTTCACATATTTTCTGAGGAAGCTGAGAAAATGAAGGGATTTCTACTACAAGAGTGAGACTGAAGTTCTTTATTCTAGTGGAGACAGACTGTGTCTATGTGATGTCATAACAAAATGACTGAATTTTATAGTTGCTTAACTGGCTGGTTAGTCTACACCACAGTTCACTTTTTTATTTTTGCAAGAACCTAGTTTCAATTTTCCTGATGACTTGCACTCACTGGGAACAGGGTGGAGTCTTGCCTGTCTGAGGGGAGGGCAGGGAGTTGTAGTCAGGGATAAAAGACTTGGAAGTACAAGATGGGGTTTATTTCAGTTGTATATGACCAGGTTTCTTTAAGAAGTCCAGCTCAGATTGGGCAGAGTTGACATAAAAACAGAACCCTGCTCTGAGGTGGGAAATCAAGAAAACCCTAAGAAGGTCCTAAGCCCTACTTTAGAGACAATGTGGTACAGTGGGAAAAAAAAAAACATTGAAATTGGAATTCAGGGCACTGAGTTCAAATTCTAGCTTTATCACTAACTTAACTGTGTGACCATCTTAACTTCTGAGTCCTGCTTTCCTCGTTGGAAAGATGATTGGATATGACTTGATGACCTTTAAGGCAAGTTTCTTACCAGCTCTATATCTCTAATACTATGATCCCTCATCTGAAACTTTTGTGAGTCCCCCACTCCATCTGCCAAACATGGCTTGATTATTTGGTGACGTATTAATGGGCAGCTAGGTGGCTCAAAAGATGGAGAACTGGGCTTGAATTCAGGAAGACTCATATTCCTGAGTTCAAATGTGGCTTCAGACACTTACTAGCTGTGTGACCCTAGGCAAGTCATTTCACCCTGTCTGCCTCAGTTTCCTCATCTGTCAAATGAGCTGGAGAAGGAAATGGCAAGCCACTCCAATGTCTTTGCCAAGAAAGCCCCAAATGGGGTCACAGAGAGTTGGACATGACTGAAACAACAACAAATCTATGTGACCTAGAGTACACTTAGTTTCTCTGAGCCTGAACTCCCTCATCTATAAAGTAAAGGGGTTAGACTAGATGACTCCTGGGGTCCTAATATCTTGGGCCAGTCCCTTAACCTCTCATGGCTACAGTTTCCTTATTTACAAAATGAGAGGTGATCAGTAGATATGGTGGTGAGTGGCAGTAATCCTTGCTGCTGCAAGGCTGGGGCTGAGGGGTCCCTTAAGTGTGGGAGTTCTGAATTGTAATAGGCTCAAGCCAATCACACATCTGTGCTAATTCAGGCACCAATATATCGTGCCCTTATGGAAGGTACCTGCAGGAAGGATGAGCCAGGCTGAGTCTGAAATGGAGCAGGTCCACGTTTCCATACAGATCAGCATTGGTCCCAGCTCGTGAGTGGCCTCTTCACTTTCAGTTTGGGCAAGACAGGGAGACCCAGTCTCAAAAAAAAAAAAAGTAATAAGAAGTAGGCCTTAATGGCCTCAGAAGCCCCTTCCAGATCAGCATCTGTGATCCTCTTAGCCTCCCTGGGCCTCAGTTTCTCCTTCTGTAAAATGAGAACTTGGACGAGGTGGCCTCTGAGGGTCCCTTTCAGCTATGTCAATGATCCTTCAAGTCTATATCCAGAATCCCTCCTACTGTCTCTCCCCTCAGCAAAGTCTAGCTTATTTTCTACTTGCTTGGAAATTGCCTTTTTATTTTTCAAGTACGTCTCCCTAACTTGATTACAAGCTTTCTAGCAGCCTTTTTCTTCATGTTGTTGTTTTGCTTTCTACCTCCTGGTCACTGCCCCTCTCTTAGGCTTTCCCTCTCTCTGCCCCCACCAGACACATACTCAGGAGCCTGGGAGCTGTTGTGGGGCACACAGTAGGAGCTCCATCAGTGCTTACTGAATGGATGTTGAGTGAATCCTTAAGTGATCATTGACTTTGATTTTGAGGACGCCAATCAGGCAGAATGGCAATTCTGCTGTGAGAGTCGCTGAAGTAGGAAGCAGTTACGACATCGAGAGAGAAAGCCATTTTCTGTTCTGCCAGACCTCGAGTGAAATTCCTATTTGACATGTAAATGGGACTTTTTTCCCAAGGTGCCCCTTCCCCTAGTTATCGTTATGCTTGGCATTCAGAATGCCAGCCATCAAGGGCATGGGGAGGCTACGTGTTGTATTAGCATTCATGAGTATAGGCTAGGCAAGTAGTGCTTGGGGCCAAGAGCAGCTTCTCTGAAAAAGAAGAAGCAAAAGGAACCAGACACAACCATGGCAGCCTAAAGGACAAGAGGGGACATTGAGGCAGGATAGGATTGAGAGGAACTGTGGGCAAATTAGAGAAAGGAAATCTTTTGGGTGTGGGTTGAACTACATGACCACTAGGGTAGCTAGGTGGTGCAGTGGGTAGAGTGCTGGGCATGGAGTCTGGAAGACTCATCTTGAGTTCATATCTGGCCACAGATACTTCCTAGATGTGTGACCCTGGGCAATTGACTCTGTTTGTCTCAGTTTCCTCATCCATAAAATGGGCTGGAGAAGGAAATGGCAAACCACTCTGGTATCTGCTAAGAAAACCCCAAATGGGGTCACGAAGAGTCAGACAAGACTGAACAACAACAGGCCATTTTGTGTGTGTGTGTGTGTGTGTGTGTGTGTGTGTGTGTGTGAGATTCTGTGAGCAAGGAAACTCAGGAAAGTAGACAGGACTTTCACTAGAAAGAGTGTGGAAAACCAGTGTGTCTTTATTCAGACAAAATCAGGTTGAAGTAGGCAACAGGGGAAATCTTGTTTATAGCAAAAAAAACCCTCACAAAAATCCTAAGTTTAGCATCTGCAGCCCTTCACAGTCTGGCTCCTATCCATCTTTCCAGGTTTATTTTATATTACTCCCCTACTCTCACTCATGGGCCATTCAAACTGTCCCATTTGCCACTCCCCAAACATGGCGTCCCATCTCTCATCTCTGTACCTTGCTTCAGGCTGTCCCTCATGCCTGTAAAACACTCCTTCCTTACCTCTGCCTCAGATTTCCTGGCTCACTGCCTAGCAGAGTGTCTTGAGAATTAGTAGATGCTTCATAAATTCCCGTTGGATTGGGTAGAAAGAGAAATGTTCCCAAAGGACATGTCAAAGTTGGAAGAAATCTGAAAATGGAGAGGTATGAAAAGCACTATGTCCTTCTGCTTTGGGGATGTCTGGAATTGATGTGGAAATTGTCATGGGTTCATTGTATCTGGGTGAGCCTCATAGTCCGTGACTGCTATTTTCCTGTGTCGTGGCCAACTGCCAATATTAGGGGATCCCCAAAGGGAGAAATCATGACCTCTACTTGCTATAAAAGAGGGGATGTCTCTTCCTAAAGCTATTGTATGAAATTTCATATGAAAAAGGCTCAGGATCACTGGATATTGAACTGGGGGAGACTAATCTTATTTCTCTACTTTTACAAAGGAGAAAACTGAGGCCTAAGAAAGGGGGGCAGCTAGGTGCTACAGAACATATAGCCCCGGGCTTGGAGCCAGAAAGACCTCAGTTCAAATTCTGCCTCAGATATTTAGCAGCTGTATAAGCCTGGGCTAGTCTTTTCAAATTCCTTCTGCCTCAGTTCCTTTATCTGTAAAATGGGGACAATAATAGCACTGACCTTGCAGGGTTGTTTTGAGGATGAAAAAGAGCTAACAAATGTAAGGTACTCTGCAAATCTTAAAATGTTAGCTGTAATTATTAGCTATTATGAATTAACTTACCCAAGACCACACAGGTGGTAAGTAGCAGAGCTAGGATTTGAACCCTGGATTGTTAACTCTACATCCAGGGCTCCCTCAGAGGATCTGGGTTTGAATTTTGGCTCTGCTACTTATGAGTTAGGTATGTGACTTTGAGATGGTAACTTCCTCACTTTGGGACTCAGTTTCCTTCTCTGGAATGTAAAGGAGTTGGATTAAACCATCTCTAATGACCTTCCAATCCTATTATCTCTGGTCAATCAGCAACCAACAAGCATTTATTAAATTGCCGTATATTCCAAGTCTTCACTAGGTGAAGGGGATGAAAACACTAAAAAAAGGAGCTTGTATTCGATTAGTGGGATCAACATATTCACAGATAAATAAATGAGCTATACATATATATCATGTGTAATGGATACTATATTTATGTGTATATATACATATATTCATGTGTATTTGTGAGTGTGTGTGTGTACACGCATATGCCATAGATACATAGCAAGTGATTGGGGGCATTAATTTCTTGATTAGGTTGACTCAGGAAAGGCCTCTTTAAGGAGAGGGTCTTTGATTTAAGCCTTGAAGGGAGTCAGGGTTTCCAAGGACTGGTAATGAGGAGGAAGATCATTCCAGCCAAAGAAATAACTTGTGCAAAGGCACAGTGTGGGAGATTGAACATCACATACAGATAACAGCAAGGAGGAAAATTTGGCATCCTGGAGTGTGTGAAGGTGAATAATATGGAATCAGTTTGGGAAGACAGGCCACGACCGGATAATCAAGGACCCTCTCACTCTGTCATCCATCCATCCATCCATCCATCCATCCATCCATCCATCCATCCATCCATCTATCTATCTATTAATTTATCTATCCATCCATTCATTTATCTATTCAACCATCTTATCTATCATCCATTTATTTATTTAGTCATTCATATAGCTATCCATCTATCTATCCAACCATTCTATCTATCCAACAATTCTATCTATCCAACTATCTCTCTCTACATTTATCAATTCATTTATCCATTTATTTATTTATTCATTCATCAGGCTATCCAACTATCTTATCTGTCATCCATTTGTTTATTTATTTAAATATCTATCTATATTTATTCATTCATCTATCTACCCATCAATCCAACCAACCATTCTATATATCTGTTCATTTACTTATTTACCTTTCTATCAATTTATTCATTCATCTATACAACCATCTTATCTATAATCCATTTATTTATTTATTCAAATATCTATTTATTTATTCATTCATTTATCTATCCATCAATCCAACCAACCATTCTATATATCTATTCATTCACTGATTTACTTATCTATCAATTTATTCATACATTTATCTATCTATCCATTCATTCATCTACCTATCCATTTATTTATTTATTCATCTATCTATGTATCTCTCCATTTGTTTATTTGTAAAGACTGGGTCTCTTTATCTCTCCTATTAGTGGGCCAATCCTACTACTAATCAACATGAGACTCCATTTCTTACCTTGGCCAGTTTGCCCTTCCTTAGACAACCTGGTGGTTCCTGTTCCCAGGAGCTCACCATATTGGTGCCAAGACCCTATTAGTGCAGATACCCCATTGTCATAGTCTACAATAGATGAGAATTCCTCAGTTCAAGAGATCTGCCAGCCCTAGACTCTCTGGAGCAACAGAGATGACAAGCATGTGCCACTAGATCTGGTGGTGAAGAGCTTCAGACACTAAAGAGGGAAGTTTGTATTTTATGCTAAAGGCCATGAAGAACCACTGAAGCTTCTTGAACGGAGGAATGACATGGTCAGAGCCAAACTTCAGACTTATCAACTTGGTCTCTGTATGAAGCATAAATTGTCAAGGAGAGAGACTTGGATGCATCTAACCAACAACAGGAGACTTTTCCAATAGTCCAGGAAGAGGTGATGAAGGCCTGGACTAAGGTTACTGTGGTGTTAGGACACAGAAGGGGACAGATGTGAGAGATTTTAAAGAGGTAGAATCTATGAGACTTGGCAACTTATTGGTATGTTGGGAGGAAGAGTGAAGAAGAGAGGATGTTTTCTAGATCACAAACTTAAGGGACTAGAAGAATAGTGGTGCATTTTGCAAAAAAAAATAGGGAATTTAGGAGGAGGAATGAGTTTAGGGAGAATGTTTATGGGTTCTATTTTGGACATATTGAATTAGAGATGAATATGAATCAATGCCCCATAATTGTGTTCTCTCCCTCTCCCTCATTCTCTCTTTCTCTCCCTCCCTCCCTTTCTCTCTCTCTCTCTCTCTCTCTCTCTCTCTCTCTCTCTCTCTCTCTCTCTCCTCGGTATTAAGGTAAGGATTTCTAGCAAGTAGTTGGGGGTTTAGAGTTGGGTCTTAGAAGGGAGGTGAGGGCTGGTTATGTAGATCTGGCAGTCAATTGTATTGAGATGATTGCTTAATCAATGGGGGTTGATGAGTTCACCAGAAGAGTATAATGAAAGAAGCAGAGAGGGGCTAAGTCAGAACCCAGGGAGCTATCTACAAATAGGAGATGGGCCTGGATATTGAGCCTAAAAAGGAAAATGGACTACATCTTTAATCTAGCAGGTAGAAAGAGATCCACAATGGAATAGTATCATGGTCCTTTAAGAAGGACAGCAGGGAAAGGGCCCACTATGCTCACTCTAATTCGTGGTACCCAAGATCTAGCTGTGGTATGGGAAATAGACTTTCTGTCCCCAAAAGAAATCCCATTGAGTTAGAATGATTACTGTGATGGAGTGCAGTAAATGTGTCATCAGGGCAAGAGTGACAAGAGGAAATTATGAGACTGGTCCTAATAAATGAGGCATGTTGTAAAATTGATGATGGGTCTCCCAGGGCTGAGCCACTGGACTCATTTGTTACATGGTCGTTGGAAGGAAAATCAAGAGAAATAATTTGGAAGGAACACAGACATATCACAATAGCCACGGACAAAGGGTAGGCAAAGGAGCAGCGTGCATAACTTAGTACATGCAAATCAGCTGTCCTAGAAGATATTCATTATAAAATATGAAGAGAATAAGCAGATTTATGAGGCTTCTCCTAATTATTCCCCTCCCGTGATGGAGTGAAGGATTGTGCAAGATGAGCCCAGAGGGTATAGAATCTGATTCTAGGAATATCATTTGACAGTTGTGGTCCATGATAATGGTGATGATGATGTTGAGACCCTTGGACTGACTTATCTTGTATTTGAGTGTTCAGGACTGTGGCGATGAAGTCAGAAGCCCCTGAGGACATGTATTGACTTAACTAGGGATAAAGCTGAAGTGTGCAAGTGAGCCACTTGCTGCTGTACCTCTGGGTCAGTTGGGTTGGGGACTGGGTTGAGGTTTGAAACAGTGGAATGGAATTAAGTGGCACTAGCTTTTGTGTCAGTCGGTCTCTCCGTTAATCAGTCTGTCTATTGGTTTGTTAGCCTGTCACTTATTCGATCAATCTGTCTCCAAGTTGCCCATCAATCTGTCAGCTTCCCAATTCATTGGTCTGTCAGTTGGCTGGTCAGTCAGTTGACTGATCCTTCATTAGATCAGTCAGTCCTGCATCTCCTCCCGAGTCCCAGCTTCCAAATCTCTGCCAAACATTTCCATTTGGATAGCTTACTATTATCTTAAATTCAACATGTGCAAAATCAAACTCATGATCTTTATTTCCACCACCTTCCTCCTCTTGCCAAATAATTTCCCTTTCCAGGTACACCTATTTCTACAAATGGTTCTGACTTTCAGTCACTCAGGTTCAAAGTGTTGAAATCATTATATCCTGTTGACTTCTCCTTCTCAGTGTGTCCATCTGAACGTTTCTACATCTATGTACCTTTGTGCTTATGCCACACATACTGCCAGGGAGGTTCTAATCCATCCTCTCACACTTAGAAATGCTTTCCATTCCTCAATACCAAAGTCCTGTCTCCTCTGTTAATCCTTCCTGGCTATCAAAAGTTAAGATAACTGCTCTGTTTTCTGAATTCTTAAAGTCACTATTACCACTGTCAATAGTACCATCATCAGGGCAGCTAGGTGGCGCAGTGGATAGAGCACCAGCCCTAAAGTCAGGAGGACCAGAGTTCAAATCTGCCCTCAGACCAAACACTTGACACTTACTAGCTGTGTGACCCTGGGCAAGTCGCTTAACCCCAATTGCCTAAAAAAAAATAGTACCATTATCATATAGTTGATTGGATGTTTATTAAATTTGTTGTTTCAGTCATGTCTCACTTTTTGTGACCCCATTTGGGATTTTCTTGGCAGAGATACTGGAGTGGCTTGACATTTCTTTCTCCAGCTCATTCTACAGATGAGAAAACTGAGGCAAACAGGGTTAAATGACTTGCCCAGGGTCACACAGCTAGTAAATGTCTGAGGCCAGATATGAACTCAGGAAAAGGAGTCTTCCTTATTCCAAGCCCAGTGTTCTATCCACTGTATAAACACTGTGCCAGTCAGTATAGGGGATACCAGTTAGAAAAAGACAGTCCCTGACCTCTAGAAACTTACAATCCACTGTATTTATTATTAATCTGACACAACCTATGCTAATTTATATTGTTAGTGAGCTTTTATATGGCAATGTCCTGTATCCCCAGCTGAAGTAAACTTCTTGAGAACTGGGATTGTACCTTGTCCATCTTAGTATCCCCATGGCCCCGTCCGGTACTTTGTACAAAGTATGGAATTGGGCTAATACATTTATTGGCGAAGGTGATGATGTCCCACTTCAGCATAGTAGAGTTCCTTTGAACACTGACAGGCAGTATTTAACATATTACTGTCCCCTCCCACAGTCCTTTCAAATCCAACCATGAGGGATGATGTAAGCTTTGTTATAACTTGATATGAATGACTTTAGTTGATGCTTTCCTCCTGGGAAAGAAGAGACCAGATATCATTACTATTGTCACAAAAGCCCTTGTCCAAAGGACACCACAGTCCACATTCAACCCCCCCCCCCATTGAATCTCTGCCAAAAGCCTTGGGTACCGAGCAACACAAGTCTGCTGCCTGCTGCCCTCAAATGACCCGGTGGAATTTCTGGCCCTATGTCCCCTTGCAGCGTCTGTGATATGCCCATTTCTCCTTCCATGTTTGACCTGCACTATCTGATCCAGCTCTTGACACTATAACTCAATTGATAAGAGTTGCTAAGTGGTGCAGGGAGTAAGAACCTAATTGACCTAAATTCAAATCCTGCCTTAGACACTTACTAGCTGTGTGACTTAATCTCTGTCGGCCTCAGTTTCCTCTTCTGTAATTATAATAACAGCCTCTATCTCCTAGGTTTGTTTTGAGGGTCAAGTGGGATAATTATGTAAAGAACTTTGTAGGGCTTAAAGGGCTATATATAAATGCTAGAAATTATTATTCTTACCAATATACATTTCTTAAGTATCTACTTTGTGCCAGGCACCATGCTAGGCAACGGGCATAAACATAGGAAAATGAGGCAGTCCCTGCCCACAGGGAGCTTATAGGAATAGCATGTATACGTATAAGTAGATATGACACACGCAGAGAGGCATAGATAGATAGTTAAATATATATATCTATGATTCAATTCAGATTACTCCACTTTCACATATATGTATATGTATGTGTACACATGTGTGTGTGTATATATATATGTATACACACACATATTCACACAAAGAACTGGGCCAGTTAAGAAAGGAGTCCTATAGAAGGTGGTGTTTGAGTCTACCTTTAAAGGAGGCCAACCTAACTGGCTTAAATACTGGATGTTGGGTGGAGAAATTGGAGGATGCAGTGAGGAAGGAAAAAAGAGGGATGACAGAAACAGGGAAAGAAGTAAAGAAAAACGAGCTATTAAGTACATGTATGGTGTGTTAAGTGTACTAAGTACATGACTTGTGTAATTGGCTAGCATCAGCCAGGTAAGAGTCAACTGTCTTGGTGCCAGCAGATGGTGACAGTGATGATAAATAGAATAGCTAGCATTTCTATGGCGCTTTAAGGTTTGCAAACTGCTTTCCAAATATTATCTCTTCTTTCTATCCTTACAACAACAGTAAGCGGTAGGTGTAATTATTATCTCCATTTTACAGATGAAGAATCTGAGACTGAGAGAAGGGTTAAGTGACTTGACCAAGGTAGATAGGAAGTTGCTATGCATTTTGGAGTGGAAGTGACCATAGTCTGAGTTGAAGGGATCATAGGTCTAGTTTTTGAGCTGGGAGGGACCTCAGAGGCCATCTAATCCACCCCTCCCCCATTTTACAGATGAGGAACTAAGGTCAAGAGAAGTTAAATGACTGGTTTAAGGTCATACGATCAGGAAGAAGCAGAGACAGGATTCAAACCCAAGTTCTCCAACTCTGAATCCAGCTCACGTGCCTCAGTACCATGAGCCAGAAGTGAAGCGAAGCCACAGTGATAGGAATCTGGACTAAGATTCAAATCTCCCATCAGACTATGAGCTCCTTGAGAGTATGGGCTGTTTTTTGACCTTTATTTGTGCCCCCAGCAGTTAGCATAGTGCCTAGTACAGAACAGGTGCTTAATAAAGTCTTTCCTGCTCCAAAACATTCTCTGTTCAGCCACCAAAACGATTTTCTTAAAACCCAACTCTGACCATGTCACCCTTCTACTCAATAAATTCCAGTGGCTCCCTATTCCCTCCAGGATCAAATATAAAATGCTCTGTTTGTCATTTAAGGCACTTTATCACCTGTCCCCTCCACCTTTCCAGTCTTCTTATGCCTTACTCCCTGACTCTTACTCTTTGATTCACTGACATTGGCCTCCTGGTTGTTCCATGAGCAAGACCCTCTATCTCTCGGCTGCAGGACATTTTCCCATTGGATACCCATCCTAGATCATCCCTAGTCATGACTTTTTAACAAGCATTGGGGGGCAGGGTTTGTCACCACTTCCCCAAGAACAATTTCGCTCTCAGAGGTAAGCATCTGGCCTCAGCATTAACCTATGCTATATTTTGTGTCTTTCTTCCTTCCTTCCTTCCTTCCTCCCTCCCTTCCTTCCTTCTTTCCTTCCTCCCTCCCTCCCTCCCTCCCTCCCTTCCTCCCTTCCTTCCTTCCTTCCTTCCTTCCTTCCTTCCTTCCTTCCTTCCTTCCTTCCTTCTTCCTTGCCTTCTTCCTTCCTTCCTTCCTTCCTTCCTTCCTTCCTTCCTTCCTTCCTTCCTTCCTTCCTTCCTCCCTTCCTTCCTCCCTTCTTTTCTTTCTTTCTTTCTTTCTTTCTTTCTTTCTTTCTTTCTTTCTTTCTTTCTTTCTTTCTTTCTTTCTTTCTTTCTTTCTTTCTTTCTTTCTTTCTTTCTTTCTTTCTTTCTTCTTTCCTTCCTTCCTTCCTTCTTTCTTTCCTTCCTTCTTCCTTCTCATCTTATCTTTTACTGGAAGTCTTTCCCAAATCCCCTTAATTATGGTGCCTTCCCCCTGTTAATTATTTCCTATTTGCCCTATATATAACTTGTTTTGTATATATTTGTTTGTATGTTGTCTCCCTCATTAGACTGTGAGTTTTTTGAGGAAGGGATTGTCTTTGCCCTCTTTTTGTATCAATGTCCAGCAATGTAAGCTCTTAATAAATGCTTATTGATTGCTTGATTTATCAACTGACAAACTGAGATCTGAAAGTCAGAGAGAGAGAGAGAGAGAGAGAGAGAGAGAGAAGGAAGACTGGAAAGACTGAAAAAGTAGGATCCAGAAGCCTTGGACCTGATCAGATACAAGGGAAGCAGGACTTAGGAATACTGATGATTTATGTGGATTTACTTTATATCCTGCTACTTTGCTAAAACTATTAGTTGTTTCAACTAACTTTTTAGTTGAGTCTTTGGAATTTTCCAAGCATATCGTCATATTGTCTGCAAAAAAGAGATAATTTTATTACTGTGTTTCCCATTCTAATTCCTTCTCTTTATTTTTTTTCTCTTATTGCTAATGCTAGAAATTAGAAGTATGGAAGGCTGGGAGAACCCTCCTCCCAGGGACGGAGGAAAGAAAATCACGATAAAAGCATCCTAGGATCAGAGTCCAACCCCCTCATTTTACAGATGAGGAAACAGAGACCAAAAGAAATAACATGATTTGTTGAAGATCAAGTGAGCAGTGGAGCCTGGATTTAAATCCAGACCATTTCTCTCAAAATCTATGCCAATTGAATAGTGGCTTGCCCAGATGAGCCCATGTTCTGGCAGAGGATCCTTTTATATCAAGTTAGCACATTTCAGATATGATCCCTTATTTCCTTGGTTGGATCACAGGGCCAGCAAAGTGAGGATCATAGGATTTGCAACTGTGCGGACTTGAGAGTTGATGTCACCCAATCTCTTCATGTTATTAATGAGGCAACTGAAGCTGAGAGAAGTCAAGCATTTCCCAAGGATTTATGAGTAAAGAGCAGAGTTGGGATTCAAGCCCATGTCTTATAATTCCAAATCCTGTTTTCTTTTGACTATCTCACAGCTAGAAATGGACCTCAGAGACCATCTAGTTCATCTCCCCTTATTTTACCATGAAGGATACTGAGATCAGTGGAGATTAAGTGACTTGTTCAAGGTCATACAGGGAGTAAGCATCAGAGACAGGATTTGAACTCAAATCCTCTCATTCCAGTTCTAGTGAGCTTTCCACTATGTGCTGCCTCTCACAATTATTTCCTCTATAAGCATCACCTCCTGTACAATTTTGCTTGGAACAGGCTCTGAATCTCAGAGTGAGCCAGAGGCAGATAGCCTGTGGTCCTTGGGGCAGAAGACAGGAGAGCAGGGCATTTCCCCATTTCTCTGCCCCCAGTCAGAATATGTCATAGGGGATATGTGGCTAGGACAGAGGACAGCCTATATGAGATCCATTAGCTAGGTTTTGTATCTCCCTTCTAGGCTCTTCATATTGATTGAACTCAGTTTTATTGTGAATAATTCAATGCATCTTATTTTTAAATCTTCTTCTAATCTTATCCTTTTATGTGTCAGAGTGATTTACACCCAGGGGAACATTTTGCCAAATAACCATTTTGCTCATGGGTTGCGGCTGAACAATGGATGTATTAAAAAGGGAAGCTTTCTAGGTTCCTTGAAGATTTCTTAAATGGGGCACTAGATAAGGAGTTGGTAGTCTAATGCTGAGGCCAGATGCTTATCTCTGAAAGTGAAATTGTTCCTGGGCGAGTGACAACCCCACCCCCCATACTTGTTAAAAATTCATGGCTGGGAATGACCTAGGACGGGCATCCAATGGGAAACCTTGTTCACTACCCTGACTATACCTTGTGTCTTCCTCCCTCCCTCCTTCTCTGCCTCTTTTCCTCCCTCCCTCCCTCCTTTCCTCCTTCCTTCCTTCCTTCTTTTCTCACTCCCTCCTTTCTTTCCTTCCTCCCTCCCTCCTTCCTTTCTTTCCTTCCTCCTTTCCTCTCTCCTTCCTTCCTTTTACCTTCCCTTCCCTTCTTCCTTTTCCCCTTCCTTCCCTTTCCTTTCTTCTCTCCTTTCCTCCCTCCCTCCATTCCATAATTATATACAAGACACTTTACCAGACATTATACAGGGATAATAATATAAGTAATACATACTGCATGTTCTCAAAGAGCTTACATTCTCATGAGCTCATGAATTAAATAAAATATAAGCTCCTTATGGGGAATGGTTATTTCATTTTTGTCTTTTTTCCCAACCACCCATCTCTGCGCCTGACACATAGTAGGTCTTCAATAAATGCTTGATGATTAATTAATATGCTGATTGATGTATGGATGATTGATGAATATTCAATGGATGGAGGAGTTCTGGGAGGACTTGGGAGTCTAATAGCACTGACTTGCCCTGGTAATTAATCATTTGTATGCTCTGACTGAGAGTTTCCAATTAGACGGTTGTTATGAGATGGTTGATGTTTGTGGGAGCTAGTGCAACCTGGTGTTACAGCTGCCCTATTACACCCTCTGCCCCATTCCAGGACTGGTGACTCACAGATATTTTGCTTTGAGAAAGAGAGACTAGACAGAAAGGTACACGTTAGAATGTAAGAATCAGAAGCTTTCCCATTAGAATGTGAACTCCATGAGAGCAGAGACCATTTTTTTTTTGCCTTTCTTTCTATCCCCAAGTTTGGCATAGTGTCTGCCGCATGATAAGCCCTTAATAAATGCTTGTTCATCGATTGATTACCTGCATGGCCCCTTCTTAGTGGACAGCAGAATGGGTAAGTTAGGGGGGTGAGAGGCTTTGATATTTAGGACCTTCTCACAATCAATACTACCTGCATAGCCTGATCTAGTTTGGTCTGGCCACCTTCTTGGGGAGCTTTTCACTTTGAGCAAATGATTCCCTATTGGAGAAGGATGGGGGAAACATTCCTCTACTCTTCCAACCTCATGGGTTAGCCTTCTGTAGATGCTCCAGATGGGGTGTAATGCAGCCACACCATGTACACCAAGAAGTACCCTAAATCAGGCCCAGGCCCATGTTGTACATGCAGCATGAGGAGGAGTAGAAGAGAGGAGGTAAGGGAAGTGGGGGGCAGGACCCCAGATAGTAATTACACTAACATATCACTATTTTACTCACGTGGGACCATACTTTTCCCTTTAGCATCTGTAAATGAACAGGATTGTTTCCGAATGCCATAATTTCTCTTCTACTACAGATCAGCAACTGCTCCTCCTCAACTGAGAGTTTTAGGGAGCTGCTTAAGGAGCACTGAGAGTTTTAAGTGATGTCAGAGGTGTTAGAGGAAGGCCTTGAACCAAGGTCTTTTGAACTGAGAGGTGGACTCTCCACTATGCAATTCTGCTTTTAAGACAAATAGGAGGCAGCTATACAAACTGTGATACCCGAATGTAAAGGGATAGGACTATGCCATAAGAAACAGAAGACAGAAATTCAGAGAAGTGAGAGAAGACATATGAACTGACAAAGAAAAGTAAGCGAAACCAGAAGAGTGATATACACCTATTGTGTGCCTACAAAATGCCTACTATGTGCAAATCAGACTTCTGGGTACTGGGTGGAGGGTGGGGAATATAAAGATGAATAAGTCTTAATCCTGGCTTCAAGGAGCTTATAGTCTAGTCCAGGGGTAGGGAATCTGCTACCTTGAGGCCATGTGTGGCCCTCTAGATCCTCAAGAGTGGCTCTTTGGCTGAATCCAAACCTCACAGAACAAATTCCTTTAATAAAAGGATTTTTTCTGTAAATTGGACTCAGTCAAAAGGCCTCACCCAAGGACCTAGAAGGCCACATGTGACCTTGAGGCTGCAGATTCCCCACCTTTCATTCCAGCTCTAGGAAAGCTGCTGAGATCTGACATCTGACTAGAATCAGAAGCTTTCCTAAAGCTGGGATGAAGGGCAGGTTCATGCTTGATTTCCCCAAATCATAGATTATTAGATTTGGAAGGAACCTTAGAGACCCATCCTAACGTAAGGAGTTGAAACGATTTTTCTAAGGTCATACCATATAGGTGGTACTTAGCAGAGTCTACTCTCTTGAGTACAAAGAGTTCAGAGCCCTGTCCACTGCAACCCAGCTGCCCACTTGCATTTTCAAGAGAAGCTTGCCTATAACTTCCAACTCCATTCCATAAGTTTGTTTTATCCCTAATTGAATTTAATGATTTATGTCTGCCAATTGACACAAATGGGCAGGAATTCCTGGATCTCAATAATTTTAAGCATGAACTAGGATTCTAAATTCTAAGCATAAATTAAATGGCTTTGTAAAATCTTTGTTCACCTCCCAGGAGACAATCTCATTTTAACTTGACAGCTGTATTAGAAGCTGGGAAAATTGAACAAAATATTTTTAAAAATAAACAGGATGAGACACAGAGATAGAGAAGAAGACAGAGAGAAAAAGAGACAGAGGAGGATGAGAGAGACAGAGACAGAGAGGAGACAGAGAGAAGAGACATAGAGAGAGAGAAAGAGAAGAGAAGAGAGACAGAGACAGAGACAGAGAGAAGAGAGAGAGAAAGAGAAGAGAGGGAGTGAGAGAGACAGAGAGAGAGAAAGAGGAGAGAGAGAGAAAGAGAAGAGAGAAGAAGAAGAAGAAGAAGAAGAAGAAGAAGAAGAAGAAGAGAGACAGAGACAGAGAGAAGAGAGAGAGAAAGAGAAGAGAGAAGAAGAAGAAGAAGAAGAAGAAGAAGAAGAAGAAGAAGAAGAGAGGCAGAGACAGAAAGACAGAGAAAGGAGGAAGATGAAAATACAAGATAAATGAGCTTACATGACAGAAGAAAAAAAATGGATTTATGTAGGACTTCTTTCCTTAAAAGAAACCTTACTAGGAGCTTCAGGTATCTTGGAACATTGGGGTTACAGTCATAATAATCTGGGTAACTTTGGGGGAATTGCCTTCCTTTTTTCTGGGCCTAAATTAAATTTCCCTTATACTTGCTTGCTACAATTAAATTAAACTTGAAGAGGGGTCACTGAAGTATGAAAAGGCAGAAGTACTTCCTGCTAGGTGTTCGATGTAAAGAGACTTTCTCCACTCCAGACACCAAGAGGAAGAGGGGAGAGTAATTTCAGGGTCTGCCTTTACAGGGGCAGCCTGAGAAGCCCATCTAAGAAGGAAGGCTTACAGAAGGAGGTCTGGTTTCAGAAAGAGGCTTGGCTTAACACAGAGAGATTTCTAGAACTGGGCTTCTTAACCTTTTTTGTGTCATGGATATGTTTGGCAGTCCAGGGAAAATGACAGACCCCTTCTCAAAGGAACTGCCTAAATAAATGCCTAAAATAAAATGCATAGGATTACAAAGGAAACCAATACCATTAAAAACAGTTATCTTTTAGTTTTCAACATTCACTTCCATAAGCTTTTGAATTTTAAATTTTCTCCCCCTCCCTCCCCATCTTCCTCCCTAAGATGGCATGCAATCTGATATAGGCTCTACATACACATTCCTATTTAACATATTTTCACATTAGTCATGTTGTAAAGAAGAATTAGAACCAATAGGATGAACCACAAGAAAGAAGAAACAAAACAAAACAGAAGAAAAAAGGAGCAAACAGTATGCTTCAATCTGCATTTAGACTCCATAGTTCTTTCTCTAGATGTGGATGTAATTTTCCATCATGAGACTTTTGGAGATGTCTTAGATCCTTGCGTTGTTAAGAAAAGCTAAGTCTATCAAAGTTAGTCATCGCACAATGTGGCTGTTACTGTGTACAATGTTCTCCCGGTTCTGCTCACTTCACTCAGCATCAGACCACACAAGTCTTTCCAGGTTTTTCTGAAGTCAGCCTGCTCATCATTTCTTATAGCATAATAGTATTCCATTACATTCATGTACCACAACTTACTCAGCCATTCTCCAATTGGTGGGCGTCCTCTCAATTTCCAATTCTTTGCCACCACAGAAAGAGCTGCTACAAATATTTTTGTACATGCGGGTCCTTTTCCTGTTTTAATGCAAGATATTCCTTAAAAACAAATACATGGGCCTCAGGTTAAAAGCACCTAGTTCAGACCCTTCTGAAAAAGAAAAGGTGGCTTGCTGAAACTGATAATTATGCATGAGTGACCTTAACACTTGACAGCCCCATGAGAGGGAATGTGCTGCATTAGAGAGAGAGCTGACAGCAGGACCAGGAAGACCTGAGTCCTGGTACTGTCTCTGGCTGTGGGACTATGAGCAAGTCATTTAACCTCTCAGTATGCTGGGAAACTCTCCACAAAGAAGTTGCAGAGATAAGTGCCCACTTTCTTCGGTGGAGGAAGTACCCTAGGGAGAGTTCCCTACCCTGATGAAATTCCATGTCTGGTCACACAACACACAAAAGAAGTAAGCAGATGATGAGTATAAAAAGCGTTGTTACCCAGGAATTATTAAGATTATTTTGAAATTTATAAAACAGCTATGAATAGGGGTGTGTGTGTGTGTGTGTGTGTGTGAGAGAGAGAGAGAGAGAGAGAGAGAGAGAGAGAGAGAGAGAGAGAGAGAGAGAGAGAGAAACACAGAGGTGAAGACAGAGACAGATAGAGACTGAGACAGAGACGGTCATAGTAAACCAGTGAATAGAGCAGAACATTAGACTTGAAGTCAGGAAGACCTAAGTTCAAATCCTTCCTGAAACATTTAATAGGGCAAGTCCCTTAGCTGCTCTGGGTCTCATTTTCCTCCTTGGTAACAGGGAGAGGTTGGTTGCAATAGACTCTAGGGGCTAAATCTTATCTCTAATCACATAGACCACCAGCAGGGGTGACCGATGGCATGCTGGGCTGTGAGCCAGAAGACCTGCTGGAAATCCTAGCTTTGCTACTTTCAAGCTGCTTGTCACTTTCCCTCTGTGGAGCTTTGTTTCCTCATCTGTAAAATATTGATAAAATCCTCCCTGACAAGGGCAAAGAATTGGTAATTTGTTTCATAAATGATAAAGTCCTATTTTCTTGTGAGCCATTATTATAGCAAATCAAAAGTGATCAACATATAATTATTAAACACTTAGCAAGTGCCAGATACTCTGTTGAGCACTGGGGACAAAAAGCCAAAAATGAAATATTCCCTGCCCTCCGGGAGTTTGCATTCTATCAGAAGACAATAAGAAGACAGAACACTTCTTGTAGTTGATCATTTCTCTCTTTTCCTTCCTTCCTTTGCTCATTATTTTGGTATTTGTCATTTACTTAGTGGTTCACACAATATTGTTACACATGGTTATTTGAAATACATTTTTACTTCAATAATTTATGTTACATGTACTTATGTGCACTCCTATATGACATTTGATTCTCTAATATGCAAAGGATTTGTGATTTCCTTAGGGTGGGGAATTCCTGGTGTGGGACGTACCTCTGCCAATGAAGGTTACAATCCATCTAGAACCCACTAAGAAAATCTTACCTGAGCCACATAAAGGCTAAATGACTTTCCCAGGATCATAGAGCTGGTAGGAGTTAGAGATATAGATCTAGAGTTAGAAGGGACCTCAGAGGCTGACTAGTCTAAAACCCTTCCTTATCTTACAGTTGAGGAAACTAAGACTTAGAGACATTAAGTGACTTGTCCAAGGCCATACAGCTAGTATCTGAAGCAGGATTTGAACTCAGCTCTTCTTGATTCCAAGCTCAGTACTATATCCACCAGGTCATGGCTGCCTCATAATATAATCTGGACCTATGCTTTCATCAGAGAATGACTTTCTATCCATGATATATTGCTGTTTTGTGATGTAGAATAGAATCTATTGATTACATAATATGTGGAAGGCATCGCGGTATAATGACCAAAGGGCCAGCCTTGGAATTGGCCTAAGAGTTGGGAAGACCTAGATTCAAATCCCACCTGTCCTACATACTAGCTGTGTGGCCATGGACAAGTTTCTCAGATTCTTAGTAAAAGCTGTGGATATGAATTTGTGGAAGGAGTTTCCACCTTGGGAGTTTTCTACCTTGAAGAAATCCGGGGTCAGGAGCATTTACACATACACAGACACATGGGTTACATTGAGAGATAATAGGGCTGAGAGGATGGAGCTAGAGAGGCTTGTCTCTGACACATCTGGCAGCGCTGCCCTGGCAAGTCCTTTAGCCCATCAGAGCCTCAGGCAGACTCTATGACTGGAAGGGCCAAAGCAGGTGCCAACCTACATGGGCAGAGGGAGCTTCCCATATCGATCACGAGTCCACTCTGTATCCCTATCAATCACAAGTCCATTCTCTATCCCTTTATACAGTACAGACTTTTTCTTTCTCTTTTCCTTCCTTCCCTTCCTCCTTTCCCTCCTTCCTTTCCTCTCTCTCCCTCCCCCTCCCTCCCTCCTTCCCTCCTCCTTCCTTCCTTCCTTCCTTCCTTCCTTCCCTCCCTCCCTCCCTCCCTCCCTCCCTTCCTTCCTTCCTTCCTTCCTCCCTCCCTCCCTCCCTCCCTCCCTCCCTCCCTCCCTCCCTCCCTTCCTCCCTCCCTCCCTTCCTTCCTTCCTTCCTTCCTTCCTTCCTTCCTTCCTTCCTTC